>NC_136972.1:9627678-9945360 GCF_032717465.1 Coenobita brevimanus | reverse complement strand
ACAACATTCGGACACAACAAAGAAACCACCACCACAGTATGCAAACAATACATACGTTCAGTGATGAATTATGCAAGCCCTGCCTGGGCTTCTAACCTGACCAAAACACACTACAACACTCTACAGACCATACAGAACAAGGCCCTAAAAATAATCACAGGCTGCACAGCTACTACACCCACAGACAACCTACATCAAGAAACCAAAGTCCTCAAGGTCAAGGATCACCTAGACATGAGAGGCACCCAGTTTCTTGCTGCAGTCTCCACAATCCCACAACATCCACTACAGTACATGGCAGCACATCCACCCACTCCAAGGAACATCAAAACAACACCCAGCACACGATACCATACACAAATACTGTCATCTCTACCCCCTCGCCCACCTCAGACCAGCTTCCAGAAGCATATCCACACTCAGATCACTCACCGGTCCATTCAGTCACTTAAAGACAACACACAGCTGCATGCACGGCCTCCTGACATCTACCCTTCTGAATCCTATCTTCCTCGTGATGACAGGGTCCACCTGGCCAGGCTGAGATGTGGGCACCATCCAGCCCTCTTAAGCTACCAGAAGAGGCTGGATGACTCCGTCGCTGATGCCTGTCCAGGATGCAACACAGCACCCTATACTATTAAGCACATTATGGAAGACTGCATTGCACACAATCAATTACGCCAACAACACAACATACACTCTTTGAGAGCTCTGTGGGAAAGCCCAGTCTCGGCCATGGCCTTCCTAAGGGACTCGGGGCTGTTCGGCGACTGCCTAGGGAACAACTACTACTACTACTACTACATCGTCACCAGGCTCCTCTCTTAACTCGTTCCATCCGGTGCCATCTGTAGCCGTAGCCCTTGCCTTGTCTGCTGCCTTTTCCGGGACTTTTTTGGCTGTGTCTCCCAGCTTTTTTTTTTTTTTTTTCTCCACACTTGTTTGTTATTTTTTTTATGCTCACCTCTGACGGGCTGTCTAGTTTGCCCGTGTCCCCACCACTGCTGTGGGGCGAATATTCCAAACAAACAAAGTCCCACTCCTTGCGAAGTGGGATTGACGATAACTATTACAAAGACATCGTACGTTAAATTATAGGTAAGTGCACTGTGTTCGTAAATTTCAGCGGTATATCTCTGGTCATGTGTAATCATGACAGAAACTAATATATAATCACACCTCAATATCTTCCTTTAATCACGGAAGACAAGTCGCTGTAGGAATCTGAAATTGCATTATTTCATTTATGTTCCCAATGGTGCCTCTTAGCTGTGTGTAGCAGTGACAGAAAATAATTGTTTCATCTTAGCTTGACCTATATTTTTACTCCTTTGCAACTAATTTCGCATAGGTCACTGGCAGAAAATGATATGAAGGCCCTAAATCCTTTCGATATAAACTGTATATGACTAGCATCATATTCAAGTGTTAATATGCTGTAACAATTAAGTATTTAGTATGAAGAGATGGCAATTTTAGGCCAGATTAAATAGAACATATAACAGTCATCCAAATAATTTCCAATAACAATGACGAAAAGAAAATAATCAATTTTGACACACTTCAGCTATGTTTTTGTACGAATATTTTCAAACTTACCATCTGGTCATTTTATATAGTAGTGAAAAAACCGAGTGCTCTCTCTCTCTCTCTCTCTCTCTCTCTCTCTCTCTCTCTATCACAGTTATAGCTGCCACACGTATCTTCAAAATCGCCCTTGTGTTTCTCGATTTCAAAGTTGTCTCTCTGGTCATGCAACACAGAGAGAATTTAGGATTATCGTCACACCCAGAGCGGAATGGGACCAGGAAGAGAACGAACATCAACAACAGTTTCTATGAACCTCTGACTGACGACAAGTAATCAGCATCCCAGCCCATGGATTATCCTCTGCCTCCGTCATTTGTCTGCTGTAAAAGGAACTACACGTCCAGCGCCCAGTGATGAGGTGGGGCAATAACCTGAGCTGACTATGGAGTGGAGGTTGGGTTATGGTATTACCTTTCCTTTAACTTTCTCCCGTTTGGACAGCTCCATGCTGCCCTTAGTATTAGTCGCCTTTTCTTGTTTAATCCTGTATTCATATTAAATTTTGACAGGCATTTCTACCCTTCAGAATTAACCGATTCTGACCAAACCTGGACACAATGACCAGCCTATGGCCCAGTCGTGTCCGCAACGTTTTGGTTGCTGGGCAACAAACTCGTTGCCTAGCAACGGCTGAAATAGAACGATGGTAGCGCGCTGGACTCGTAATCGGGGGATTGTGAGTTCGAGCCTCGCCCGGGCTGCCGTGCCGGGAGTGGTAGCTCGCTCCTGTAACCCTAGCGGGGCTATATAGTCCAATACAGGGCTTAGCTCGGGGGAACTCCATTTCTCCCATTTTCTTGTTTAATTGTGGCAGGCACTTCTACCCTTCAGAATTAACCTATTCCAACCAAACTTGGAAACAATGACCAGCCTATGATCTAGTTGTGTCCGCAAGGTTTGGGTGCTAGACAACTACTCGTTGCCTAGCAACGGCCGAAAACGTTTTTTCTTACATTTCACATTTTAAGTTGTAGAAGTATTACTAATGGGGATGGAATGCTCTGATCTTTTTAGATGTAATCTTGAGGTCATTCCCTATCAGACTCCTGGTCATCCTCCTTTTGGAACTTTGGCGAAAGCTTTGCCATTGCACTTGACATCTCAAAGGCTTTCAATGGAGTCTGGCATAAATCTTTAATTTCCGAACTGCCCTCTTACGGTTTCTATCCTTCTATCTGTGCCTTCATCGCTAGCTTCCTTTCTGGTCGTTCTATAGCTGCTGTTTTAGACGGCCATTGTTCTTCTCTTAGATCTATCAACAATGGTGTTCTTCAGGGCTCTGTCCTATCACCAACTCTCTTCCTTTTATTCATCAATGACCTTCTAAGCTGTACCTCTAACCCTATCCACTCATAGGCTGATGACTCCACTCTTCACCTTTCCATTCGGTTCTCGTAACGCCTATCTCAGCAGTTACTTCAACAAACAGGGGATGAGGCTATGGCACACCTAATGTCTGACTTGGCTCGTATCTCTGACTGGAGTAAAAATAATCTTGTTGTTTTTAATACAGCTAAGACTCAGTTCTTACACCTATCAACCTGTCAAGGTCTTCCACAGGTATACACACTAATGTTTAATAATATTCAGCTTAATCCTGCATCATCCTTGAACATGCTTGGGGTTTCATTTACTCGGGACTTATCTTGGAGAGATCATATTACATCTCTTGTAAAATCTGCTTCCAAGAGATTGGGTGTGCTAAGCCGACTTCGTTCTTTCTTTACCCCTGCACAATTGTTGACTCTATACAGGGGTTTTATCCGCCCCTGTGTGGAGTACAACTCTCATGTGTGGGGAGGCTCTCCACATTACAGCTCTTCTCAGTAGGGTGGAGTCAAAGGCTTTTTGTATCATTAACTCTCCTCCTCTTACTGACTCCCTTCAACCTCTGTCTCTTCACCACACTGTTGCATCTTTATCTCTTTTCTATCGCTACTTTAATGGTCACTGCTCCTCTGAACTGTCTGCATGCATTCCTCCACCTCTACGACGGGCACGTAGCACCCGTCTAGCAGCAAACTCTCATCCCTTTTCTGTCCAACTCTCTAATGCAAGAGTTAACGGTTATTCCAAGTCCTTCATTTATGAAACAGGTCAACTCTGGAACTGTCTCCCTCTGTCTGTATTTCCTGCTGCCTATGATCTCAAGTCTTTCAAACGCAGTGTGTCCATGCATCTCGAAATGAATGGATCTTGAATTTGGCTCTCTCTTGTATTTTGTTTTTCTCTTGGAGGGAACTGTTATTGCGGGCTCATGGCCTTTGGTTCCTTGTTCCTCGCATAAAAAAAAAAGAAGTCTCCCATTCATTTTTATCTATCTCTTCGCTAGTTTTCGAGTGGCAACTCGATTGGCCTCAGCATCTCAAGCAATCGTGTTTAGTCGTGGCAGCCATTTCAATTCCGACTGAACCTGGACACAATGACAAGCCTACGACCTAGTTGTGTCCACAAGGTTTTGGTTGCTAGGCAACGAGCAGTTGCCTAGCAATGTTCTGCTTAGCTCCACCGTGGCCGTGGGTTCAGAAATGGCTGAGACCCCAGGGGTCCACCCCGGCACCATTTTTTGAGATGTTGAGAATCAACTTTTTTTTTTTTCTTACCAATATGAAGAGAAACGTCTGGTGAACCAGACAATGCAATTTCTAGCTTCCTAAACCCGTCCAATGCTTCACAATGAAGCGGGAGAAATTTCACAAAAAAGACTGCGTACACACTACTGAGAACTAAGGAGCATTGTGAAAAACCATTGCATCAAGAAATGTCTATATTATCACCCCCGAAAAGATATCACTGGTGCTGAAGTGGTTTAAAATGACTAGATATGTGTATTATGAACAAAATCAAAACATAATTTGGGAGGTTTCATAAAATTAATATATATATTTTTAAGTTTTTGATGTTTATTGTGATAATGCAAGTATCGTGTTTTTTCTGTTGCCTGGGTGGTTTAGTTTGTGTCCATAGAGGCGAGACATGATATTTTTAGACTAACCAGATAAGGATCCTCCTTTGTGTACTGGCTGAACCGCAGCGGCCCACTTACAGCTGGCCATCGTCACCTTCCGGCTTGTCATTGTCTCTTTCATTCTTTTTTTCATTTTCTTCTTTTTATCAACTTTTACGATTTTGTGGCATTCTAAATTTTTCTAACATCCCCAAAGGAGTTTACTGCATACTTTCTTGTATACCTTTTCTCTCTCTTCTTCTTCTCTCTCTCTCTCTCTCTCTCTCTCTCTCTCTCTCACCGTCCAGTTATTCAATGTCTCAGTCAAACTGATATTCATACAGCCAGCATCAAGGGAGGGCAAAGAGTGTAGAAAGAAAGGAAGGATATAGTTGCTTTTGTACCAGTGTACCCACATCCTTTACTGTTTGTATTGTATGCTTATTGTGTAAGAGGTCGAAGTCGGTCGTGATCGTTGTCTCCTCATACCTCGAACTGAACTGATTTTCATTTTGGAATTCTTTTTGTTCAACTTTCATATTGGAAGGCACGCTAAATTCTTCAGGTTTTCAGTATGCAATTAGTTATCTCTGTATAAAAGCACAATCTTAAAAATCAGTCTCTTTTTTGTGTTTGTTAGGTTACAGTTTTATTTTTATATCGTCATCGGTTTTGTAGGAAAAGAAAAAATTCGAGAAGAAAGGAACAGTAACTGAAAAGAAAGAAGGCTATACATGTGTATGGTATAGGTGTATGATATATGGTGTAGGTGTTTGATGTAAATGTATGGAATAAATTTACGGTGGAAGGTGTCGTAGTGAAGCATAGTGTAACTTTGTGGCGTAGTGTGTTTGATAGAGTTAGGAATTTGTAATAGATGTATGGTGCATGAGTATAATACAGCCATATAGTATAGATCTATGGTGCAGTGTATACATGCGTGGTATAGGTTTAGAGAAGTTAGTGGGATACAGTGGTGTCGACCCTGCCACGTAGAGGGCAGTGTAATAAAGAGAATGGTACAGTAGTTGTGAGAGGCTGAGTCAGAGAGATGGCGTGGGGAGTCGCGTTGCTGCCATTCGTATACACCACAGACACCGATTATGGTTATGGGGAAGTGAGGAGGTGAGGGTGTATGGTGGGGGTGGAGAACGAAGAGATAAAGGAGGGACAAAACGAGGAAGGGGATAGACAACGATGAGGGACGGTTGCGTAGGAGAGCGGGGAAGGGGAAGTTTGAGGGGTGAAGATTTGGAGGGAATAGGGGACGGAGGAGCGGGCGTAGGAGGAGGAGTGCTGTGAGGGGAAGAAAATATGAGGGATGGAAGAGGGAAGATGAGAGGGGAAGGGTGTGGGGGTAAAGGAAAGAGGGAGAGACGTGTTGTGAGAGAGGCAGAAAGATGAAGAATATAGAGAGAGACTTGCGGGGAGGGAGAAGGGAAAAACGGGGAGGTTTGTGGTGGAGGGGATATTGAGATGGAGTTTTGGAGGCAATGGGAGCTATTGAAAGGAAAAGAAAGTGTTCATGGACTAAAGAAGTGATTGAATGCTGAAAAAAGCAACTATCGGTAGAAAATAAATCGTAAGAGATGTTATAGTACCGGAATGCTTAATCATTGTGTCGGCAGAGAGAATAAGAATAAGAAGCTGAATTCCTCTTACCTAAGCTTATTATATGCATCGCTAGGCTTCATCTGAATTTCATCGCTGTGATGGATTGCTGGAAGATATTAAACTAACATTAGTTATCAACTCTTACCACAGAATTCTTAACGCCCTTCAATACGAGACGTCCTTCTGAAAATAAATATAACCCTCGGGTGCTACATGGAATACAATAACAGAATGCAATTGTTTTGGATGATGAGCTGCGTCCGTTTGAGGCTACTGGTGTGGTGTGGTTTAAGTGAGTCATGGAACAAAAACGCATGTGGTGTTTGCTGTCTGAAGAGTGGTTGTTTTATCTGTGCATGTGTATACGATGCTAGTCATGTCGAGAAGTATAAAAAATCCTAAAGAGTCGGTGTAAAACTCAGTGGAGTAATATCGTCGTCGCTTGTTGAGGATAGTGTTCAGGAAAAATTTTCTGATGTCAGTCCACTGTTGCACGAGTCCTGGACATGACTCCTCTTTTTATTGACTGCAGCTAAGATCAGGGTTGAGATAAAATGAGAAGTTGATTTGGTGGACTGTCCAATTTCTTGCAGCCTGATAAACTTCAAGATCTTCATGGCCTATCACGTGGGCAGTTTAGTGAATTCTTGCAGTCTAGTGGGCTGCTAGTACTTAATTCGTGTGGTGGTTTGTTGAAGTTTCCTCCAGGTGCAATATGGAGCTGCTGTTGCACTGTGTAGGCTGTGGGCCATTCTCCCCAGCAAAAGCATGCCTCTGCTGGGGAACTGAACTCCGGTGAGTTCCCCAGGTGTCACTTGAAACCTCTGTTTTCGGGCTTTTTATACGCGGTTTCCTTTGGCTAAATTGATCGCTTGAAGTTACTGAGCAGATTTATCTCTTTCAGTATGATGATGTCTTGCAAGTGGCAGACGATTAATTTCTGTTTAACAGAGTCCATTCCCAGTGAAGGGCTTAACTATAATATTTGTTAACATTTTAAGTACGATGACGTCAGTGTATATCATACAACTGCTTCCTACCGTCATACGACTTTATTCACATAAACCCTTTCAATCAAATGGTGTATTTCTCGCCTTACTCAGGCAACTACCAGACGAGTTTATTCTCTGGTTTAACTAAGTAGTGACGATGAAGTTAAGGCTACACTTAATCACTCCAGTCCGTTAAATGTGTTAGTAGATAAATGAAATCATCAGGAGATAACAAAAGTAAGTTAAAAATAACGTCATCAGATTCAAGGAGTTAAGATAGATCTCTGGTACTGAAGGTAAAACACTGTGGTAAGAATGTCAACGCAGAAAATATCATTATCTTAAGTTACGTGATTTGCTTCCATATATTTATGGACATGTTTGTGCGTGTATGTGTGTGTGTGTGAGAGAGAGAGAGAGAGAGAGAGAGAGAGAGAGAGAGAGAGAGAGAGAGAGAGAGAGGCGTGACGATTTTCGATTTAACATTATCTCTCGTACTCTAATAAAAATTTATCTTGCAACTTTCTACAACCTTCCTACACTCATTTTTTTTTTTTTTAATTGAGGCGACGATGCACTTGACAGGTTGATGATGATGGGCTGAATGCAACATGCACGAATAACATTTACTAACACAAATTTCCCCCTCAGAAATATGTTGTTATTTAATAATGCTAACGAGCAATGAGATTGTGAAGTAATGTCGCATTTAGCCAAACATCACCAACCCGTCAAGTGCATCTTCTTAAAAAAAAAAGAAAAAAAGTATACATTCATCCGTCCAGCAGTATACCCGAGGGAATGGCAAGATGGAGGAAGTCTGGAGCTGAGGCGGAAGAATTTTTAAAGCAGGAAACTTACTCTTGCTCTTATATCTCGAGGGTCCTACCACCGAGAAAGCTCTGGTCACGAAGGAAAGTCGTATTGGGTCATATTTACCCGTCGCATGGTCGTAATATGGTCGTGTTTAGTCATAGTTTAGTCGCTCGTCAGGTCGTGGTATGGTACTGTATGGTCATGGTAAGACAGGGTTTAATAGTGGTATGTTCATGTATGATCGTTGCTGGCTGTGATATAGTCGTGTTTTGTAATTAGTCGTGGTATGGTCGCATTTGATCAAGGTATGGTCGTGTTTGTTCGTGGTATGGTCATGATACGATCGTGTATGGTCGTGGTTGGCCGTGATATGGTCGTGCGTGTTTTTTTTTTTTTTTTTTTTAATGTGTCCGACTCTGGGCATAGGCTTCACAGCCTGCTATCAAGGCCCAGGAGTCCTCCTACATACCATACACCTCTACATGTCACCACTTCGGCGCTAACACCCACCGTCCATATTGAATACATGCTAGGGCTGTCTCATACAGGACTGGTGTATTGGTATTAGCGGGGGTATTTTTACGACATGTCGGCGGGTCTCCTGGTAGATCAGTAAAGCCTGATTTAATGAAATTCAAATCCTTAAACTGTTCCCTGCCCCAGCCGGGATTCGAACCTGGGTCCGTTAGGACTGCAGGGTACCTCTCTACCGATTGAGCCACCGGTCGTGGTATAATCAGCTCTGATCCTGGTATGGCCGTGGTATAGTCGTTTTTGCTCATGGTATGGTCGTATTTAATCATGGTCGTGCTTGGTTATGGTGTGTCGTGTTTGGTCATGGTTAGTTACGGTTGGTTGTGGTTGTCGTGTTTGGTCGCGGGGGGTTGTGTTTGATCGTGGTTGGTTGTTGTGATTGGAAGCGTTTGGTCGCGTTACGTCGTGTTGTAGTAGTATTTGGTCGTGTTATGGCCTAGTTTAGTCGTATTTGGTCTTGGTAATGTTATGCTTAGTTGTGGTGTAATTGTGGTCCTGGTATTGGTTAGTCGTGGTGTAGTTGTGTTTGGTCGTAGTATGATCGTGGAATGATCGTTTTCGTTAGTGGTTGGTTCTGTTTTGTCCAGGTATACATCATGGCCGAGAAAGGGTTCACCACAACACTTCGATAAATATCAGTACCAGAGGATGTTGTGCATGTCAGATTATTCATAAGGTTGATGTGCAGCTTCTCCGTGTGCATTCAGCGTAAACATGAAACTGCACATCCAATCCTGCGATGTGTATGGTGGTTTCGTTGAAATCCTTTGCCTAACTTTCCCTTTTTCTGATTTTCTTTTACGGGGAAGGGGGTGGGGGGACTGACAAGACAAGAAGCATTGGGGATCAAGTTACCTAAATATCGCATTTGAGATAAGAGTCCACTGTACAACATATGATAAGATATCAAAGCCATATCCGCTCTCCTTTCATTTTCTGAGAATTTTTTTATTTGATGAGAGTGATGAGAGTGACTGACCCCCCCCCCTCCCCGAGAAAAAAATAAGTCAAGGTTGTAAAACTGAATTAAGTGAAAGTCGTTCCCACTAACCCAACAAACTAACCAGGGAAATTTCATTGTAACCCTTCAAATAACCAAGGAGGAGTAGAGCACACACACACACACACACACACACACACACACACACACACACACACACACACACACACACACACACACACACACACACACACACACACACACAATTAGCAGCAGCTGGAAAAAAGACTGTCTGAGTAACGGTGCACTAAGCCTCCTTCAAGCTGTTTAATCAAGAGAGATTAAATAGTAGGGCCTACTGTTGCACCTATGTTGAAGCCCGACGAAGATCAGTAATACCTTGCAACTCAGTTGATGACAAAGTGCAGTCAGTTTGATGGGAGGGTTGATTTGATTAGTGTCCAGGCAGACTCATTTCTCTGCTCTAACGAAGGTTCATCGAATGTCTTGCGACCATGACAAAATATTAATCAGTGGGAGTGGCGCAATTCCGTTAAATAAAAACAAACCAATTACGAGTACGAGTATATTAACCAAAGAGACTCATTCCTACCTGATAACTAAGGCATATCGAATTTCATACTATCATATATTAATAAAACAGCAGATTGGTGTCTTTGCGTCATGAAAAAACAAAAATACCGAATTTAGTAATCAAAGAGTAAAAGATGGAAGAAGAGCATAAGACAGTATGGATCAGTTGGGTCAAGGATTGTGTGGGTAAAGTTGAAAGTTGAAATACAAATGTGGGCGATTGTGTGTGTGTATGCGCCAACGCAAGATCGTGCTAGAAGAGTGAGAGAAGAGTTCTGGACAAATGTAGAAGTGTGCGTGGAAAAGTTTGGAAGGAATGAGAGAGTGATTTTGATTGGTGATATGAATGGTAAAGTTGGGAATGTGAAGGTGAATGGAATAGTTGATGAGTGGGGTGTGGCTGCTGAGATAGATGAGAATGGGAGTGCGTTAGTGGACATTTGTGCTGGGAGGGGGTTGGTGATAGCCAATACCCTCTTCAGGCATAAAATGATCCACATGTATACATAGCGAGTGATGAGAAGGGTGGGTGGTGAACTGAATGAAAGGAAGGCAATGATTGATTATGTGTGTGTGGATGAAAGGATGCGAAGATGTGTAATGGATGCAAGAGCTCATAGGGGTTGGGGGAGTGGACTTTCTGACCACTACTTGGTGGTGGCCAGAATTAGAATTCAAGTAAGATGGAGGAATAGAAGAAGGGAAAGACGAGAGGAAGGAGTACTTGCAAGGAGAGTGGAAAGGTTAGAAGAGGATGAGAAAAAGGCAGAGTATAAGAGAGAAGTGAAGGAACGATTGGGCAAATATGAATTGGAGCAGATGGGAGACGTGGTAGGTGTGTGTAGGATTTTTACAGAAGAAATATGCGCAGCATGTGATGTGGTGTGTGGAAGGAAGAGAAGACGGAGGGGGGTGCAAGGAACAGCATGGTGGACTGAAGAGGTGAGACAGGCTGTGGCACAAAAGAAGAAAGCATACAATGAATGGATGAGAAACAGGGGCGTGGAAGAAGTTGAGAGGCAGAAGAGAGAGTTATATGTAGAAAGAGAGAGAGAGGTGAAAAGATTAGTAAGAGAGAGTAAGAAGAGAGTGGATGAGGAATTTAGAAGGAATTTGAGTGTAAAGTGGAGGGACTGTAAGAAAATGTTCTGGAAAGAGGTGAAAAGAGTAAGACAGGGTGGAAGTGAAGTTTGCAGGGGAGTGAAAGATGAAAATGGTAGATTACTAGTGGAGAAAGGAGAAAAAGTGAGCAGATGGAGAGAACACTTTAAGGAATTGTTGAGCATAGAGGATGGAAGTAATGCGAGTATAAGTGGCTGGGGAATGGCTGGGAGAAGGAGGGAGGTGAGAAGACAGGAAGAAATCAGTAGGATAGAAGTTGTGGAAGCAATGAAGAAAGTTAAATCGGGGAAAGCCCCAGGAATTGACGGAGTGTGTGCTGAAATGCTGAAGCATGGGGGAGAGATACCAGTAGAATGGATGTGGAAGATGTGCAGATTGGCCTGGGAGGAGGGTAGAGTCCCGGAGGATTGGAAGTCAGGTATAATTATTCCCTTGTACAAAGGAAAAGGGGAAAGAGAAGTGTGTGGTAATCATAGGGGCATTTGTCTTCTTAGTATAATAGGAAAAGTGTATGGTAGGATACTTATTGACAGAGTTAGAGAAAGAACAGAGAAATTAGTTGGAGAAGAACAGGGAGGCTTTAGGAAGGGAAGAGGTTGTGTAGATCAGATATTCATTCTTAGATCTTTAGTGGAAAAGTTTCTAGAGAAGGGAAAGAAGTTGTATGCGGCTTTCATGGATTTGGAGAAAGCATATGACAGGGTGGATAGACAAGGATTGTGGAATGTGTTAAGAATATATGGAGCAGATGGGAAGTTGTTGAATGCTGTGAAGAGTATGTACGATGGTGCGAAGGCTGCAGTGCGTGTGGATGGTGGACTAAGTGAATTTTTCTCTTTGAAAGTTGGGTTGAAACAGGGATGTGTCATGTCTCCATGGTTGTTCAATCTTTACATGGATGGGGTAATAAAAGAGGTACAAGGTAGGGTAGTGGATGTTGGAGTGGCCCTGGTGAGAGAGGATAGTGTTTGGAAACTCCCTGTATTGTTGTTTGCAGATGATACTGTGTTGTTGAGTGAAGACGAAGAGGAGCTGCAAGGCTTTGTGGATGAGTTTGGGAGAGTGTGTAAGAAACGGAATCTAAAGGTGAATGTAGGGAAGAGTAAAGTGATGGTCTTTGAGAGAGGTGAAGTCAGTGAATGTACAGCGAGGTTGGATGGTGAGGAATTGGAAAATGTGAGTACGTTTTAAGTACTTGGGTAGTGTGATGAGTAAGGATGGAGGTTTGGAGGGTGAAGTGCATGAAAGGGTACAGCAGGGAAGAAAAGTTGCTGGTTCTTTGAAAGCAGTGATACGAAACAGGGAATTGAGCATGGAAGTGAAAAAGTTACTACATGACAGTATTGTGATACCAACTCTAAAGTACGGTAGTGAAGCTTGGACGTTGTTGGAAGAACACAAGTCAAGAGTGAGAGCAGTGGAAATGAGTTATTTCAGAGAAGCCTGTGGAGTCACATGGAGAGACAGGCTGACGAATGAGGATATAAAGGAGCATTGTGGTGTGGATGTGGATGTGATAGGAAGCGTTATGAGGAACACACTGAGGTGGTCTGGCCATGTGGAGAGGATGGAGGGTGAAAGACTGACGAAGAGAGTGTATGTGAGTGAGGTGGAGGGGGGAAGAGGGAGGGGGAGGCCGAGGATGAGATGAAGGGATGGGGTGGAGAGGTATATGAGAGAGGGGGGTGTGAGTTGGGAGCAGGGCAGTGAGATGGCGGGGGACAGGGCGACTTGGAGGCGATTTGTTTGTGGCCACCCCAAACGGGATTGAGGAGTCTGGCAATAGATAGATAGATAGAGTTTTTGCCATTATATGACCATGAAGGACGAATTTCAGTATAATACTGCAAAAATGAGTCTTTACACAAGCCTGCTGTTTCGTGCACCAGCAAGGTTGGCACCCAAAAGTAGGATAAATCAATCTCACACACAACATTCAGTACCTCATCTGTCGTGGGCTACACCAAGTCAGCTATATAACAGTTATAACTTTACAGTTTATATCACTCGCTTCACTTCTTACATCGTATAAATAATTCAGATATATCATCTGCCGTGTACTATGTGTCAAGTGGCAAGTTCAGAATAATTATGCAACACGATCTTGGAGGAATAACTGACTTGTTTTACCCTGACGAGCAATACTGTGAGAAATAGATTATAGGTTGCAGATAATAGCCTTGAGGACACATTATGGCTTGAAAGGTACAGCTACAGAAAAGTTCCCGTAGGCATACTGTCCACTTCATAGACTGCGTCATCTTTTATTTGTTCATCTGCATCCTTATGATGTTATTCTGATGAAGTTAAAATTTTTTTAGTAAGGGGGGTTATTGAAGGGTAGATAATTATGACTCCTCCAGTTAGAAAAAGAATCCCCGAAGCTAGCACCAGTCGAACAGGGCAGTACTCCTGTGGTAGATAGCAAGCTGGTGATAAGGAGAGCTGGAGCTTCCGTTTCACCAGCCCTCAGGACTTGATCCTGACCATCTCCCTTTGCTGAACATTTTCAGTGCATTCATTTACACAGTGAGAGGGCCAGCATCCTTTCTTAGTACCTTTACCTTCGACTGTCTACACCACACTACATGCGCATAACATATCACACCTTCTATTCACATCTTTAGTAATGGCCGCTGCAATCTTACAATCAAATGAGGTGGTACCTCGGATTGCCACCACCGGCAGGGTAGGGCTGGAAGCACAGGGTCCTCCCGGGCGCCATCAAGCGACTGTGCTGGCAGCTACTGTTGCAATTCCCAGTAATGCTCGTCAGTGAAGAATTGAAAGTGCGTCCTTATTCTTCACCAGCATCAGCGGCCTTAGCACGAATTTAAACTCAGTTCATTTTTTCCTTCAGTCCATATCCCCTTTGGCCCTTTTCCTCACAGAACCACAAATCTCACCTTCTACTGATATATCCCCATTTTGTGTTCCTGGTTATCATCTCCTCACAAACTTCCGTAACAAGGCCAGCACCTATTATTATATCAAATCCCAACATGCAGTTGACACTATTTTAAACTTCACTTCATCCACTTTTGATTACTCATGGTATAAACTAAATTGTCAAAATATTACAAAATATATCTGTGTAGTCTATTGCTCCCCCAGTGCTTCTGCGGAACCCAGTGTATTTGATCCATATCCACACAGCTGAGTAACCTTAACCTTGCCCTTAGCACCGAAATTGCCATTTTGGGTGATTTTAACATACACAATGTTGAATGGCCATTGCATTCTGCCAGGACTGACGATGCTGGTGTAGAGTGCTAGCTGTTTGCAGAATCGTTTAATCTCACCCAGCTGGTAATGCAACCAACCAGAATACCTGATAATCCTGACCATAATGCCCATCGCTTGGATTTATTCTTGACAAATAATCCACATCAATATAGAACAGAGGTACTGTCACCACTTGGATCCTCCGACCACAATCTCACCAAAGCCTCACACCTCCCCTTTCTGAACCTGTCAGGGTGACCCGATGGCACTTTGATAGGGCAAACTGGGATGGATTAAGAATTTATCTTGCTGACATAATTCTTCTCAGTTCCACATTTGTGACTTAATACTAGCTGGTATGGATTTATTCATACCAGGTCATCAGTTCACTAAAAGATTGACCTCTCCAAAATGGTTTGATGGCAACTGTGTCAGAGCAACAGCCCAAAAGTCATTAGCATATAACTCTTATTTAAAATAAAAAAAACATCCGAATCATTCTCTCAATTTAAAATTACTAGAAGTCGTGGAAAAGCTGTAATAAATCTAGCTAAATCAAACATTCTTCAAAACCAAGCATCAAAACTACTTAGCAACCCTAATGACAATAGCATATTCTGGTCAACTCTTAATTCTTTCAATAATAACACTAAGAAGTCATCATCCATTCACCCACTAAAATCTTCAGATGGCAACATTACAAATGACCCGCATGGGAAAGCAGATATTTTTACCAGTACATTTGCCATAAATTCTACCATAGAGGATGCCAGCCAGAACGTCCCAGTACTAGAACTTGACTCTCCCGAAATTGTTCCATTTAAAATACAGACAAGATACGAAAAATCCCTCCTAGACAATTTACTTACCAACAAAGCTCCAGGCCCAGATGGAATTCCGCCAATTGTTTTGAAAAAGTGTTCCCCAGAACTTGCCTCTGTTCTAGCTAAATTATTCAGACTATACGTACGTACTTCATCATTCCCAAATTCAGGGAAAGAAGCCAATATCCACCAAATTCCGAAGAAAGGAAGTTCCTCTGACCCCTCTGCTTACAGACCAATAGCTGTGACATCTTCTCTTGGTAAGGCATTTGAAAGTTTAATTAATAAGCACATTGTTAAACATCTTGAATCCAACAACTTGATTAGTGATAGACAATATGGTTTTCGCCATGAAAGATCCACCATTGACATACCCAATCTCCTAACTCATACTATCCATCCTACATGGAGAAACTCATGCAGTAGCCCTTGATATTTCTAAAGCTTTGGACAGAGTATGGCACCGTTCCCTGCTGTCCAAACTCCCTTGCCATGGATTAACGTCTTTTGTTCCTTGGATTTCCTTATATCTCAGTGACAGGAAAATAAGATAAAAGTGGATGATGTATATTCCAATTTCCACTCAATTAACGCCAGCATGCCGCAGGGATCAGTTCTGGCACCAACCCTGTTCCTGGTTCATATTAATGATTTCTTATCTGTCACCCACGATCCCATCCACTCATATGCTGATGACTCAACACTACATAGTTCATTCACACCCAGACACCCATTTATAAATTTTAGTGTCTCTACCTCTCAACTCAGTACAGCCATCTCCATAAATCAAGACCTATCTACGATCAGTGAATGGGGACAACACAACCTTGTCTCATTTAATGCTAGTAAAACTAAATGTATACAATTTACTAATAGACAGATATTGTCAGATCCATATATTACCTCCAGTGCTACTAATATTCCCATCTCCAAAAACATTGAAATTCTCGGCGTCTCACTTAACAATGCCCTCAGCTGGACCTCTCATGTTAGATCACTTTGCTAAAACCGCCTCAAAGAAACTTGGATTATTGTACGGAGTCCGTAACTTCTTCACTGATGAGCAGTTAGCTATAATTTATAAGAGTCATGTGCGCTCTCACCTTGAATATTGTTCACCCTTGTGGAATGGATGTGGAGAGGTTGCATTATAACAACTAGTTGAAACTCAGAAAAAAGCTATTAGAAATATTAACAACCCTGCCATTACAAATAAACTACCTCCTCCACAAGTAGGAAGGAATGTTGCCTCCCTTGCATTATTTTACAGATTTTATTATGGCAAATGCTCAGACGAAGTTGCGTCCATGTTGCCACCTCTCCATGCCTTCCCTCGTGCTACACGGGCATCTGGTAACGTTCATGACTGGAATGTCACTCAGCCATATTGCAGAACTTCTGCCTATCAGAATTCTTTAATTCCCCGAACTGCATCTCTCTGGAACTCACTTCCCCAGAGTTGTTTCCCTCCAAACTTCAACCTCCAGCTGTTCAAGTCTAACTGTTACAGATATTTTATGAACAGAGGACACCAGTAATCTGGTGTATGGATTATTTTTTATTATTCATTTGTTTTTCCTTCCACTGTTCTGTTATTTAAAAAAAAAAAAAAAAAAAAGTATATTCGCCTGGAGGTAACAGTATAAAAAAAAAAAAGTCTGTCTGTTAACACCCGCCCTTTTGTACATAGACAAACCAAGGTCAGAACATGGATCCAATTTTAACGATGTTTCATTAAAGTTGGCTTGTTCAGGAATAACACACAAAGGATACAGTCAGCGCCTTAAGTAGTCCGTACAGTGACGTGAGAGTGACAATAACAATAACAAATGAAAATGGCAGGAGTAAAGAACTCTTTAATTGGACGCAATTTACAGATGGATATAAAATTATGAGCTGACTCAACATTTCTTAATGGTATCATTTCCATGTAAGGAATCGCACTACATTATCCTGTCTTCTGTCATTTGGCTGCCATTCCTCCAACTCACGCACACTCCTCTCATTTGTCTCTCCATCCTTTTCCTCCATTTCATCCTTGGTCTCATCCTCCTCCCCTCCCCTTCCACCTCACTCACTTACACGTTTCTTGTTAGTCTCATTCTCCATCCGCTCCACATGGCCAAACCATCACAGAGCATTTCTCTTTACACTTTCAGTCACACCCGTATCAACACCACAGCGCCAGTGCTCCTTTACTTCCTCATTTGTATAACTGTCTTTTTATGTAGCTCAACACGCTCCTTGCAAGTAAGTCATTTCCACTGTTCTCACTCTTGACTTGTGTCCTTAAAACAGGGTTAAAGCTTCACTTTCGTATGCTACAGTGGGGATCACAATTCTCTCATGCAGTAACTCCTCTAGTTTTATGCTCACTCCCCTCTTCCTTATCACTGCATTCAATAAACCAGAAGCCTTTCTACACTGTTGTACCATTTCAAATACTTCTTCATGTAAATTTCTATCCTTACCCATCACACTACTAGTAGGTGAATGCACTCATATTCTCCATTTCATCACCATCCAGCCTCAATGTGCATCTTGTGACTTCATTTCACTCAAAGACCATATGTACAAAATTTTTAGACTCCGTTTCCTACATGCATACTGTGACACGATCACCAAGCCTTTCACCTCACATTCTTCTTCACTCAACAATACAATGGTACCATTAGCAATGAATAGTTCAGGAAATTTTCACATCCTAACCTCAATCATTAGAGAGACACATGCATCCACTGCCCTATCTAGTTTGTCTTTTAGAACCCTATTCATACGCAAACTGACCAACCACGAAGACACGACAAACACCTCTGCTTAAGTGTAATACCTAGATCAAAGAATTCACTTAATTCATTATGCACACACACTGCATCCCTAGGCCCTAATACATACACTTCACATCATTCACCAACTTCCCATCTAATCCATATACTTTTAGTATCTTCCACATTCCTTGTCAATACACTGTGATGTGCTTTCTCCGATTCGTGATGTCAACAAACGTTTTTCCCTTCTGTAGATAATTTTCCACTAAACATCTGAGAATGAATAATTTAATTTACTCAACCTTTCCCATTCTTCAGATCCCCTTGTTCTCTTTCAACGAATTCCAGACTATTGATAAGTATCTTACCATATACTTTTCCCATTACAGTGATAAGATAAATACCCCTCTGATTGCCACACACTTCTTTCCATTTTGTTTTGTTCAAGGGAACAATTATTCTTTACTTCCAATCCTCCAGGGATTCAACCTTCCTCCCAGGCCAATCTGTATAGCTTCCGTATCCACTCTGTCAATATCTTTCCTCAGTATATCAGCACTTCATCACACACTCCCTCTGTCATAAAGACTTTGTAGTTAATCTTCTTTTCCATTTGTCATGTAGTGACAGGAGAGGTAAAGAATAGTATGGGACTATTTTTATTTGTCTTGGAAATATTAATAAGTCTCTCACACAGAGCGAAGTATAAAGTAGAGTCCCGCTAGCTATCTCTCTGTCTCGCTCTCTCTGTCTCTCTCTCAAGTTACTAAGCCCTTCTTCCTGCGACCTGTCTGTTCTATGGCTAGCTTCTTTCTGCCCTCTCTTTCCTAAATTCTGGTGAAACAGGAGACGTATCACGTGTGTTCCTTGTGAGTGGAAAGTTCTAGAAGCCTGTGTGTGAGTATGTGTGTGTATGGTCACTAGGCGCTGTCGTGTGCCTATAAAGCATCCCTTGAGTTAAGAGTGTGTAAGCATGTTTAGCATTGCTCGATTCTCATAGACACAATACCTTCTCATCATCTGACTCCCTGCTTCTATCTGTCTCTCTATCTATCTATCTATTATGATCTGTAATTATAATATGGAGTCCTAACATATTGCTCTGTCACGCGAAAATGGCGTACCATCGACAGTTAATAGTTATAACATATTAATACATATTATATACACATTATAATGAACTTATAAGCTAATTAAGTGAAATACATAATATTGTAAAAGTAACATAATTGTATGAATAATGTATACATATAATATTTATAGTAAATAGTGATTATTTAGTAATATTACATTTTAAACAAGTTGTATACATATTTGAATAAATGCATTAAAGTAAATTATTTAACTGTAATACAGTATGTACTTGGGTTATTGTAGTGAAATGCATACATGCAAGAAAAAAAAATAGTTTAAAATTAAGATTATGGTAAGAGTTACTAATATTTCATTTAAAGATAATGGTACTGGTATGCCATACATGGGTCATTCTTCTTTGTATTTTATATATATATATATATATATATATATATATATATATATATATATATATATATATATATATATTAATACTATATACAAAATATATACACTTCATTCAGGGGGGTTAACTTGGATGTTAACTCTCCCCCCACTAAATAATGACTCCAAATTAGCAATTCTTGCATGCATTCTGTGCACTGCGAACAGCAGTACTGCAACTACAATGCAGACGATTATGAAGACAGTAGGTGCTGGGCTATACACATAACATGGGTTGAACATACTCAAACTCAAATCTTCCCAGGGCTTCATTGTTTCATTGATCAGCTGCATAGTTTCAAACTTAGGTGAAGTCAGCTTAATACTTGTGCTCATGTTTAAGTTCATATCAGGCAATGAGTGGAAATGTTTGTGTGTATGATTGAGAATGGCGTAGTGATTGATGGTGGATAAAGTAGACATGGCTGGTGTAAATACCGCACAGTAGTCTGGTGCTATGTATAATCCTGATGCTGATGTATGAGATGGTGGTATATCTGGACAGACTATGTAAACTGATGTGTTATGAGGGAAATAAAAAAACTGTGAGTGTCCAATGCGTTGATGGTGTACAAGTTTATCTGGAGCAAAAGTGAAGTTGCAATGATGATGAATATTGTCATTTCTGATGATAGCCATTTCACAGTTCAATCGTTGATTCACTTGCGAAAGTGACAGTGTCCCGTCTCTTGGAGACCATGATGAGTTCGGTGTCTGTGTTGATGTTGATGATGACCAAAGTGTTGTTATTTTTATAGGGGAAGGGGTGTATTTGGTATACTGTGAACAGGTCTTCAGTGATGAATGGTACATGAACTACCACTGATGTTGGTGTTAGTGTTGCTTCTAAATACAGGTAATATTGCATGAATTCCCTATTGCGGAACAATGGCTTCAATTTATGTTTATGTATGCCTTGACTAAGTATCTGACGTAGCTCATGAACTGGGAGTAAGTCAATTGTGATCTTGCCATCACCAGCATTCGAAATTCCTTGCATAAGAGCCCTGAAACGATCTCTAGTGTTCTCTAATTGTAGTAGAATCGTGTCAATATGTTCTGTGATGATGGAGAAGTGTTGGAAAAGTGTAACGTTTCCCTCCATTTCATTTATTTTATCTACACTCTGGAGAGCTATGTTTTCTGCTTGTTTCAGATTTTTCACAATTGTCTTCATTGCTGAGTTCTGTCCTGTGATGAATTTATCTTGGTATGTTAGTACCCGAGCTATCTTATTAAATTTGTTGTTTATTTCTTTCAGGTCATCCTCTGTAGCCAATCCAAAGATGTTCCCAAGAACTGCGCCACCCAGGTCGAACAAACCGCGCTTTTGGCGAGTACGTGTGATGTTCTTCCTGTCACTCAGTACCTCCGTTCCATAAGATGGGAGATCTTGGATCATGACGAGCATAGTTGATTTCGCCTGTTCTAGTTTCCATTTCGCTAACTTTACCATTTCATTCATTTCCTTGGTGTTATGTGCTTGTGAAACATAATTTCCTATCATGAAGTCCAGAGTTCGCATCGGCGTCGCAAGTCTGTCTAGATAAGTAGGTAATTCACACAAGTAATCTAGACTTATTTCGGTACTCATGACGTCCTTAACGATTGTAGTCGTGGCCGTTGGAGCTATGAGGCATCCTTGTCGTACTATGTGTTGGGGGTCTAAGTGCGCATATCCTCTTGCTATGTAGAGGAGAATCCATAGCATAAGTCCCTTCATCGTAACCTACCAAAAAAAAAAAAAATCTATTAATTTCCTAATATGATCATGCTGTGGTCGATGATAGTGATGATGTGCGTTACGGTTGATTGTTATTTCATTTATAGAAGGAGTTTAAATCGATATTTAATTCTCGTAAATGATGTACTGTAGATTTGATTGGAACAGTTGCACCTATGTTCGATTGTTTGGTATATGACCTTAATTTCTTTTTGTAATCATTGTTGTGTTCTTGCTTGGTTTCTTGAGGTACGTTCGCCTGTTCGGTTGTATCCGAGGCTGAATAATTATGGGATAATTCCCTTGAAACTCGTTTTAAATGGTCAATATGAACTTGTTTCTCCTCGCCACTTGAAAGTGACTTAATTAAAACTTTGTTTGCTTTTATGTTAATTACTCTGTATGGGCCCTCAAATTTTGGGGATAATTTATTGTCTCTCGTATGAATGACACCGTAAACAATGTCTCCTAAGCTGATAGGTGAATCTTTTGCCTTCTTGTTAAATGCCTCCGTCATTTCCTCCTTGGACATCGTTAATTGTTTTTTGACTCTTTTGTGAATGTCCTGGAATTCACGTAAACGGAGTTTAGAATAATCATCGTAATTGTATATAGGCATGCTGTCACCTTCTAGGAGCTCATATGGTAATTTTTTATCTGTGCCATATATAATGAAATGTGGTGTGTCACCGATGGATTTATTTATAGATCCATTAATTGAGGATTCTACTCTGGGAATCCAATCATCCCAGCTTGCATAATTTTCGCTGAGAATGTGTCGTAGCACATCTAATACTTTTTTATTTTGTCTCTCTACCAACCCATTCGATGCTGGGTGATAGGCCAAAACGTTAACCTTTTTGATGTTGTATTGTTTACATATTTCTTGTAAGATCTCAGAATTAAATTCTCCTCCATTATCACTTATTAGTACCTTTGGGGTAGTAAAGCGACATATTACATTATCTGTTATTGCCTTTGCTACGGTCTCTGCTGTCTTATCTTTAACTGGAGCTAAAATGACATAACGGGAAAAATGATCCGTTGCTACGAATAAGTATAGGTTATTATTGTATGATAATGGCATCTTGAGTAAATCAACAGCGACAACGTCCCATGGTTGATGTGGTACAGGGTAATTACCCATCGGTGCAGGTGTGATTGGGTATCCTTTGTGTTTCGCACATGATTCGCATCTGTCTATATGATTGTTTATATCTTTTCGTAATGAAGGCCAGTAATATAACAGCTGGGCTTGGTTGAATGTCTTATCCTTTCCAGGATGTCCTGCATGTGGGCTGTCGTGTATCAATCGTAATACTTGGGGTATCATGTCATTAGGTACTACCAACTGGTTAGTATTTCTTTGGCATTTTGGTTGTTTAGAGTTAATTTTGTATAATGTATTATTGACCATTGTGAATTGTTCAAGTGGGACATGCAGTTTGGGTAATTGTATGTCATCTCCACTTTCTAACTTGTATATTACTTTAGACCATATTGGGTCAAGTCTTTGTGCCTTTGCGATATCCTCGTGGTTTGGGATATTTCCTTTGAGATCTAACGCCGCGACCTGAATTGTGTTCGGGTTCCTAGATAATGCGTCAGCTACTATGTTCATTTTACCTTGTATATAATGAATTTGTACATTGTAGTTTTCAACTGTACATTTCCATCTTGCTCTCCTCCCAGAAAGGAGTTTTTCTTTAAACATACCCGCCAGTGGTTTATGGTCGGTGAATCAGTGGATTTCGTAACCATATACCAAATCTCGAAACTTTTGTAATGCAAAAACCACTGCAAGTGCCTCAGAGGCTTTCCTCATTTCCCATCTTATACAAGAATTGAGAGATAGAATAACATAGAATATCAAAGAGGTTAATATTACATAAAGAAGTGACTGAATAATATATCATGACAAAGGAACTAATGTCTCTATCAGCTTTGTTAATTTGTTGAAAAAATGACTGACATACACCTTACCAAGTATTACATAAAGAAGTGGCTGAATAATATATCATGACAAAGGAACTAATGTCTCTATCAGCTTTGTTAATTTGTTGAAAAAATGACTGACATACACCTTACCAAGTAATCTACAGTGGTCATTTACATATGGAAAACTTCCCCCCTTCCTGCCCACCCTTCTCCACCAGACTCACCCATTTCTTCGCTGGTGTGGTAAAGATGGTAACAACCAACTGAAAACTTGCGAGTGTTGAGCTAAAAGGAAGTTGAAAACGTATACATTTATTATTCTCGCCGTATTAGAAAAAATTGTGTTTAAAATTGAAAAATATCGTGTGCAAATAGCTTTGTCTATATATCAAATTATTCCTGAACAATGTTATGTTTCCATTTTGCTATGTGTAAGGAAAGTTCAATATCGAAGACGTCCATCTTCTCGTTGTTTAAAAAATTCCTTTATATATCAGGAGAAATTGAAAGATGAGTGGAACGCAGTGAAAGATCGGGAAAATGGCAGTGTGGAGGAGGAATGGCAGTTATTTAAGAGTGCTGTGGAGGGGCATGCAGAAGAGGTGTGTGGTGTGAGACGTGTGGGTGGTGGTGTAAGAAAAGGAAGTGAATGGTGGTGCGAGGAAGTAAATATGGCTGTGGCTGAGAAGAGACGTGCATATGAAGTGTGGCTGCAGAGGAAGGATGAGATGTCATGTGAGAGGTATAAGGAAAAGAGGAATAAGGCAAGAAGGGCTGTGCGTGATGCTAAAGTGGCAGCAGATGAGAGGTGGGGTAGGTGGCTGACAGAGAATTTTCAACAGAATAAGAAAATGTTTTGGAAGGAGGTGAACAGGGTGCGAAAGGGAGAGTCAGGGAAGGAAGAACGAGTAAAAGCAGAGGATGGAAGGATGATGAGATGGATGCAGTAAGGAAAAGATGGGCAGAGTATTTTGAAAGATTGTTAAATGTAGAGGAGGAAAGGGTGGCTGAGCTTGTGGCGGATGGAAGGGTGCAAGGAATAAATGTATTGGGAGAGTTGAATGATTCTTTGATCACGAAGGAGGAAGTGCAGAAGGCAGTAATGGAGATGAAAACAGGGAAAGCTGCAGGTATGGATGGGTGTGCTGTGGAATGCCTGAAGGGTGGTGGAGTGACTATTGTTGACTGGTTAGTAAGATTGTTGAATGTGTGCTTTGTGAAAGGTATGGTGCCAGTTGACTGGGCAAGTGCTTGTGTGGTCCCGTTGTATAAAGGCAAGGGTGAAAAGTATGAATGTACTAGCTTTAGGGGTATAAGTCTGTTGAGTGTTGTAGGTAAGGTGTATGGTAGAGTGTTAATTATGAGAGTTAGAGAGGGTTCAGAGGGAGTGATTGGTGATGAGCAGTGCGGCTTTAGGAGAGGGAGGGGATGCGTGGATCAGGTGTTTGCAGTGAGACAAGTGTGTGAAAAGTATTTAGCGAAAGGCAAGGATGTGTTTTTGGTCATTTATGGATTTAGAGAAAGCGAATGATAGAATTGATAGGGAGGCTTTGTGGACTGTTTTAAGATTGTATGGACTTGATGGTAGGTTATTAAAAGGGGTGAAAAGTTTTTATGTAAATAGTAGAGCGTGTGTAAGAGTGGGAAATGCTGTGAGTGATTGGTTTCCTGTGAGAGTGGGGCTGCGACAGGGATGTGTGATGTCGCCTTGGTTGTTTAATATTTACATGGATGGTGTTGTAAGGAAGGTGAATGCAAGAGTGTTAGGTGGAGGTCTGGGTCTGGTGAATGTTGATGGTAGAGAGTGGAATCTGAGGCAGCAGCTGTTTGCAGATGATACTGCACTGGTGGCTGATTCAGAGGAGAGATTGAGACAGCTGGCTGAGGAGTTTGGAAGGGTGTGTGAAAGGAGGAAATTGAAAGTAAATGAGAATAAGAGTAAAGTGATGAAGTGTACGAGGTTGGTAGATGGTAGGGGGATGAATATAGTTTTGAATGGCGAGTTGCTTGAGGAGGTAGTTTTAAATATCTAGGGTCACATGTTGCTGTGGATGGAAGAATAGATGCAGAAGTGAAGTTTAGAATAAATGAAGTAGGAAAGGTGCTGGGAGGAATGAAAAAAGTGTTTAGATGTCGTTCGCTTAGAATGGATGTAAAGAGAAGGCTGTATGAGGGTGTTGTGGTACCGACTGCATTGTATGGGGCTGAAACATGGAATATGGGTGTAGCAGAGAGGAAAAGTTTGAATGTAATGGAGATGAGGTGTCTGAGGAGTATGTGTGGAGTGACGCGTATGGATCGAGTGCGGAATGATGAAGTGCGAAGGAGAACTGGAGTTGTTCGGGAGATGGCTGGTAGAGTTGAGCAGAGGGTGTTGCGATGGTTTGGGCATATGGAGAGAATGGATAATGAGCGATTGGTGAAAAAGATAACTAGATCTGATGTGAGAGGTGTAAGGCTGAGAGGAAGACCACGAATAGGATGGATGGACAGTGTGAAGAGAGCGCTGGATGCGAGAGGGATGTCTGTTGAGCAAGGAAGAGTGGCTGTGCATGACAGAAATGGGTGGAGAGAAATTGTGAATAAGTGATGATGCAGCCCTGAGGGGATATTCTCCCTCATTTGGTCTGATCAGCTATTTCAGGTCAGGTGCAGGTAAGGGGATGAGTCTGTTATGATGTGGCAGGGGTAAACCAACTCTGCTGTCGGGCCCTGCTGCGGATGTCACTGATTGCATTGTGGAGTTGACCTTTGTGCAGTGTGGTGCAGTGAGGATCTGTCCGTTCTCCCCTTTGGGGCTAAGATGCGAATGAATGTTTGAATGGATGAGTAAATGGGGAGTGTGTCGTCCTGTCTCGGCTACCTCCCTTTCCTTGGGGGAAGCAGCTTAGGTATATAGATAGATAGAATATTTTCATGATTTACGGGTGCACTGAAACTATACAACAGATATTTGACATTATGTGAATGGAATTTTCACAAATTTTATACAGTCCTGCATCAATTTTGCTGACTAACAAATAACACTTATTTTAAGGACTAAAGGTCGATAAATCCAAAAATTTCTTTTTATTTACCTAGCACGTCACGTTTAGCCACAAAACAGAATGTCATATTTTATCGAGAATATACGATTTAGTTGCATGACTCGCTTTTGCTCACTGTTATTATCGCTCGCCTTTTAGGAAAGCGGGGTGATAATGTTTTTGCCTGCCTGTGTGTGTGTGTGTGTGTGTGTGTGTGTATTGTGTGTGTGTTCCCATTATATCTCATGAACGACTTGAACTATCAACATAAAACTTTCAGGGTATCAAGATATGGCCAAAATCTTGGACGAGTTCGAAAATGGGTACTCGGGGACGAGGTCAAGGTCACCAAAATGGCCGCCAAACGTAAACTAGTTTTCATCGCCTGCTTTTAGCACTAAGATATCTCATGAACGGCTTGAGCTATCAACGTGAAACCGTCAGGGTATCAAGATATGGCCAAAATCTTCGACTTGGCCAACAGTATATTTTGGCGGGCGATTAGCATTCGGCGTCCGAATGCTTTTCTTTCACTTGAATTTGTTAACATTTTATGTTACTTCTGTATTATTTACATTTACTATTATGTTTTTTATGTTATATCCCATTGGCTCCCGGAATTCCTGTGCGAGGGATTTTGCTGGAAGGGTGCTAGGCATACCGCCCTCCGCCTGTCGGCTCATAGTCACGAAGCTCATATGTCCCTACTCTAGGGTTCCCGTCCTTATTAAATTTTGAAAATGCCCAGTTCCGTCCTATCCTGAGGACACTGGGTGCAAATGGGATATATATTTGTTTTATTCTGTTATTTTATTTTAATAATTTTATTTACTATTGTAAGCTGCTGTAGCTGATCAGCTCACTTCATGTTACTGTATGACCCATTTGTTGTTCGCCCACAGGTTTTAATTATGACAGCTAACCGAAGAAAGTATACAGTAGGTTTGACCTAGACATCATTTGGTACATATGCAGATGTTTTGCTGCAGACAAAAAATATCAGACTTTGTTTTAAAAAATAGCAAATCAAGCATATTTTGGAAAGAAACTGGATGATCAAGATAAACGCTGGACCCCTCACTTAGTTCGCTGATCTTGTGTTGAAAACCTGAGACAATAGAACAAAGGAAAAAGAAATATTCCCCTGGTCTGAAGGGAACTGCAAATTAATCTTGATGATTTGGATAAAGATGGAAACTGTTTTAAATATCTGTGTTCAAAATTCCCCTGCTATAACAGATGAAAAACTGAAAGCTGGTAAAGTTCATGGCCCTCAGACAAGACTACTGATGGAAGACCGGTAGTTCCAGAACTCAATGAAAATAGGTGAAAGAAATGCATATACTGCATTTATAGCAGTTGGGTCATAATTTCTTGGATCTACGAAGGCTAAAAACTATCATCATCTCGTGGAAACTTTACTCAGAAACGTCCAGAGACTAGGGTGCAATATGAGTGTCAAAGTTTATTTCATACATAGTCACGTAAACTTTTTTTTTTTCTTGAAAACCTTGAAGAGGTAAATGAAGAACAGGGAGAGATGTTCCATCAGGATAGGATGACAATGAAAAATATGGTATCAAGGAAGGTGGAACACAGACATGTTGGCCGACTACTGATGTTGCATGCAAAGAGACAGTGCCGACATTACTTACGTTCATAATTCAGTGGAAACGAAACTTACTCCGTAGCAGTACTGCAGTTTTAATAATGCTATTCTTTTTTTTTACTAGGGTATCGTGATATAAATTCACGTTCTACGCTTATTCTGACGTTATTTGTGAAATCAGAACCCTCAGAATTTGTAAAATCAATATTTTTTGTCATATCAACTTTTTTTTTCCCCAGGATGCAAGGCTGTGTTATTTATCTACTAGTATTTTGAAAATGATTTATACTGATAATGCGAAAATCATCAATGTCGATATTTTCACTTTCTTTGTTGTCCAGAACTCCGAAGTGGTCAACCCTACACTTTAAGGGCGTGAGAAAGTGCCGATGATGGGTTGGCATGGTCCACAGGTTGTAATCTGGTAGATGAAGGAGCTGGCCAGTATCTCCTACTTGCCAGTATTTTTGCATACATCATGTGAGTATTGTCTTCTTTGTTATGGTTACACTCTATGCTAGAAAAGAAAAGGCTTGATTAACACACAGGGGAGTATTTATGTGGAATGTGCAGAATAAATCGATAAGAATGACGTGTTGTAATGAGAAACAAGGGAGTATTTATGTGGACTGCTCAGAATAAATGCTTTAACAACACAGGGGAATATTGATGTGGAATGTGCAGAATAAAAGAACAAGGAACAGGTGCTAGGGAGGCTCCTAAACTCACGAGAATTAGGCCCCAGATGAATGGTAAACCGTCAAAGAAACAACTATCTTTCTAATCCCATGTAAAGATAATGTACTATGACCAAGTACTCCAGGAAAGCCATATCTACTACAGAGTAACTCAGATGGTTCGGCTTTTCCATTTTGTATTCGTTAAAAACTTAGGAAGTTACTTTTGTTCTCTAGTTACTGTATACAATGGTAAGCCAGAGTTTGTGCTCACTCTTGCTTCCTATCTCACGAGAATAGGGCCTCAGATATTTGGTGTACTATACATCGGTAAGCCGTAGTTTGTTCTCTGTCTCCTGTTCCAAGCGGAAAGGAAGTCGCATCCAGCCTGTGTCACATCAAAAGAACAGCTCGTCAGTAGTTATAGGTTTTTCCAAACTGCACAAGCAACAGCATCATTGCCAACATTGTATCCTGTTGTACAGAAAAGCTTCCAATTACCACCTAAGCACGGAAACAAGATATACTGTCGGTTGTTCGAAGATTTTCTAGACTGCAGGAGTTAATAATGTCGTGGTACACAGTTCCACGTGTTGTCTAACAAAGCTTCTGCCTCCACCTTAACACTGGGCAACAGGTCATGGTTTAGTGCTACCCTGGCTACATCTTCCCTCCAGCAAAGGGAATAGAGAAAGGGAGCAGAAATGTGGCTTACCAATGTTCACACAAATGTCTGCAAATAACGAGAAACTGATCAGTAACTTTTGAAACCCACTGATGCTATCTCCGACTCCTAACACACTTATCAGAATATTGTGTAAAAGTTTCATAACTGTTCGAAAGTGCATAGATATATTTGTTTGCAACTGTACGTACATATATGTGGTGTATATGCATCATATACATACGTAAATATTAATATGTATATGTATACAGTACTTCCCAAGCCAAAGTGCTCAAATTTCACACTCTAAATATATGACTGTCGGAATTAATGTACATTATATTGGGTTAAGCTGGGCTTAACTTCTGACCTTAATAGCTGATCATTATGGGCAGGATTTTATCAGTTAATTTCAACTAACCATGAAACTGGCAGCAAGTTTTGTTTGAAATTATGACCAGATTATAAATGCGAGTTTTAAAGGGAGGGAGGGGAAACGGGGGGGCGCCGGTACGGGTCGAGGGAGTGTAGGGTGAGGGGAGAAGGAGAGGAAAGGCAAAATAGAAGTGAGAAAATTCATAGAAAGAAACGATAAAGGGTACAGGTTTGGCGATGACACACAGCGCAGGGGTGAGACAAGATAAAACTGAAGCAAGATAGGGATAAGGGATGGTAGAACTGATGCAAGGAAGGAGTGAGGCAAGGTGGCGGTGAGACAAAATAGGAGTGAAGCAATGGAAGGACTGGCAAAGTAGAAGTGAGGCAAAGTAGGTGTGAGACAAGACAGAGGTGAACCATAGTAAGAGTGAGGCAAGGTATGGACTGGCAAGGTATAAGTAAGGCAAAGCTGAAGTGAAGCAAGGTAGATGTGAGGTAATGTAAAAGTGAAGCAAGGTGGGCGTGAGCCAAGGTAAAAATAAAGCAAGGTAGGGGTGAGCCAAGATAAAATTGGGGGAAGGCAGAAGTGAATCAATGTAATGGTGGGGTAAAGTAGCTGTGAAGCAAGGTAGGGGTGAGGCAAGGTATAAGTAAAGCAAGGAAATGGTGAGGTTAGGTAGAAGTGAAGTAAAGTAGGTTGAGACAGGTAGAAACGAAGCAAGGTAAGGGAGAGGGAAGGTAGGATGGAGCAAGAAAGGGGAGAAGAGAGGCTGGAGTAAGAGAAAGTAGAAATGAAGTAGGAGAGAGGTGAGACAAGGAAAAAGTGCAGTAAAGTTGGGTAGAGACAAGGATGAAGCGACTCAACGTAGGGGTGAGGCAAAGTAGAAGTGAAGCAAGATAGGGGTGAGGCAAAGTAGAAGTAAAGCAAGGTAAAGGTGAGGCAAGACTGAAGTGAATCAAAGTAGGGTGAGGCAAAATAGAAGTGCAGCAAGGTAAGGATGAGGCAAAGTAGAAGAGACGCATGGTAGGGGCGAGGCAAGGTAGAAGTAAAGCATGGTAAGGGTGAGTCTAGATAGATGTGAAGTAAAGTAGGGTGAGACAAGGTAGAAGTGAAGCATGGTAGGGGAGAGGTAAGATAAAAGGAAGCAAACAGGGGAGAAAGAAGATAGGGGTGAGGCAAGGTAGAAGTGAATCAAGGTAGGAGAGTGGAAAGGTCGGAGAAAGGCAGGGATGAAGTGAATCAAGGTAGATATGAGGCAAGGTAGAGGGAAGCAAGGTAAGGGAGAGGGAAGGTAGGAGTGAGGCAAGGTAGGAGTGAATCAAAGTAGGGGTGAGACAAGGTAGAAGTGAAGCAAAATAGTGGTGGGGCAAGTTAGAAGGAAGCAAGGTAGGGGGGAGGGAAGGTACAAGAAAGGACAAAGGAATACAAAGGAAAGCAAACAGCAATAGATCATTTGGTCCTTTCGTGGCTGTTTGGTATTAGGAAGGTCATAACAAATAAAACTATTTTATCAGCTAAAGACAAGGATAGAAAAGCAGAAAGGTTCCGCCCCCCCCCCCCACCAAACCTGCAGTAAGCAAGGTAGAGATGAGGGAAGGTAGGGACGAGGGAAGGTAGACGTGAGGCAAAGTAGGGGTGGGAAAAGGTGGGGATGAAGGAAGGTATGGGTGAGAGAGGGCAGGGATTAGGCAAGGTAAAAGTGAAGCAAGGTAACCGAGAGAGATGGGAGAGGAAAGACAAAGTTGGGGGGAAGACAGGGTAGGGGTGAAGCAAAATAAGGGCCAGACCATTATGGGTGCGAAGCCATGTAAGGCGATGTAAGGGTATGTGCTGGCTGTGGGTGAGAAACTCTAAGGAAAGAAGTAAGACGCAGAGTTAAGACAGGTTTCAAGACGAAGGGAAAGACGGAGAGACAAGTTAGACATTTAAGACAATTAAGCAAGAGATGGGAGAAGAGAAAAAGAAGGGAGGAAGAGATGAGAAGGGAGGAAAAGAAGGAAGGAAAAGAAAGGAAGAAGAGATGAGAAGAGAGGAAAAGAAAGGATAGGGCAGTGATGGATGACAAGGGAGACAATCAGGGATTTAAAAAAAAAAAAAAAAAAAAAAAGCGAGCGAAGGAGGTAAGAAAAGCGTGAATAAAGATATATTTAAGCTGGCAGTTGGGTAAGGAAGTGGTGAAACAAAACACAGATGAGGAAACTAGAGGAAAGACGCAGGGAGGTCGTATTATCACAATATAGCTTAGGATTATTTGTGACAGGGCTGAGACAAAGGAGAGAACAACAAATGAAAGTAAAAAGTAGGTGAGTCAAAGGAAATGTGAGTGAGAGCAGAAGGAAGAAAGGAGTGAATGCGGATATAATCAAGACTACAGTCCTCACACCCTAACGTGGGCTAGATTTCTGTGCTTTTGTACATATTTCACATAGTTCACTGGCCAAGTGGCACTACTACCACTCCAAATCCTTTTTGTACCCCTTCTTGGTGACTAGCATCATACATCCGTATTCATCTATTTTCGCAATTCTGCTTTGAAAATGGAGAGATGGCAATTTTTGGCCAAGCTAGAGTAAAGAGTACAGGTATGAGTGAGAACATGTAACATACTGAATATCACATTCACCTCTTCCTTCACCAGCGCAAGGAAATACTGCCCATTAGCTCTTACCTTTATGAGTGATGATAGCTACACGGCTGGGGTCAGAAAAATTAACGGAAAAAGTATGGAACAGATAAACGAAAAGACAAAGAAAGGGTACAAAAAAGTACGGATGAAGACACATGCACAAAAAAAAAAAAAAAAAAAAAAAGGGGGGGAAATGAGAAAGGCGTCAAAACAAAACTGAGAACAGAATAAAGGTAAAGTAAGGAAGTGAACAGATACGAGGCAGAGAAGGGATGAAAGCAGGCACAATGAAAGGATACTGCAAGAAAGTGAAGAGAAATGAAAGGAAGGAGTGAATGAAGAAAAGCTTAAGTAAGAGTGACGCGATTCAAATTACAAACGTAAAGGGGGTAGACAAGAGATTCTGATTAACTAATTTCACTACTAGGACGAAAACCGAATAACCATCTAATAATAATATGGTTATACTAAAGATACTGTTTGTCCAAATAATACCTGACGTGGACTAAAAACTTCGGTATGATATTGTTATCGCCAGATTTATATATTTTACATAACAGACTGTACGAATGGGAAAAGTTGGTTTATAACTTTCATTAACCTTCTCATTTTTAGGGCGCTCTCATAAAATAGCCTGCTACCAGACGGAATAAGTTTAATTCTAGTTGCTATCAGACAGTCATAGTCACCTGGTGCTCGCACTGGCAACAGTATCAGTGCATACAAATTTCATTTCACTACAGGGACTGTTTTTTTTAAATTCAAACTGACTTCAAACATTTTTTTCTGCTGTAGGGAGACTTTTCAAATTGGCAGGGTTAGATATAGGAATCTAACTCCTTCAGAAAGTTGACGATGTATTATGTACAGTAATCCGTATCTACTGTACAATCGATTATATTTTGCTTAGTTCTTTCTACGTGGAGAATTCAATGTATATATGGTATACCCTTCTGAGAAAACTTTCTGATTGCAGCAAAAACTAGATGCCATCTCACGATACGATCTCACCACCCGCGTAGCCGGAAAGTTTTACCTCGCCACATAATTATGCATATCTATTTCTGATTTGACGCAAATTCAGGATGCGAAACACACACAGACAGGGCCAGCCAGCCAACCTCACAACTGAAAACATTACCACACAGCTCGCTTTGCAACGTGGGTGGTAACCTGGCGGAGTGGTAATGTTATCAGTTGTGAGGTTGGCTGCTGGTTTCGTTGGTGTGTGGATAAACATACCTCATGAATGGCTTGAACTATGAACATGAAACTCTTAGGGTATCAAAATATGATCAAAATCTTGGACTAGTTCGAAAATGGGCACTTGCTGTTATGGTCACCAAAGGTCAATTAGTTGACCTTTGACAGCCATTTTGGTGGCCTTGACCTTGACGCCGAGTGCCCAGTTTAGGACTCTTCCAAGATTTTGGCCATATCTTGATACCTTGAAAGTTTCATGTTGATAGCTCAAGCTGTTCATATCTTGTTTACCCACGCACAAAGCCAGCAGCCAACCTCACAATTGAAAACATTACCATTTACCTCGCTTCGCAATGTGGCTGGTAGTAATTTATTATTGTGGTCAAACTGCCAACTAGACCAAAGCTCCATCGATGCATACTGATTGCACCATACATTTCCAATCTAATACAAGGGAGATTTAGTATCCCACTTTATACTGGATATTTTTAATAATAGCTGTGTTTGATTACAAAAAAAACAATAAATACACACATGTATAAATACGTTCACCAAACATACTGGAATATGTCAACACGGTATGATATGCTTTGAACAATATTCGTTCCTGATAGATACTTCCCAACAAACATTGAACTATTGGCACAATAGTGGCCCAATACTGGTTTTCCTGTACATCAATTATTGCCCCATAATTCCAGATTCTACTGTCAATAATGGGCCAATGTAAATCCATTACCCGTTTGCACCCCGGCCCATTAACGGCCGTGTATCAATCTGATTATGGGCCAGTTATTGTCTTCATCTATAGTTCCAATATCCGGTATAAATAAGATATAAATTTGTGCCTTCATTTTTCATGGAGCTCACCCATATTTCATCAATTTACCAAGACCGTATGTTAAGCCAAGCTCTCCTTATTTCTTGCTCTGGTGTTAAGCCATGAATGTCTGAAATGAGAGAATTTAGAGTACTTACATAGACGGGTTTCGAACATACGTCCACACAACTCACCAGCCAACACGCTGCACACTGAGCCACCAGCGATTGTTAATTATGCGTGACAAGTTTAATAACTTTATAGACCTAATTATATATATATATATATATATATATATATATATATATATATATATATATATATATATATATATATATATATATATATATATATATATATATATATATATATATATATAGTGTACATGTTTTTACGTTCCTCTCTGCTGTATATGTGGTTCTGGAGAGTGTAAATTAAATGCCTCATTAACATAGCATGACTTTTACAGTTTTTTTTTTTTTTCACTTAGCTCAATGGCAGTATAAGACAATAATGGGGCTCTAACTACATCCTGTCTATCTTCGATCGTGACTTACAGCATATTCTAATGCATTAGATTCTGTTATAACGCATTATTCAAGAGAGAAAGATGCCAATTTAAGTAGAAACAGCATAGCAGAAACTATTATCCTTGTAAAAGAAGCAAACAGATCAATAAAATATTAATAAAATACTTATTTGCTTTTGGAATATTCTGCCATTCCAAATAGTCACATTTTGTTGTTCCTATATGTGAGAATATGGTCTGTTGTCCTTCCAGCAACGTCCAAGCTTCACTTCCATACGTTAGAGTTGGTATCACAATACTGTCATGCAGTAACTTTTTCACTTCCATGCTCACTTCCCTGTTTCTTATCGTTGCTTTCAAGGAACCAGCAACCTTTCTTCCCTGCTGTACCCTTTCAAGCACTTCACCCTCCAAACCCCCATCCTTACTCATCACACTACCCAAGTACTTGAACGTACTCACATTTTCCAATTCCTCACCATCCAACCTCGCTGTACATTCACTAACTTCACCTCTCTCAAAGACCATCACTTTACTCTTCCCTACATTCACCTTTAGATTCCGTTTCTTACACACTCTCCCAAACTCATCCACCAAGCCTTGCAGCTCTCCTTCGTCTTCACGCAACAACACAGTATCATCTGCAAACAACAGTACAGGTAGTTAACAAACACTACCCTCTCTCACCAGGGCCACTCCAACATCCACTACCCTACCTTGTACCTCTTTTATTACCCCATCCATGTACAGATTGAACAACCATGGAGACATGACACATCCCTATTTCAACCCAACCTTCAAAGAGAAAAATTCACTCAGTTCACCATCCACACGCACTTCGGCCTTAGCACCATCATACATACTCTTCACAGTATTCAACAACTTCCCATCTACTCTATATATTCTTATTACTTTCCACAATCCTTGTCTATCCACCCAGTCATATGCTTTCTCCAAATCCATGAAAGTCACATACAACTTCTTTCCCTTCTCTAGAAACTTTTCCACTACAGATCTAAGAATGACTATCTGATCTACACAACCTCTTCCCTTCATAAAGCCTCCCTGTTCTACTCCAACTAATTCCTCTGTTCTTTCTCTAACTCTGTCAATAAGTATCCTACCATACACTTTTCCTATTATACTGAGAAGACAGATGCCCCTATGATTACGACACACTTCTTTTTCCCCTTTTCCTTTGTACAAGGGAATAATTATACCTGACTTCCAATCCTCCGGGACTCTACCTTCCTCCCAGGCCAATCTGCACATTTTCCACATCCATTCTACTACTATCTCTCCCCCATACTTCAACATTTCACCACACACTCCATCAATTCCTGGGGCTTTCCCCAGTTTAACTTTCCTCATTGCTTCCACAATGTTGTCCCATATTTACCTGCCGAGCGTCATTTTCTCACAAGCACACATTATTACATTCTATTCTTCAACTTCCATTATGCTTTTCCACAAAGATTATTACCATTTTCCAACATTCTGTAATCGTTATCACATTTATAGTGAGTGTGATATTCTCAGAAGCACACAGTATCACATACTGACTGGCCTTAGTAGAGTGTACGTACATACACACATTATCGAGGTGTGCAGGATAGGGTGGTTGGGGAGGTGGAGAGCGGCGCCCTTTCCCACTCGTGCTCCTTTTTCCTTTCCCTATTCCTTTTCCCTTCCCCTTCGTCCCTTTCCTCACATCTCGGGGCTGTGAGGAGGGAGCATGGAAATACTATGGGGTGAAAGAGGTGCTTGGGAGCGGCTCCATCTCACCTCTCACCTTCCCGCCACCCAGGCGCACCATGTGGGAGTGCAGGAGCTCCCTGCCTGCCACCACCACTTTCACTTTCCCTACCACTTCTCACTCCAGCCCGTACACTACCACCTTCCCCAGACAAAACAACAGGTCCATACCTTAGTCACCTCCTCGTCCCTTCCGTTCCATGCTGCGAGATCCATTCTGACCCCAACCACGTGGGAGAACCACGTTCACCTGCTCCGTCCTCGTCCTCGTCCTCGTCTGACCCTTCGTGCACAGGATGGAGAGAGGTGCGTGCATGTCCTCGTGGTCTAGACTGGCCTTCCCCTGCCTGACGATATGTAACATACCTGCTGCTTCCTTGGTGATGGTATCTCCTCGTCATTACTGCTCGTCTCCTCATCAGGTAGCTCGTAGTCTTTGTCAAGGACATCATCATCAATTGCGAATCACTGTCAACAGTAAAGGCCTCGGCTGGGTATGCGTCCAGGACGGCTTGTATTTCCTTGTCTGAGAGACCTCGATGCACCATGTCTGTCCTGGGCCACTGCTTACAAATAAGAGGCTGAGTCATAGGTGAATGTGGGTCATGCGGGGTCAGGGAGTGTCCCCACCTGGCAGCGGGTAGAGGAAGGCGTCACGCTTCTATGTACAAAAAATCAAGCGCGAAATATGAAAAATGTGCAAACATTGGACTTTGCAATTGCAAAACGTACACCGTACATTGTGGGGACTGAGCGTGAAAAAAAGTTGTGACGTACATCGTAGGTTGTGCGTATGAGGCGGGTTAACTCAATCATACCAGTAACTGGTATTTCTTTACCATCCATTCTGTATAGATTTAAGTCTGAATTTTCCAAAAACCCAGTTCATTATCCACATGCACCGCAGTCCTAGCAGCCTCATACATATTCTTCACGGAATTTAACAGCTTCCCATTTATTCCATATATTCTTTAATTTTTTCATAGTTCTTTCTATTCACTCTGTCACAATCACATGCTTTCCCCAAATCCTTGAAGGCTGCATATAACTTGTTTCCCTTTTCTAGAATTTTTTCCACTAAAGATCTTAGAATTATTATCTAATCTACAAAGTCTCTTCTCTTCCTAAATTCTCCTTGTTCTTGTCCAACTAATTCCTCTGCTATTTCCTTATCTCTGCCAATAAGTATCCAACCATACATTTTTCTTTTTACAATAAGACAAATGCCCCTATGATTACCACACACCAACAATTCCTGTTATTACCCCAAATCTGCCGATAAGTATCGTACCATATACTTCCTTTTATAATAACCCAAACGCCCATGTGATTACTACACACTTCTTTTTGCCCCTTCTTGTTTGTATAGGGGAATAATTATGACAGACTTTCAATCCTCCAGGAGCCCACCATCCTCACAGGCCAATCTGGACGTCTTCCACATCCATTCCACTATTATCTCCCCCCCCCCCCTGTGCTTCAGTATTTCACCACACACTCCATCAATTTCTGGGACTTTCCCCATTTCGACTTTCTTCATTGCTTCCACTACTTCCCACCTACCTATCTCCCTCCATTTCCCAGCCTTTCCCAACCCATTTATACTCATGTTACTCTCTCTCTCTCTCTCTAGTTTTATACTATATCCTCTTCTTTCGTTAAGTGCTAAGGCGTGCCTCAAAGTACAGGACTTTGGTTTTTGGAACATGTAGCACTTGATGACCGAATGCCCTTCCTGATGTCTACCAATGACCCTTGGGTGGACTCGAACCTCCAACCTTCGGTCAGAGCGCTCTAATCGACTGAGCCACGGCTGCTACAACCAGGTAGGTGACAAAAGAGTGCTACCTCTCTCGGCAAAGCAGATTACCTGGGTGCGGCTGCACGAACTCATGACTTCTTTCGGTCTGGAGTCAGGCACTCTACCATTGAGCCGCCATGCTCCCCACTCTCTATGTTTAACAAATTCTTGAAGTTTTTTCTCCATCTGCTCACTTTTTCACCCTTCTCTACTAGCAATCTGTTACTACCTTCTTCGTCACCCTTTCTAACACTTTGCTTCCTTCCTGAACATTTTCTTACATTCCCTCCACTTTACAATCAAATTTCTTCCAGACTCCTCACTCACTGTCTTCTTAGACACTCTTATTAATTTTTCCGCCTTTCTTCGTCCCTACATTTTCCTCTCTATTGCATCTCTCAACTTCCTCCACAACTCTGCTTCTCATCCACTCACCTGATACATTCTTCATTGTACCCCTTCCGTCAAATATTACACCGCACACCACCTCACGAGCTACAGAGACGTCTTCTATGAATACCTTACACACACCTTCCATTTCCACCCCCATGTGCTCCATATCATAATTACCCAATCACTCCTTCACCACTCACTTATATTCTTTTTTTTTTTTTTTTTTTAATCCTCTTGCAACCTTTCTACCCTCTTTGTGTGGACTGCTTCATCCTGCCCTTCCCACCTTCTATTTATCCATCGCATTTGTACCTTGACTTTCTTCTCAGTCTCACCTCCACATATATCTTCTCAGTCTCACCTCCACACACAAATGATCAGCCATTGCCCTCCTTTCATTCAGTTAACCACCCACCCTCTCCATGTATAAGAGTGGGTTATTTTGTGCCTAAAGAGGATATTGGCTATCACCAACCCCCTCCCCGCACAAATGTCCATTACAGCAATGCCATTCTCATCCACTTCTGCAGGCACACCCCACTCGCCAGCTAGTCCATCCACCTTCACATTCCTTATTCTTCCAATCTTACCTCCAATCAAAAACACTGTCTCATTCCTCGCAGAATTTTCAACGCATGCTTCCACATTTTGCCAGAACTCAACTTGCACATTGGTTGCAAAGTCTTCTACCGGAGCATATACACACACAGTTGCCCATGCTTGCATTCTTACTTTCAGTCTTACCCACACAATCCTTCAGCCAGCTTATCCTTAATCTCATATATTCTCTGCCTAGATCATGCACACAATAATACATGCTTCTTTCTTTGCCGCGCATTCTCACCTACTTCCGCACATACACCCAGTCCATTTACCCACGCTTTCACATTCTCAAATCACCTATTAGTCTAAGTAAAATCACATATGTCCTCGGTAATATCCTCAAGCACCTAGATAATCTCTAAATCCCCTCACATGCCACCTTGAAATCCGCACCATATACATTGTACGGTACATGATCGTCACCTGTTGGTCAGTCCTGTTCCGAGGCATTTTGTTGTTGACACGTAGGGAACATGTATAGTTTGGTTATAAGGTTACCACCCAGTGTATTAAATGGAGTAGAATAGCACTACACTGAGTTGGTGAATGATGGGCACCCCCACAGATCTGTATAATAATAATAATAATAATAATAATAATAATAATAATAATGATAATAATAATAATAATAATAATAATAATAATAATAATGATGATAATAATAATATTAATAATAATAATAATAATAATAATAATAATAATAATCAGCATGATTATATAACATCAATATTAAAACCAGTAATTATAATGATGATGATGATGATGATGATGATAATAATAATAATAATAATATTAATAATAATAATAATAATAATAATTATTATTATTATTATTATTACTATTATTATTATTATTTGTGGTAGGTGGGGGCGCTTACCATCCACTCATTCGATGTAGTGCTGCTCTCGGGTGTCTGCCCTTTCCTCTCCTCCATCCTTCTTTCCTTCCATCCTCTTCTGACTTTCTTTCCTTCATTCCTTCCTTGTCCTTCTGCCTACGTGTGACTGTATACTCCCTCTTCTGTCTTGTTTCCTTCAATCTTGTCCCTTCCTTCTGCCAGTGGGTGACTCTACACTGAGTGACAAGCCAAATGGTTTCCTGTTCACCAGGAAACCATTTACCACGCTGGGTTGGAACTATATAACCAAATTTTGGCGCCTGGTGGTTTAATGGGTAATTCGGTGCTCCAATCGGATTGAGCCGGTGAAGGTTTATATCCAAGGAGGGGTTAGGGTTTATTGCTCACGTAATGCCACTCAGGAAAGAGTGAGACTAGTCACTCTCATCTGAAATGTCAAGACCAACTTGCCTAGCCCCGGACTCCTACGCTTCTCATGGGGCAACGTATGATTGGATGATGGATGGATGGGTTATTATTATTATTATTATTATTATTATTATTATTATCTATAGCCCGACGCTCCAATCCGGCAAAGGGTGGCTGCAGACAAAACGTCTCCAAGTCGCTCTGTCACCCACCATTTGACTACCCTCCCCCCAACTCACTCCCCCCTCCCTCATATTCCTCTCAACTCCATCCCTCCACCTAATCCTCGGTCTACCCCTCCCTCTCCCTCCCTCCACCTCACCTACATACACACTCTTGGTCAGTCTTTCATTCGCCATTCTCTCCACATCTCCAAACCACCTCAGTGTATTTCTCCTAATCTTCTCAACCACATCCACATCCACCCCACAACGTTCCTTCACTTCTTCATTCTTCAACCTGTCCCTCCATGTCACACCACATGCTCCTCTGAAGTAACTCATTTCCACTGCTCTCACTCTTGACTTGTTACCCTCTTGCAAGGTCCACGCCTCGCTTACATACGTCAGGGTAGGGATCACAATACTATCACGCAGTGACTTCTTAACTTCCATGCTCACCTCCCTATTTCTCATCACTGCTTTCAGTGAACCAACAACCTTCCTTCCTTGCCATACCCTTTTGCGCACTTCATCCCCCAAAGTTCCATCCTTACTCATCACACTATCCAAGTACTTGAATGCACTCACATTCTCCATATCCTCACCATCCAACCTCACTGTACATTCTGTGACTTCATTCCTCTCAAACACCATAACTTTACTCTTGTTTACATTAACTTTCAGATTCCTCTTCCTACACACTGTCCCAAATTCATTCACCAAACCTTGCAATTCCCATTCATCTTCACTCAACAATACTGTAGTATCAGGAAACACCAACACCGGAATCTTCCATATCTCACCCTCCTTCATTAGAGCCACCCCCACATCCATTGCCCTACCTTGCACCTCCTTTACAACACCATCCATGTATTTATAAAACAGCCATGGAGACATCACACAACCCTGTTTCAGTCCCACACTGAGATCAAAGAACTCACTCATCTCACCATCCACTCGCACCGTAGCCCTAGCTCCTTCGTACATACTCTTCACAGCACTCAACAATTTCCCCTCCACTCCATATATTCTTAATACCTTCCACATACCTTGCCTTTCTGTTCTGTCATAAGCTTTCTCCAAGTCCATGAAGGCAGCATACACTTTCTTTCCCTTCTCTAGATACTTCTCCACTAAACATCTTAGAACAAATATCTGATCTACACACCCTTTTTCCTTCCTAAATCCCCCTTGTAATTCTCCAACTAGCTCCTCTGTCATATGCCTAACCCTGCCAATGACTATTCTACCATACATTTATCCAGTCACACTAAGAAGGCAAATACCCCTATGGTTACCACACACTTCTCTCTCCCCTTTTCCTTTGTATAAAGGAACATTTATACCTGATTTCCAGTCCTCTAGAACCCTTCCCTCTTCCCAAGTCAATCTACACAACTTCCATATCCACTCCACAACAGTATCACCCCCATACCTCAACATTTCACCACACACTCCATCAATTCCTGAGGCCTTTCCCATCTTTATCTTCTTCACTGCTTCCACTACTTCCGCCCTACTGATCTCTTCCTCCCTCCTCTCATCTCTTCTTCCACCAGCCATTCCCCAACCACTTATACTCGCACTGCTCTCACACTCTACATTCAACAAATCCTCAAAGTGCTCCTTCCATCTCCTCAGTTTCTCTCTCTTTTCCACCAACAATCTATTATTCCTATCTTTCACTCCCCTACTAATCCCCCTTTCACACTGCCTTACTTTCTTTACCTCCTTCCAAAACAATTTCTTAATCTCGCTCCATTTCACACTCAGATTCCTCCCAAATTCTTCATCCACTTTCTTCTTACTCTCCTTCAGCAGTCTCTTCACCTCCCTTCTCCTGCTCAAATATACCTCTCTCTTCTCTCTCTCATCTTCTTCCCTACCGCCGCTCACTAGCCATTCACTGTATGGCTTCTTCTTTTGTTCCACAGCTCGTTTCACCTCATCATTCCACCATGCTGTCCCTTGCACACCCCTGCATCTCCTCATCACTCCACAAACCACCTCACACCCTGCGTCTATCTCTTCCGTGAGTATCTTAAATACGTCTTCCACCCCTTCCATCTGCTCTAACTCATACTTTCCCAATCTTTCTTCCACTATACACTTATACTCCGCCATTTTCTCACTATCTTGCAACTTCTCCACTCTTCTCACAGGAGCTGTTTCCTCCTGTCTTCTCCTTCGTCTCTTCAACCATTTTCTTTGCGGCTTTACCTTGGCCATCACTGAGTGATGGTCCTAGTCTCCATTCCCCCACCCTCTCCACACTCCTGCATCCAACACTTGTCTTCTCATTCGCTCATCAACACACACGTAGTCTATCATTACCTTTCGTTCAACAAGTTCACCACCCATCCTCCTCATTACTCTCCATGTATACCTGTGGATCATCTTATGCCGAAAGGAGGTGTTAGCTATTGCCAACCCCTTACCAGCACAGATGTCCACCAAAGCACTACCTTTCCCATCTACTTCAGCTGGCACACCCCACTGACCAACCACTCCATCCACTCGTACATTCCCGACTTTGCCATTCATGTCTCCAATCAAAAGCATTCTCTCGCTCCTCTCAGATTTGTCCATACGTGCTTCTACTCTCGTCCAAAACTCATCTTTCACTCTTGCCACTCGGTCCTCTGTCGGAGCATACACACATACAATCGCCCACGCTTGTATACCTTCTTTCATCCTCACCCATACAATCCTTGCACCCACTGTTCCATACTCTCTTATATTCTCCTTCCACTTCTTGCTTATCATCAGACATACTCCCTCTCAAACCCTCTCATTCTCATTAACTCCTGCACAGATACCTAAACCATATTCCCACTCTCTCACCCTTTCACCTCTCCATTTATTTTCAGTCAACCGACTTATATCCACTCTTGCATCCTCAAGCACCTGAACAATCTCTCTCTCTTTCACTTCATCATTCACTCCTCTCACATTCCATGTCCCCACCCTCAGAATGTCCTTCGTCCGTTCCTTAGTCGTCAACGTACGGTCCGTCCTGGTCTGAGGCACTTTATTCGCTTGTTTAGTTAGTTCTTTTTACGGGGTGGGGCACTAACCCACCACCAACCCTTTTAGTCGCCTCGTACGACAAGCAGGGATACTGGGGGAGTATTCTTGAAACCCCCCTATCCCCAGGGGGTAGTTATTATTTCCTGCCCTGGGATGGAAAAGAAGGTCCGGATGATGATGATGATGATGATGATATTATTATTATTATTATTGTGATCCCTACCCTGACGTATGGAAGCGAGGCGTGGACCTTGCAAGGGAACAAGTCAAGAGTGAGAGCAGTGGAAATGAGTTACTTGAGAGGAGCATGTGGAGTGACGTGGAGGGACAGGTTGAAAAATGAAGAAGTGAAGGAACGTTGTGGGGTAGATGTGGATGTGGTTGAAAAGATTAGGAGAAATACACTGAGGTGGTTTGGACATGTGGAGAGAATGGAGAATGAAAGACTGACTAAGCGGGTGTATGTAGGTGAGGTGGAGGGAGGGAGAGGGAGGGGTAGACCGAGGATGAGGTGGAGGGATGGAGTTGAGAGGTATATGAGGGAGGGGAGTCAAATGGTGGGTGACAGAGTGACTTGGAGGCGTTTTGTCTGCGGCCACCCTTTGCGGGATTAGGGCGTCGGGCTATAGATAGATAGATAGATAGATTATTATTATTATTATTTATTGTTATTATTATTATTATTATTATTATTATTATTTATTGTTATTATTATTATTATTATTATTATTATTATTTATTGTTATTATTATTATTATTATTGTTGTTGTTGTTATTATTATTATTATCATTATTATTATTATTATTATTATTGTTGTTGGTGGTGTTGTTATTATTATTATTATTATTATTAGTAGTAGTAGTAGTATTGCATTAACGGTTTTGCATTTCACTTAGCTTCTTCAATATCAGGGGCGGGTAGAGCAAAGATGAATGCTTCGGATGCTCGTGAATTGGGGAGAAAAAACATGTAAGAGGTCAGTCCTTAAATGCTCCAGTCTCCAAAACCTACTACACTTAAATAAAGATGGTCTAAAATCTCCACCTTGAATGTTTGATTGTAGCAGGATTAACGATATCAAATGATGCCTGTCATGAAGATTTAGGGGAAGGATATGCACCCACTAAAAAAAATATCAGCACTCTTTTAGCGTGATAAATTTTACACACTGAATGAGATCTGAAAATGAACTCTTGAGTTAACGTGCTTGGTTGGTATCCCTGTTCTGCTGAGCCTTAGATCCTTATTCGTAATGACATAGGAGGCTTCGTAGCACTGCTTACTAAGCAATTTGTTCTGCATACCGGTATTTATTTTCATTACCTTTTACGTTTCGTAGAGAGTTTGAGTACTAACATAATGATGTGTAGTGTAGACCAGATTCAGAATCAGCGTTAAAACTCCTATCACCCATTCGAATCTCAAATTGTCCAAGCTGAAACAGTTTCGTAGGCAACACATTCCACACATCACATGCAAACTGTGAATCGTCAGAGGTAACGCCTATCCTAAAATAAACGAATATGCCTACTGATCACCTCCTCCGCGATGTTGTTATCATCTTCATCGAACTGGTGATATACCATTCTCAGTTGCATTATCTATGTGCTGCTTCATGTGTCAATGATGTGGTTGATGTAGCAATACTACGATATAATATTTTATATGTCGTGTTCACGGTGTGTTGTATAGACTGGTCAGTTAGGCCTAAAAATTTTGCCCTCATTCCATTCTTAGTATGCTAAAGGTGGTCGTCGTTGTATCTCAACGTGTAAGAAAATCATAAGGTAGTAACCTCGGGTACGGCGGGTGCCAAGCAGACAAATAACATTTTGATTTCTATGTTACCTAGTGGATAATGTTTTGCTGTTATGACATCTTTCTTCTCGCATTATGTCCAATGCTATGAATTATTCGTTATATACAACATGAAGCTACGGATGATGTACGATGAAGACAGAGAGAAAATGAGAGGTTGGGGGGGACAGAGTGATTAAGGGAGGGAGGAACAGGTGCACCAACCCTTAATACGTAATCAAGGCTTCTGTGCCAGTGATAGTTGTGAAGGGTATCGAAGCAGGGAGTGCTGATGATTATTATAGTGGATATAAAGCAACAGTATCATCCTTTTCTGGCATTGTGGTGCGTGGAATAAGCCGGAAAAGGACGACATCTGGGCCAGGTTGACGTTTAAGAAAAATAGATCCAACATGTTCACTTAATCCTTCATCTGCAGGGGGCTAGTGATCGAGTGAGACGCCTTCAAGCTGTGGCACTTATGTAACCAGGCAGCTACACTGCCTGATTATAGAAATTTTTTCTCAGCTACATCCCTTTCCTCTGAAATGAGGACGGTTGGACAGCAAGAGAAGAGATATTTCAGCCTACAGTCCACGTGGTTTCTGGCACTGCAGTTAGCCTACTACAGATTTTGGTGTGGTGGGTTCTTCTCGGTTTAGTTTGGTCATACACCATTAGCTTTAATAAAATGCACGGTCCCTAATATTTCGACAACAGGTTGACACTTTAACTCTTATGACTCACACTTTGCTGAATACTGGCCGTCGTTAGCTGGAATATAATACGACCATGAGACTGTTATATCACAGATTATGTACTAGTAGCAGTAGGCTAGTTGTAGCTCCAGGTTCTTCTGAATGTAAAGCCAGTGGACTGCGGAATTAGAATGAGCCTCTCCTGCAGCCCACAAACCACATTTCAGGGGATAGGGAGGCAGATGATTGGCGTTTGTATGAACTGGCAGCACAACCACCAAGCTATATCGGTGCCACCACTTAATGGCGTCCTCCTCCAGCACTCGTCATCCAAGGATTACCAAGAAGGTATATAAAAGGTTATCATCTGCTTGTTGCTGAAAACATGTGAGGCAGCAACACAGAAACTGACAGCTTTGCCTACATGAAAAAAGATGTAAGTGATCAGTGTCTAAAGCATGTTACTTACTTGCCTCATCAACCTAACTGGAAATTACACACCCCTGCTGCAACATTACTCACTCTTAGGCTGCGGCCACACCGAACGCGACGAGCGGGGCGACTTGAGCGGGGAGTGATGAGGCGACACAAAAAAACATACTAAATCCTATGTAGGTGGTCACACTGAATGAGCGGGGGGGTCTGTCGCCCCGCTCACCCTCCCCGCTCGTCGCTACTCGATGCAGCATGTTAGAAAACGTCGACCACTGCCTAGCGACACCCCCACTCCCCAGGCATTTGCATCATCATTCAGTCGTGCTGGTACTGCGTGTTGGAGCGGTTAGGTTCTGGCAATTATTTCTACTGAACACCTTACTGGAGCCGTGTACCACAGGAGAGCTGTGTGGGATCCAAATGATCCACTCCACAAAAATAATGGTGTTGAAGAAACACTAGAAAGGTATCTGTGAATAACTGCATACAAATGGTAAATTATAATCGAGTATTATTTTATCATACGATTGCCTAAGTAACGTTTGTTCCACCGCTGTTATAAACATTATCAAAGACCATTAATGTCTAGAATTCATATGAGTATTTAGTGCTCTATTCCCTTTGTTACACACTGGTCTTAAAACTAATAAACAGGTAAGTGTATACATAATATGTATGTGTATATGTATATATGCAATGAACATGGACAATTTTATTATTTATCAATACATAAATATATGAAATACAATTCAGTAGATAGTGAACTGTCCAGCAGATATTCGACTATAGCCATGCTTCTGACTAGCTGTCGCCTGTGAGGTTGCCGTTTCCTATTTGGACACGCATCGCGTTGGCACTCACCTAGCTGCTCATCACTCAACCCTACCTCCCAGCTCATCATGTTCAGTGTGGCCGTAGCCTTAGGAAGCTACCTGACTGAGAGGGAGGGAGAGAGAGAGAGAGAGAGAGAGAGAGAGAGAGAGAGAGAGAGAGAATATCTATAGGCTTACAGTCCACAAATACTGTTATTTATCAAAATCGACCAGGAATATATCTGTCACAGGAATCCCCACTTGTCACATTCTGTTTCGGCCTAAAAATGTTTTTGGGTGGTTGAGAATTGCTGCTTGAAAATATGTATGCAAACCAAAGCTATAAGAGAAAGCCTTGACAATAACAAGACCCGTGGTGCCAGGCACAACAAACCTCGCCCGACATCAGTTATTTTATTGCTATTAAATACCGACTTGCTTTTGCCATTTTGTGTTCGTGCACAATTAAATTCTACAGTAATGGCACTTTTTTTTTTTTTTTTTCAAGTTACGCCCTCTGAAAATCCGTGATCATGCATTTGTCCTTTCAAGGTCACTCATGGTCAAAAGCCATGCTGCCAAATTTAAGCTCATATGGGACTTCTTACATATTGGTAATAGTAAATATCTCTATCTTCAACGAGTCTCGAGTTATAACCCCCTGAATAAGCGTGACCTTGAGCCTGACTTTTCAAGGTCACTTACAGTCAAGGGTCAAGGTACCAATAAAAAACCCACATGAGATTTCTTATATGCTGATAATAGTAAATATCTATCTATCTTCAACCAGTTTCAAGTTATAGCCCTCTGAATATCCGTGACCTCGAGTTTGACCTTTCAAGGTCATCCAAGGTCAAAGGTCTTGGTGCCAAATGAAAGTCCATATTACGAGTTCCTGTATGTTGCAAATAGCAAATATCTCTATCTTCAGCTGTGTTCAAGTTATAGCCCTCTGAAAATCCGTGATCTTGATTTTGACCTGTCGTGTTCATTCAATTACCTTCAAAATTTTCCCATTTTCTTTGGGTACCAGTGCCCACATATCCTGAAAGTTTCATATAATTTCATTTAGCCGTTCTTCCGTAATGTTGCTAACAAAGAAACAAACAAACTCGATCAAAAACAATACCTCGTTGGACTTCGTCCTGGCGAGGTAGAAATAACTAAATATTTCTGGTTCTGTCTGCTCCCATTGGAAAATAATCTGAAGAGCAGAATAAATGGACAACAGCTTCTATAGGCGAGAAATGGCGCAAGTAAATTTATAAAGACAATGTAGTTTTCAGGAGCATAATGATAAAAACCGTTATAATAAACAAAAATCACAGCTCCCTTTGTTACATTCAACAACATAGGAATGAATATTGAGATGCCTGAGGAAAAAAATAGAAAATTAAAAACTGATAGCTTTATATGTTACGATTTAACTTGTTATAATCAGTATCCGTAAAATCGATAGATATTGCAGTTTCAAATCTCAGTGTCAGTTACAGGAAACACAATTCCTTTCTGTTGCAAGTAGCTTCGGGAGATATTTGGAGAAGGCGGCAGTGCACAGAACAGCTTGAAATGGATGATGATATTTTCGAATAGACGAGGACTGGCGTGAGAAAATGTGCAGGCCACCTGTGAAGTGACATTGACCAATTTGCCAAAGTAACCTGAGACAGCCCCGCGTATGAGTCTCATCCCAGTCTTTTTTTTTTTTTTTTCGTTGATCATTGTCAATCACGTCAGCATCGGTCATGAAATACTGAGATGCAGGAAAGGTTAGGGCAAAAGAATCCAGCTGTGTTGGAGATGCCTTCTGTATATTTTATGCTGGGGATTCATATTATGACTTTGTTGGTGCAACAGCAAGGGATATCTCAGTCAGTCACGTTGCCAACTCTGATTTATCTCCGTCAGTCTGGGAGGTCGTACAGATGATCAGCTCGTCTGGTGGGAGTCAAACTGAAATACGTAAATCGTTCGATTAATAAAGGGTATCCAATTTTTCCTACTGTTTTTAGTCAGATATCTCTCCCGAATAGAATAAAACTTTCTGGTCTTTGCCACAATAAGTATAGAAAAGCATCATCGCAGCCAGTAGGTGAAAAGCTTCCCAGTTTGAGTGTCGGAGTCCACAGGGTAGAAAAGGCATTGTATTTTTACAGGGCATTTTTCTGAAGCTCTTTCGTTTAGAGTAAAAAGAATAAGCATGTTCTAACAAATTAAAGATCATTGTACCAGCCCCAAATTTTTTAGGAATGTCACTTGGGTGTAGTTATGTGCGCTTAGGAGTGTAATGCTGTATGGCTGAGACCTGGACAGTAAAGGAAGAGGATATGCACGGGCTCAAGCGTACATAAACGGCAATGATTAAGTGGATGTGCAGTGCATCCCTGAGTGCGAGGTCTGGAGGGGCTAGGTTTATGATGGAAGACTTGAGAGGTAGAATGGGATGGTGTGTATTGGTGTTGTGATGAGAAGGGGTAGATTAAGATGGTTTGGGCATGTGGGGAGGATAGGGGATGATCAATGGGTGAAGAAAGTGAGAAGTGTTAATGTTATGGGTAAAGTAGCAAGAGCCAGACCGAAAAGACCTGGAACGAGATCAATGAGTGTGACCTCAGGGATAAGGGACTAAACAGGGAAGCTGCCAGAGATCGAGCAGCATAGAAAGCCGCCATTAGGTGACTAAGGCCGATGCATACAAGCATGTTGGAGCCTTCAATAACGAAACGAAACAAATACATGCCTTTTTCTCCTTTGTCACTAATTATAAAAGGTACCCGTAATAGTACAGTCCCACTGAGGATGGCAAGGTCGACTTTACCCTGAGTTGGGATGCAATATAGAAATATTGTTGATACCGAGGACAGTGGGGGGAAAACCTAAGGGCGTATCCACATGTGTGCTAGAAAAAGTGCTGGCAACATGTAAACAACACAATAACAAACAAGCTGTAAACAAGCTCAGAACAGAGGCGTCCAGACCATGTTGGCAACATCATGATGAAGTCTCGGATGTCTCCTGTGGACACACTTATCTCATCACCTCTGCTGCCAGTAAGCAAAAAGCTGCACTTAAACATGTTTGCATACATCTGTCCAAGTACTGCTGTATAGATGTGTCGAAATGTGTTGCCAACTGTGTTGTCAACACGTGTTCGAGGGCACATGTGGACGTGCCCTTAAGGTTTCCATAAACTTTAACACAACTGATGATTTTGAACTGAAGAAACTCCATGACACATTTCACTTTCATAGATTCTTTTTTCTCCTGCACAGATATACACTGCTTTATGAATCAACTGAAATTTGGAGACAACTAGAATACTTGAATTTGGAATTCCAGACACCGAGTTATATTCTTCTTGGCTGGGAAATGGGTAGGATTTGGGGGCGTCTCTTGTGTTATAGACTGCATAGTACACATAAATATTTTCAAGTGTTATATATTTTATTGAAACCTCTTCAGGCAGAGTATTCTCATTGCAACCAGACGGTGTTATTCAGCTTTGGAGTACACCTGTCATTCTCTAACTAAACATATCTGTGCTGTTTACTTATTCCCTAATTCTACTGATCATGAAAAATTCTTCGGCTATCTTACTTTTACGATGGAACACATTCTATCCCTTTCTCCTTTCTCTGAAATATCCATTCTAGGAGATTTCAATGTTCACCACCACCTTCGGCTCTCCTTTCCTTTCACTGATCCACCTGGTGAACAAGCCTACGTCTTTTCTATCCTTAACCCGCCCCGTCCCGACCACTTTTTGACCACTGGTACCCCCCAATCCCGATCATTTTTCGACCCTTTTTTTTTTTTGCTAAAACTTTCGCTTTTGGTGAGAAACATCGAAAATTCATAGAGAAATCGCTCACCTGAGGTTTAAAATACTCATTATAGGTAGGAGAGCCTCCTTACCTTACTGGGTTTTCTATCAGGCTGGCACCAAAGAAAACGAGTTCTATGGGAGGATAACTATTTCACACCACTCATAAACGGTATTTATTTATTTACTGTTACGAATTTATATGTAGTACAAGAGTATATTGGTTTTCAAGCAGTAATATAGGCCTTATAAGCATTGTTTCACTCACTAATACCTGACCTTTTTTTGCCACATTACCTGATCATCATTTCTAACTGTTTCTTCCTCTAATGCTATGTAAAGTTTGTCCTCCACATTGTCATTGATTGGGGAATCACTCTGGCCCTGAATTTCGTATCGTGGCATGACATGGCTATGCTGGCCAGGTCACTGATAACAGGTGAATTGCTGAGACAATGGCATGCAGGGAGGGGAGGAGGTCATGCTGGGTAAGGCATTGTCTCTGCCTGGCATCTTGTTGAGGAAGGTGTCACGTGTATACGTACCAAAAATGACTCGCGAAAATTGAAAATTGTGGAAATTATGAACCTTGCAATTGCAGGACGTTGAAGTACGTCCCCGGGATTAGCTGTGACAAAACGTGAGGACATGGAAGTACGTCCCCGGGACGCCGCGGGTTAATGACCTAGTGCAGACTGTACAGCACTCTACCTCAATCCCTGACTGCCTTGGAGAGAGTTCCAACATACTGTACTTTACCTCTTCCTTTCAACTAATCCTTCTGTTTACACTGTAAATCTTTCTTTTCCATTGGGATCCTCCAATCACAACTTTATTACCTTAACCTGTCCTGTCATTCCAGTATGGCCTGTGGAGTTCCAAAGAAACGTTGGTTGTGGCACTTAGGAGCTGCTGATTGAGAGGCCCTTAGGCAGTACTTCTTTGATTTTCCCTGGAATTATTATTGTTTCCATGGCTGGGAGCCATCTGAGTGTACCATGTGCATTAATTGAGGTTATTCATTCGGGCATGGAAGCATACATTCCTTTCTCATATCCTTTGACTAATGCAATAAGGCCTTGGATTAATCACGCTTGTTCTAATACTGCCCACAATAAGGAGAAGGCCTATAAAAGGTACCGGAGGTAACTCATCCGTGAATCACATCTTTGTTATGTTTCTGCCCGGAATCGTGCTAAGTCTGCTCTTTGCTCTGCTAAAAATAATTTCATCCATACTACAGTAAGCTCTCCAACTCAAATTCTTCCAGCTCCTTCTGGGACCTTGCCAAAAAACCTTTCTAACAACTTTACAGCATCATCCTACCCTCCTCTTCTCTACTCTGATGGCTCTGTAGCTATTTCTTTTACCGAGAAAGCAGATCTCTTCACTCAGATTTTCTCTTCCAATTCCATCTTCATCATTTCCTCCCCTCTGACTTCGTCATGGCTGGCATTAAAATTTCTTCAATCGAAATATTTTCTGCCATCACTGGCCTCAATACTAACAAGGCATATGGGCCTGATGGGGTCGCTCCTGTTGTCCTCAAGAACTGTGCTTCTGAGTTAACACCCTTCCTAGGTGAACTCTTTCACCTTTGTTTATCAACTTGTACCTTTCCTTCTTGCTGGAAGTTTGCTTTCATTCAGCATGTCCCAAAGTAGAGTGACCATTCTCAACCCTCTATCTATCGTCCAATTGCTTTAACATCCTGTGTCTGAAAAGTTTTTCAGTCTATGCTTAACAAAAATAATTGTAAAATATCATTCCCATCACAACCTTCTTACTGATCATCAGTATGGGTTCCATCAGGGGCGCTCCACTGGTGATCTTCTCACCTACCTTTCAGACTCATGATCATCCTCCTTTCAGGACTTTGGCGAAAGCTTTGCCATTGCACTTGACATCTCAAAGGCTTTCGATCGAATCCGGCATAAAAATTAAATTTCCAAAATGCCCTTTTACTGTTTCTATCCTTCCATCTGTGCCTTCATCTCTAGCTTTCTTTCTGGTCGTTCTATAGCTGCTGTTGTAGATGGCCATCGTTCTTCTCCTAGATCTATCAATACAGTAGTGGTGTTCCTCAGGATGCTGTTCTATCACCAACTCTCTTCCTTTTATTCATCAATGACCTTCTAAGCTATACATCTAATCCTGTCTACTCACACACTCGTGATTCCACCCTTCACCTTTCCATTCAGTTCCCTCAACGTCCGTATCAGCAGCTACTTCAACAAACAAGGGATGAGGCTATGGCACACCTGATGTCTGACTTGGATTGTATCTATGAGTTGGGTAAAAGTAATCTTGTTGTTTTTAATGCATCAAAGACTCAGTTTTTACACTTATCAACCCGACAAAATCTTGCATAAGAGTACCCACTAATGTTTAATAATATCCAGCTTAATCCTGCGTCATCCTTAAACATATTTGGGGTTTCATTCTCTCGGGACTTATCTTGGAAAGATCATATTACACCTCTTCTAAAATCTACAGCCAAGAGATTAGGTGTGCTAAGCTGACTCTGTATCTTCTTTACCCCGGCACAGTTGTCGACTTTATCTATCTATATCTATATACCTAGGCTGCTTCCCCCAGGGAAAGGGAGGTAGCCGAGACAGGACGACACACTCCCCATTTACTCATCCATTCAAACACATTCATTAGCATCTTAGCCCCAAATGGGAGAACGGACAGATCCTCACCGCACCACACCGCACAAGGGTCAACTGCGCAATGCAATCAGTGACATCCGCAGCAGGGCCCGACAGCAGAGCTGGTTAACCCCCGCCACATCATAACAGACTCATCCCCTTACCCGCACCTGACCTGAAATAGCTGATCAGACCAAATGCGATAGAATATCCCCTCATGGCTGCGTCATCACTTATTCATTCACAATTTCTCTCCATTTATTTCTGTCACGCACAGCCACTCTTCCTTGCTCAACAGACATCCCTCTCGCATCTAGCGCTCTCTTCACACTGTCCATCCATCCTATTCGTGGTCTTCCTCTCAGCTTACACCTCTCACATCAGATCTAGTTATCTTTTTCACCAATCGCTTATTATCCATTCTCTCCATATGCCCAAACCATCGCAACACGGGTTTTATTCGCCCCCCAGGGGGGGGACCATAAATGCCCCCACCTTCCTCCCCTCTCCCGGTGACAACTCGAGGTGCCTGGAACCACTGTCTGACTCTCTTCTTCTTCATTTCTGCAACATTTGCTGCCTTTCCTCTAACTTTCGCTCTGTTGAGCACCACCTTTCCTCCTCTAAACCTCACCTTCTCTTTCTAACTGAGACTCAGCTGTCTGAGGCAACTGACAGCAAACCCTTTTCTGTATCCTCCTACTTTCTCTATACTCATTTCAAAGCCAAAGGTGGCTGTTGTATATATATATATTTATATATATATATATATATACATACTCAACGACTTATCTTGCTCTCGTGTTCCTGAACTCGATTCTTCTGAATTCTTTACACTCTGGCTTCCGCTTTCCTGTCATTCACTGACTAAATATATCTGTGCTGTTTACTTATCCCCTAATTCTACTGACTATCAAAAATTCTTCGACTACCTTACTTCTACGATGGAACACATTCTATCCATTTCTCCTTTCTCTGAAATATCCGTTCTAGGATATTTCAATGTTCACCACCACCTTTGGCTCTTCTCTCCTTTCACTGATCCACCTGGTGAACAAGCCTACATCTTTTCTATCCTTAATGACCTAGAGCAGCTTGTACAGCACCCTACCCGTATCACAGACCGCCTTGGAGAGAGCTCCAACATACTTGACCTCTTCCTTACAACTAATCCTTCTGCTTACACTGTTAATCTTTTCTCTCCATTGGGCTCCTCCGATCACAACCTTATCACCTTAACCTGTCCTATCACTTCGGTACGGCCTGTGGACCCTCCAGGGAAACGTCGCCTGTGGCATTTTGGAGCCGCGGATTAGGAGGCCCTCAGACAGTACTTCTTTGATTTTCCCTGGAATGATTATTGCTACCATGGCCTGGAGCCATCTGAGTGTGCCTTGGCATTACGGAGGTTATTCTCTCGAGTATGGAAGCATACATTCCTTTCTCATATTCATTGACTAATGCAAGAAAGCCTTGGTTTAATCACGCTTGTTCTAATGCTGTCTGCAACAAGGAGATGGCCTACAAAAGGGACCAGAGCCAACCCACCCCTGAATCACATCATCTTTACGTTTCTGCCCGGAATCGTGCTAAGTCTGTTCTTCGCTCTGCTAAAAATAATTTCATCCGTACTAAATGCTCTCAACTCTCCGACTCGAATTCTTCCCGCTCCTTCTGGCACCTTGCCAAAAACCTTCCTAACAACTTTACCCCATCATCCTTCCCTCCTCTTTTCTACTCTGATGGTTCTGTAGCTATTTCTTCTACTGATAAAGCAGATCTTTTCGCACAGACTTTCTCCTCCAATTCTACCTTAGACGATTCCGGTGCTGTTCCTCCATCATTTCCCACCTCTGACTTCCTCATGGCTGACATTAAAATTTCTTCAGCTGATGTATTTTCTGCCTTCACTGGCCTCAATACTAACAAGGCATATGGGCCTGATGGAGTCCCTGCTGTTGTTCTCAAGAACTGTGCTTCTGTGCTTACACCCTGCCCAGGCAAACTCTTTCACCTTTGTCTGTCAACTTGTACCTTTCCTTCTTGCTGGAAGTTTGCTGTCATTCAGCCAGTCCCAGAGAAGGGTGACCACTCCCAACCCTCCAACTTCTTCCAATTGCTTTAACGTCCTATATTTCAAAAGTTTTCTAGTCAATTCTCAATAGAAAAATTTTAAGGCATCTTTCCTATCACAATCTTCTTTCTGATCGTCAGTACGGGTTCCGTCAGGGACGCTCCACTGGTGATCTTCTCACCTACCTTTCAGACTCCTGGTCATCCTCCTTTCGGGACTTTGGCGAAAGCTTTGCCATTGTACTTGACATCTCAAACGCTTTCAATCAAGTCTGGCATAAATCTTTAATTTCCAAACTGCCCTCTTACGGTTTCTATCCTTCTATCTGTGCCTTCATCGTTAGCTTCCTTTCTGGTCGTTCTATAGCCGCTGTTGTAGACGGCCATCGTTCTTCTCCTAGATCTATCAACAGTGGTGTTCCTCAGGGCTCTGTCCTATCACCAACTCTCTTCCTTTATTCATCAATCACCTTCTAAGCTGTACATCTAACCCTATCCACTCATACGCTGATGACTCCACCCTTCACCTTTCCATTCGGTTCCCGCAATGCCCATCTCAGCAGTTACTTCAACAAACAAGGGATGAAGCTATGGCACACCTAATGTCTGACTTGGCCCGTATCTCTGACTGGAGTAAAAATAATCTTGTTTTTAATGCATCTAAGACTCAGTTCTTACACCTATCAACCCATCAAAGTCTTCTACAGGTATACCCACTAATGTTTAATAATATTCAGCTTAATCCTGCATCATCCTTGAACATGCTTGGGGTTTCATTTACTCGGGGCTTATCTTGGAAAGATCATATTACATCTTGTAAAATCTGCTTCCAAGAGATTGGGTGTGCTAAGCCGACTCTTTTCTTTCTTTACCCCTGCACATTTGTTGAGTCTATACAGGGGTTTTATCCGCCCCTGTGTGGAGTACAACTCTCATGTGTGGGGAGGCTCCCCACACACAGCTCTTCTCAATAGAGTGGAGTCAAAGGCTTTTCATCTGATTAACTCTCCTCCTCTTACTCACTCTCTTCAACCTCTGTCGCTTCGCCGCACTGTTGCATCTTTATCTCTTTTCTGTCACTACTTTAACGGTCACTGCTCCTCTGAACTGTCTAAATGCATTACTCCACCTCTACGACGGGCGCGTAGCACCCGTCTAGCAGCAAACTCTCATCTCTTTTCTGTCCAACTCTCTAATGCAAGAGTTAACCGTTACTCCCAGTCCTTCATTTATGAAACAGGTCAACTCTGGAACTGTCTCCCTCTGTCTGTATTTCCTGCTGCCTATGATCTCCAGTCTTTCAAATGCAGTGTGTCCAGGCATCTCGAAATGAATGGATCCTGAATTTGGCTCTCTCTTGTATTTTGTTTCTCTCTTGGAGGGAACACTTATTGCGGGCTCATGGCCTTTGGTTCCTTCTTCCTCGCATAAAAAAAAAAAACATACAGCTCTTCTCAATAGGATGGAGTCAAAGGCTTTTCGTCTCATTAACTCTCCTCCTTTTAATGGCTTCCTTCAACCTCTTTCTCTTCGTCATACTGTTGCATCTTTATCTCTTTTCTATCACTGCTTCAATGATCACCGCTCCTCTGATCTATTTGTTTGCATCCGTCCACCTCTGCGATGGGCGCGTAGCACCCGTCTAGCAACAAACTCTCATCCCTTTTCCATCCAACTCTGTAATTGAAGAGTTAACCGTTACTCCCAGTCCTTCATTTATGCAACAGGTCAACTGTGGAACTTTTTCCCTCTGTGTGTATTTCATACTTCCAGTGATCTCCAGTCTTTCAAACACAGTGTGTTCAGGCATCATGAAATGAACGAATCTTGAATTTGACTCTCTTTTGTATTTTTTTTCTTTCTTTCTGGAAGGAATGGTTTGCAGGCTCCTGGCCTTTGGTTCCTTTTTCCTTGCATAAAATTTTTTTGCTGTTGTTGTTGATCAGCACCAGTCTCTCTGGCCAAGTAGACCCATCATCCTATATTTCCTTGCAACTGACTGCGCCTACCCACAACGAGCCTCGGGGAACACTGTGTAAGCTTGGTTCCTGGACTGACGCCGTATTTACATCTGACCACCTAGTTATCAGCGGCATAATAGCAGGCTCCACTGCAACCTGTAGTTCGGTTATATGGTTACCATCCAACATTGTAAATGGTTTCCTAGGATACAGGAAACCATTACGCTTGTCACTTAGTGTAGAGCCACGAGAAGTGGAAAGTAAAGTAATAAAAGGTGAAATGAAAGAAACGGAGAAGTAGGAATAGAGAAGTAGAGACACAAAGATAAGATTGAGAAAGAGGGGGAGGAATAAGTAGGCAGCGTTGCATCATTTGACTGATGTTGGTCTCCACCACATACCATTACACCGTAATAGTCAAGGGGTTAACGAAAGCTAAATATATAAACTCTTTGAAGGAAAATATATTCTCAGCTGGCTAAAATAAAAGACAAAAGTTCACCAAAGTGAACGTATTAATGTCAACACAGTTTGCAAGAGAATAATAACGTACCGCATCGTAGGTGGGCATACACCGTCCACTTTCTCAATGTTGTGCTGTTTTGGGTGTCTGCCTTTTCCTCTATTCCTTCCTTCTTCTTCCATCTTTCTTTCCTTTTTCCTTCATTTTCCTTCTGCCTATGGGTGACTTTACACTCCCTCTTTTGCCTCTCCTTCATTCTTTCCTCTTCAATCTGCCTGAGTGACAAGCCAAATGGTTTCCTGTACACCAAGAAACCATTTACTATGCTAAGTGGTAACTATATAACCAAATTATGGTGCCTGGTTGTTTAGTGGGTAATAAGGCGCTCTACTCGGTTTGAGCCGGTGTGGGTTTATAACCAAGGGATGGTTGGGGCTTCTTGCTCACGTAATGCCACTCATGGATGAGTGAGGCTGGTCACTCTTATCTTAAACGTCAGGACCAACTTGCCTAGCCCCGGGCTGCTATGCTCCTCATAGGGTGACAAAAGATTGGATGATGGATGGATGGATGGATGTAGACATAGCTGTTAAGGAATGGTGATGGATGATACCGATGAAATTTGTATGAATCAGGAACAGAAATAGATATTGCTCTCTCTCTCTCTCTCTCTCTCTCTCTCTCTCTCTCTCTCTCCACACTTCCTTCACTCAGAATCCGTCTCCCTGACACGCTGATCCAAACGTTCTCCGTCCCCTCTTATCTAAAAGGCCATCCACATCACACACCCGGACAGATAGCCTGAGACACCAGAGACACTTGGAAGCCTAGGGAAGCCTATAATCAAACACAAAGACACTCAGGATCAAACCCACTAAGAATGACACCCAGCGACAATTAGAATGCAACTAAGAGTCAGAATGAAACCCAGGAAAGCCGAAAAAAAAACAAGATACATACACAGAGACGCCTTGAGAGAGAGAGAGAGAGAGAGAGAGAGAGAGAGAGAGAGAGAGAGAGAGAGAGGCAAACCTGAGAGGATCTCAAACCCACGTCCTTACGATAACACAAGGACACCAACACGACATGTTAATGAAAGAAGTATGAAAATTTCTGCATGCCCATTTGGCTTCATTTACTCCTTCCCTCCCGGTGTCCAGGAATTACCCAACTTTCTTCACAGGCAAGCCTCTTTCACTGCAATGTATAACGAGATGCAGGTGGCAAAAGAATAATATCGAAGGCCTGATAACCGATGGAAGAAAATGTGTAATGGAAACAGAGTGGGTGTTTTTGCACGTATGCGAGATTCTTTTAGTTCATCAGCTCCATCCTGAGCTTAGGAAATCTCTAAACTCCCTGTATCTTTGGACTGAGGGGGAGAAAATACCCTAAGGTACCAGCATGAAAATAGATTTACATACACCAACCAGGCTTCATTGCTCCTGTATCCTTCGTACAATCAGGAATGTCTTAAATTCCCCCTCACTTCAGTTCTTTGTCTTGGGAATGCATCATGAGAATCACATGGACAAAGTACAGAACGGCAGAAAAATGTATGAAGAGAACGATATGGAAATATTTTAATACCTACTGCACATCCTAATTCGTGTATTATTTCCAGAGCTAGGAAAATCTCTAAAACCACCTCAAACCCTCTCTCTTTGTCTCGGGGATTGATCATGAGAGGCAGAAGGGCAAAGGACTGAACTTGCAGAAGAGAATGTAAAAGAGATTGATGATTTGCCCACATCTACGAGATTCTTTCACTCTTGCATCCTTCCTGAAAATCAGGAAATATATAAAATCCTCTGCTCCATCTTCTGTCTCTGCAACGTATCATGGGAAACAGCAGGGCAAAGAAGAGCCTCGAATGCTTGAAACTGACAGAAGAGAATGTGCAAGGGCAAATGGATGGAGATTTTTACACACCAACGAGACTGCTTTATTCATTCTCTCTGAGTCATGATTTTATTGTAATGCAGAGAGTCAAAGAGTTGAAGGAACTGGAGAAACAAGAAGCGATGCCAAGGCACAGCAAACCCGTCCTCAGTAGTTATTTTAGTACTGGTGTATAAACACAACAGGATATCTAGTCAAAGATGTAATTCATTTATAATCTAATCCTGTGTTGCCCTATGAGAAGCGTAGCAGCCCAGGGCTACGCAAGTCACATATAAGATTTGGAGTAGATCGCGTGCAAATTTACGATTTAATGCCCTTTTGAAATTTTAGGCCCGATCCACCTGCCATTGACCCCCCTACCGCTAACTGGAGAGTGACCCCCCTGATGTGCTGAGGCATATTGTAGGATGCAGATTTAAAAATGCACCTTTACTGTAGGTTTTGGTTTCATGTCAATATGACAAAACCGAAAGGAGTTATCGCTAAAAAACGATAGAAAAAACATTTTGGGGGTGTACAGCCTAGGCATTGGCCCAATTTGGTCCAAAATCTAATCAGGTGATCAGATGGTTATAGCCCAGCATCCCTGAAATTTGAGCTGAAATCACACTAGTGGCGATTGTGTGCGTGTATGTACCATCGCAAGATCGTGCAAGCAGAGTGAGAAGAGATCTGGACAAATGTGGAAGTGTGCATGGAAAAGTTTGGATGGAATGAGAAAGTGTTTTTGATTGGTGATATGAATTGAGAAGTAGGGAATGTGAAGGTGGATGGAATAGTTGGTGAGTGGGGTGTGCCTGCTGAGGTAGATGAGAATGGCAGTGCGTTAGCGGACATTTGTGCCAGGACGGGGTTGGTGATAGCCAAAACCCTCTTCAGGCACAAAATGATCCACAGGTATACATGGCGAGTGATGAGAATGAAAGGAAGGCAGTGATTGATTATGTGTGTGTGAATGAAAGGATGCGAAGATGTGTAATGGATGCAAGAGCTTATAGAGGTTGGGGGAGTGGACTTTCTGACCACTACTTGGTGGTGGCCAGAATCAAGATTCAAGTAAGATGGAGAAATAGAAGAAGGGAAGGACGGGAGGAAGAAGTAGTTGCAAGGATAGTGGAAAGGTTACAAGAGGATGAAAAAAAGGTAGACTATAAGAGAGAAATAGAGGAACGACTGGGTAAATATGAATTGGAGCTGATGGGGGACGTGGAAGGTGTGTGCAGGATATTCACAGAAGAAATATGTGCAGCATATGTTGTGGTGTGTGGGGTGAAGAGAAGACAGAAGGGGGTGCAAGGAACAGCGTGACGGACTGAAGAGGTGAGACAGGCTGTGGCACAAAAGAAGAAAGCATACAATGAATGGATGAGAAATCGGGGCGTGGACGAAGTTGAGAGACGGAAGAGTGAGTTATATGTACAAAGGAAGAGAGAGGTGAAAAGATTAGTAAGAGAGAGTAAGAAGAGAGTGCATGAGGAATTTAGAAGGAATTTGAGTGTAAGTGGAGGGACTGTAAGAAAATGTTCTGGAAAGAGGTGAAGAGAGTAAGACAGGGTGGCAGTGAAGTTAGCAGGGGAGTGAAAAATAGAAATGGTAGATTACTAGTGGAGAAGGGAAAAAAAGTGAGCTGATGGAGAGAACATTTTAAGGAATTGTTTTAGCATAAAGAATAGAGTAATGCGAGTATAAGTGGTGGGGGAATGGCTGGGAGAAGGAGGAAGGTGAGAAAACAGGAAGAAATCAGTAGGATAGAAGTTGTGGAAGCAATGAAGAAAGTCAAATTGGGGAAAGCCCCAGGAATTGATGGAGTGTGTGGTGAAATGCTGAAGCATGAGGGAGAGATGTAGTAGAATGGATGTGGAAGATGTGCAGATTGGCCTGGGAGGAAGGTAGAGTCCTGGGGGATTGGAAGTCAGGTATGATTATTCCCTTGTACAAAGGAAAAGGGGAAAAAGAAGTGTGTGGTAATTATAGAGGCATTTGCCTTCTTAGTGTAATAGGAAAAGTGTATGGCAGGATACTTATTGACAGAATTAGTGAAATAACAGAGGATTTAGTTGGAGAAGAACAGGGAGGATTTAGTTGGAGAAGAACAGAGAGGCTTTAGGAAGGGAAGAGGTTTCGTAGATCAGATATTCATTCTTAGATCTTTAGTGGAAACTTTTCAAGAGAAGGGAAAGAAGTTGTATGCGGCCTTCATGGATTTGGAGAAAGTATATGACAGGGTGGATAGACAAGGATTGTGGAAAGTGTTAAGAATATATGGAGTATATGGGAAGTTGTTGAATGCTGGGAAGAGTATATATGATGGTGCTAAGGCTGCAGTGAGTGTGGATGGTGAACTGAGTCAATTTTTCAATTTGAGGCTTAGGTTGAAACAGGAATGTGTCATGTCTCTATGGTTGTTCAATCTGTATATAGATGGTGTAATAAAAGAGGTACAAGTTAGGGCAGTGGATGTTGGAGTGCCCCTAGTGAGAGAGGGTAGTGTTTGGATGCTCCCTATACTGCTGTTTGCAGATGATACTGTGTTGTTAAGTGAAGACAAAGGGGAGCTGCAAGGCTTGGTGGATGAGTTTGGAAGACTGTGTAAGTCAAGGAATCTAAACGTGAATGTAGGGAAGAGTAAAGTGATGGTCTTTGAGAGAGGTGAAGTCAGTGAATGTACAGTAAGGTTGGATGGTGACGAAATGGAAAATGTGAGTACGTTTAAGTACTTGGGGAGTGTGATGAGTAAGGATGGTAGAGTGGAGGGTGAAGTGCATGCAAGGGTACAACAAGGAAGAAAGGTTGCTGGTTCCATGAAAGTAGTGATAAGATACAGGGAAGTGAGCATGGAAGTGAAAATGTTACTACATGACAGATTTGTGATACCAACTCTAACGTATGGAAGTGAAGCTTGGACGTTGTTGGAAGGACACAAGTCAAGAGTGAGAGCAGTGGAAATGAGTTATTTAAGAGGAGCCTGTGGAATCACATGAAGAGACAGGCAGACAAATGATTATATAAAGAGGCTTTGTGGTGTGGATGTGGATTTGATAGGAAGTGTTATGAGGAACACACTGAGGTGGTTTGGCCATGTGGAGAGGATGGAGGGTGAGAGACTGACGAGGAGAGTGTATGTGAGTGAGGTGGAGGGGGGAAGAGGGAGGGGGAGGCCGAGGATGAGATGGAGGGATGGAGTGGAGAGGTATATGAGAGATAGGGGTGTGAGCTGGGAGCAGGGCAGTGAAATGGCGGGGGACAGGGCGACTTGGAGGCTGTTTGTTTGTGGCCACCCAGTACGGGGTTAAGGTGTCTGGCAATAGATAGATAGATAGATTTTTCGCATAAAGTTTTTAACAGACAGATAGACAGACAGACAGAGAGACAAACAAACAGACAGACAAACCGAGTGAAAACAATATTCATCTCTGAGCCCCTCCATGATGGGGACGGGTAAATACTGTATATAATGAATACTGTTTGTCGAAATTTTGCACACGTATTAGACTCCTTGATGCTTGTATCCCTTCCAGAGCTGAGGAAACTTCTTAATACTTCCCCCCCCCCTCTCTTTCTGTCTCTGAAACTCACCGTGAGGAGAGCAAAGGACATACTCAAGTGCATGACAATTGTCAGGGAAAATGCGCAAGTGGAGATCTTTGTTCGTCTACGAAATCTCTGTGTTCCTTCTTTCATTTCAGAACATTTTAGACTCATCTAAAATCTGGTATCCACCATGAGAGGAAGGAGGGCACAGAAAAGCTTCGAGTGTGTGAGAAGCAGCAGGATAAAATATGTCAAGGAAAAGTGTAAGGATTTTTGCAGTTATTCTTGGGCAACTTAAAAGTCACTCCTGTTTGGTCTGTCCTTGCCATTACTGCTTTCCTTGGGTTTGCTATTGTGCCAGCCAGAAACAGAATAAGAGAATTCGGTGCATAAATGAAGATAAAGAGGTTATAGCTACATAAGTATATGAAACGCATTGATAGGTAATGACAAAGATAGATAGACAGATACAGTAATAGGTTGACAGATAGCGTGAGAAAGGTATAGACAAAGATAGAGAAATGTATAGATAAATAAGCATTGATAGATAAAGGTATATATAAATAAAGATGGAGAAAAAAACAGATAGCTGGAGATGCTTGTAGAATAAGGTATAGATTCATGCAAACAAATAAAGATGAACAACCTTAACAGTAAGCATGATAACCACCTTTGATACTGCCAGATAAGTTGACTGAGTTCAACGAACACCTCTCATACTGAATTGGCTAAGTTAATATTAAAGTCTTCTAAGTTCACTGGAACACAACTCAAAATGGAGAGTTGAATGTTAGTACTTGCAAATCCATTATTTAACACTGCTGTTTACCTTCTTCATTACGTACATGACTTCTCCACTTCAGTATGATTTTGTATTTTATAATCTTTCTTCCTCTGGGCCAGAGGTTCCCAATCTTTCCTTGACCATTGCCCACATTTGTCAAAAAATCTCTGATGAATCATTCCCTCAGATTCCCAGAAGATGGAATCCCCTCCGTCCTGCCAATTGGGGGTTATTTGCATAACTACAGATTCCGGAGATTATCCATCATTTAGCGCTGCTTTTAGCGAAGAAATCTAGCGATATTATGGAGATTTTTAAAAAGTTGTAGAAATATTTTTAATATTTCCTACTTTTATGTAGCATGATAATTGTGAAGAGTAGATAGCACCAGTCAAACAGGGCAGTACTCCCGAGGTGGATGGCAAGCTGGTGATAGGGAGAGCTGGAGCTCCCCTTTCACCAGCCCTCAGGACTTGATCCTTACCATCTCCCTTTGCTGTAAATTTTCAGTGCATTCATTTACACAAAGAGTATGCCAGCATGCTCTCATAATACCTCTACCTTCAACTGTCTACACCACACTACATGCGCATAACATATTACACCTCCTATTCACTCTCGTTAGTAATGGCCGCTGCAATGTTACCATCAAATGAGATGGTACCTTGGATTGCCACCACCGGCAGGGTAGGGCTGGCGCTCAGGGTCCTCCCGGTCGCCATCAAGTGGCTGTGCTGGCAACGACTGTTGCTATTTCCGGTAATAATCGTCCGCAAAGAAGTGCAAGTGCGGCCTTATTCTTCACCAACATCCGCGGCCCTACTACAAAGTTAAACTTAGTTCATTTTTTCTTTCAGTCCATATCCCCTTTGGCTCTTTTCCTCACAGAACCACAAATCTCATCCTCTACTGATATATCCCCATTTTGTTTTCCCGGTTACCATCTCCTTACAAACTACCGTAACAAGGGAAGCACCTGTTGTTATATAAATCCCAATATGCAGTTGACACTGTTTTAAACTTCACTTCATCCACTTTTGATTACTCATTATATAAACTAAATTGTCAAAACATTACCAAATATATTTGTGTAGTTTATCGCTCCCCCAATGCTTCTTTGGAACCCAGTGTATTTGATTCCATATCCACACAGCTGAGTAACCTTAACCTTGCCCTTAGCACCGAAATTACTATTGTGGGTGATTTCAACATACATAATGTTGAATGGTTAATGCATTCTGCCAGGACTGACGACGCTGGTCTAGAGTGTGAGCTGTTTGCAGAATCATTTAATCTTACCCAGCTGGTAAAGCAACCAACCAGAATACCTGATAATCATGACCATAATGCCGATCTCTTGGATTTATTCTTGACAAATAATCCAGATCAATATAGGATAGAGGTACTGTCACCACTTGGATCCTCTGACCACAATCTCATCAAAGCCTCATTAGTTAACCCACCCACACCTCCCCGTTCTGAACCTGTCAGGGTGACCAGATGGCACTTTGATAGGGCAAACTGGGATGGATTTAGAAATTATCTTGTTGACATTCCATGGCAGTCTTTCTTCTCTAGTGATCTCAGTTCTACCCAGTCATACATTTGCGACTTAATACTAGCCGGTAGGGATTTATTCATACCAAGTCAACAGTTCACTAAAAGATCGAACTCTCCAAAATGGATCGATGGCAACTGTGCCAGAGCAACAGCCCAAAAGTCATTAGCTTATAACTCTTACTTAAAATAAAAAACATCTGAATCACTCTCTCAGTTAAAAATTGCTAGAAATCATGCAAAAGCTGTATTAAATCTTGCTAAATCAAACTTTCTTCAAAAGCATGCATCAAAACTACTTAACAACCCTAATGACAATAGAATATTCTTGGCAACTCTTAATTCTTTCAATAATAACTTTGAAATCAGTAGGATAGAAGTTGTGGAAGCAATGAAGAAAGTTAAACCGGGGAAAGCCCCAGGAATTGATGGAGTGTGTGGTGAAATGCTGAAGCATGGGGGAGAGATAGTAGTAAAATGGATGTGGAAGATGTGCGGAGTGGCATGGGAGGAAGGTAGAGTCCCGGAGGATTGGAAGTCAGGTATAATTATTCCCTTGTACAAAGGAATAGGGGAAAAAGCAGTGTGTGGTAATCATAGGGGCATTTGTCTTCTTAGTATAATAGGAAAAGTGTATGGTAGGATACTTATTGACAGAGTTAGAGAAAGAACAGAGAAATTAGTTGGAGAAGAACAGGGAGGCTTTAGGAAGGGAAGAGGTTGTGTAGATCAGATATTCATTCTTAGATCTTTAGTGGAAAAGTTTCTAGAGAAGGGAAAGAAGTTGCATGTGGCTTTCATGGATTTGGAGAAAGCATATGACAGGGTGGATAGACAAGGATTGTGGAAATTATTAAGAATATATGGAGTAGATGGGAAGTTGATGAATGCTGTGAAGAGTATGTACGATGGTGCAAGGCTGCAGTGCGTGTGGATGGTGAACTAAGTGAATTTTTCTCTTTCAATGTTGGGTTGAAACAGGAATGTGTCATGTCTCCATGGTTGTTCAATCTGTACATGGATGGGATAATAAAAGAGGTACAAGGTAGGGTAGTGGATGTTGGAGTGGCCCTGGTGAGAGAGGATAGTGTTTGGAAACTCCCTGTACTGTTGTTTGCAGATGATACTGTGTTGTTGAGTGAAGATGAAGGGGAGCTGCAAGGCTTAGTGAATGAGTTTGGGAGAATGTGTAAGAAACGGAATCTAAAGGTGAATGTAGGGAAGAGTAAAGTGATGGTCTTTGAGAGAGATGAAGTCAGCGACGTTGGATGGTTAGGAATTGGAAAATATGAGTACGTTTAAGCACTTGGGTAGTGTGATGAGTAAGGATGGAGGTTTGGAGGGTGAAGTGCTTGAAAGGGTACAGCAGGGAAGAAAGGTTGCTGGTTCTTTGAAAGCAGTGATAAGAAACAGGGAAGTGAGCATGGAAGTGAAAATTACTACATGACAGTATTGTGATACCAACTCTAACGTATGGAAGTGAAGCTTGGACGTTGTTGGAAGGACACAAGTCAAGAGTGAGAGCAGTGAAAATGAGTTATTTAAGAGGAGCATGTGGAGTCACATGAAGAGACAGGCTGACGAATGAGGATATAAAGGAGCGTTGTGGTGTGGATGTGAGAGGAAGCGTTATGAGGAACACATTGAGGTGGTATGGCCATGTGGAGAGGATGGAAGGTGAAAGACTGACAAAGAGAGTGTATGTGAGTGAGGTGGAGGGGGGGAAGAGGGAGGGGGAGGCCGAGGATGAGATGGAGGGATGTGGTGGAGAGATATATGAGAGAGGGGGATATGAGTTGGGAGCAGGGCAGTGAAATGGCGGGGGACAGGGCGACTTGGAGGCGTTTTGTTTGTGGCCACCCCGAACGGGATTGAGGCGTCTGGCAATAGATAGATAGATAGAATAACTTTGACAAGTCATCTTCCATTCCCCCACTATCATCTTCAGACAGCATCATTAAAAATTACCCACGTGGGAAACCGAATATTTTTGCCAGTACATTCGCCAGAAACTCTACCATAGACAATACCAGCCAGAATGTCCCAGTACTAGAACTTGACCCTCCCGAAATTGCCCCACTTAAAATACAGACAAGATACTTAAAATCTATCCTAGACAATTTACTTACCAACAAAGCTGCAGGCCCAGATGGAATTCCGCCCATTGTTTTGAAAAAGTGTTCCCCTGAACTTGCCTCTGTTCTAGCTAAATTATTCAGACTATGCATACGTACTTCTTTATTCCCAAATTCATGAAAAGAAGCCAATATCCACCCAATTCCGAAGAAAAGAAGTTCCTTTGACCCCTCTGATTATAGACCAATAGCTGCCACATCTTCACTTGGTAAAGTATTTGAAACTTTAATTACATTATTAAACATCTTGAATCCAACAACTTAATTAGTGATAAACAATATGGTTTTCGCCACGAAAGATCTACCATTGACATACTCAATCTCCTAACTCATACCATCCATCAATCAATTGATCTATATGGAGAAACTCATGCAGTAGCCCTTGATATTTCTAAAGCTTTCGACAGAGTATGGCACCGTTCCCTGCTGTCCAAACTCCCTTGCTATACTAACGTCTTTTGTTCCTTGGATTTCTTCACATCATAGTGACAGGAAAATAAGAGTAAAAGTGGATGATGTATATTCCAATTTCCACTCAATTAAAGCCGGCTTGCCGCAGAGGTCAGTTCTGGTGCCAACCCTATTCCTGGTTCATATTAATGATCTCTTATCTGTCACCCACAATCCCATCCACTCATACGTAGATGACTCAACACTTCATAGTTCATTCACACTCAGACACCCATTTACAATATCTAGTATCTCTGCCTCTCAACTCAGTACAGCCATCTCCATAAATCAAGACCTATCTACGATCAGTGAATGGGGACAAAACAACCTTGGCTGTTTTAATGCTAGTAAAACTAAATATATACAATTTACTAATAGACAGATATTGCCAGATTCGTGCATTACCTTCACTGCTACTAATATTTCCATCTCCAAAAGTATTGAAATTCTTGGTGTCTCACTTAACAGTGCCCTCAGCTGGACCTCTCATGTTAGATCACTTGCTAAAACCGTCTCAGAGAAACTTGTATTATTGTACAGAGTCCATAACTTCACTGATGAGCAGTTAGCTATAATTTATAAGAGTCATGTGCGCTCTCAGCTTGAATATTGCTCACCCTTGTGAAATGGATGTGGAGTGGTTGCATTAAAACAAGTAGACAAAATTCAGAACAAAGCTGTTAGAATTATTAACAACCCTGCCATTACAAGTAAACTACATTCCCTGCAAGTAAGAAGTAATGTTGCCTCCCTTGCATTATTTTACTGATTTTTTTTTGGCAAATGCTCAGACGAAGTTGCGTCAATGGTGCCACCTCTCCATGCCTTCCCTCGTGCTACACGGGCATCTGGTAGTGCTCATGACTGAAATGTCACTCAGCCATATTGCAGAACTTCTGCCTATCAGAATTTTTTCATTTCCCGAACTGCATCTCTCTGGAACTTGCTTTCCCGGAGTTGTTTCCCTCCAAATTTCAACCCACAGCTGTTCAAGTCTAACTGTTACAGATATTTTATGAACAAAGGACACCAGTAATCTGGTGTATGGATTATTTTTTTTTTATTCATTTGTTTTTCCTTCCTCCTTTCTGTTACTAAAAAAAAAAAAAAAAAATCTCACAACCAACTTTACAACAGGCTACATATAGAAACACAAAACAAAATTTAAAAAGCATTTGACCATAAAAACATCAATCTATAATCAACAATGCATGACAAAGATTACTTTCGCCATTTTGGCCTTATCTGTTTATCCCCCCTTCCCTAGAATATCAAAATTTTCCTGAGAGAGAATCCCCCTCCCCCATGTCCAGTCAATTTCTTTAAATTTGGCAGAGACTTTTCAAACTGGAGTTAGATACGGCCTTCAATTACTCTTTAACTAAAAGGTCATCCTCAAAGATCCTAAAAACATCCAGTAGTAGTTTGATGAAAACGACAGACGTCATCACAGAAGTGATTGAGGTGTTATAAAGTTTCGAGCCCACGAGACTGCGACCCTGAATGATGAGTTTAGGGAGAGAATGTTAAAATTTGACCATAATGGGTTATTCCGTTAAGGTGACGAGACTGGGATTCACTTTTCAGCTTCAGGTGATTTCACCTCTATAACCCGGATGCTTTTGTGCATAACATCTTTTTGAGTCACCCTTTTCACTATACGAGGTCCTTCCTGGGATGTGTTGTGGACTTTTCTCCTGGTTCTATTGGCTATGAAAGATTCTTTGACTATCTTACTGCTCAGATGTAATGCAACATGTTAATTTCTTCTTCCTCTGAAATTTCCATTCTAAATGATTTCAGTGCTCACCCTATCTTTGGCTCTCCTCTCCTGTCATTGATCCACCTAGTTAACAAGCCTATATCTTTTCTTAATGACCTAGAGCAGCTTGTACAGTACCTTACCCGTACCCCTGACCGCCTTGGAGAGAGTTCTAAATTCATCCTTTTGCTTCTGCTGTTAATCTTGTCTCTCCACTGTGCTCCTCGGATCACAACCTTAACATCTTAACCTAGCCAACTATTCCTGTAAAACCTGCGGATGCTCTCAGGAAGTGGCAGCTGTGGCACTCTGGAGCTGCCAATTGTAAAATCTTCTAGCATTCTCTCTCTTTCTGCTCCAGAATGTTGTGGTGCTCTCACCTACCAGTTTTTACACAATTTGAGGGACTTTTATAGGTGGGTAGTAGGGATGAAAATCTCTTACGAGTTCGAAATTGGTGAAAGTAGGTCAAGGCCAAGGTCATATTCCGAGCCTAGCTAAATATGTATGCACTTGCGCCTGGTATGATTCCCTCCCCTGGGGGGGGGGGTCTTTAGCGTTCATTGTTTTCACCAGTGAAAGCAGTTTATATCTCATGTATACAATTATTTAGTGAGAATTGCTTTGCTTGTTTTGATTGCACTTTCCCACCGCTAGCCTATCTTTCTTTGGGGTAATTGGTTAACTCTTTTCGTTAATCTTCTCTCATCTCACGGTGAGTCAGAATACTTAGCAGGTAGATTCCTCCCTTACTTCACTTAAAAAGGTGCTTTTTATCTCAACATTTAAATCACCTTTGCTGCAAGGTAACTTCCTGTTTATTTGTTTTAAGAAGTTCACCATACATGTAATTATTTTTTTTTTACATATAACACTGATTTTTCTTAGTCACAGGTATATTAATTTTTTTATCCTTGTTTATAGGCATTGTTCATCTGATGTATTATTATTTCTATGCCCATGCATTCCAAGAAGCAAAAAATTTTTAATACCATCATTCCAAGTTACAACACATTTTTCGCTTGACAGCACCCAATTAACTTTGCATTCTTTGGAACAGCAGTAGTCAAGATGCCCCGGAACGTAATGTGTTCTTCACCAACCGCTCTTTTGTTTGCGGGATGTGGTAAGTCTGCGGTGATCTTGAGGAAAAGATGTCCGAAGCTGCTGACAAAATTAATGTCCTGGCTTGCAGAATTGATACGTTGGAGGAGTTTGTTGCAAGTAATGTCAGGAGCAGCATGGAGGGAAGCAACGCCCCTCACCCAAGGACTGGTGTTGCACAGGTGACTCTGACATTGGCCCCTCTCCTAATGCTGAAACTAACTAACCCCCATCTGTACAGGATAAATTCCAGGTAGTGTGAAATGGTGCGAGGGTGACAAGATGATGCATTATGCCAGTCACTACTTACAATAAAGCCCAGATACTGGTCGATGCTGATAAATATACAGTACTCATGAGGCTCAACTGGTGGGGGACTCAGTCATCCGTTGTCAATTCGTGGAGTTCTGTGGCAGAGCTCCAACTTAAAAGTAAGCGATATTGCATTCCAAGTGCTGGACTTGATGTAAATGAGTCCGTGGACACTATTTCGAAGGTACAACTAAGTAAAGTCTGATTATCATACATGCAAGAACCAGTGATATAATGCAAACCTGGTCTGAAGAGTTTCTTAACAAGTTAAGTTGATGCTTCAGCGTTACAAGGAAAAAGCTAATAATATTCTCATTTCAGGTGTTTTCCCCAGGATTGTAGCAAGCAATGTTTTTTTATAGCAAGGCTTTTACCTTAAATAATCATATTTAGTCACTTTCCTTACATGAGGTTCTTGAGTTCGTAGGCACCTAGAATCACCTTTATAAGCAGGAGGCTCTGTTCACACAAGGTAGCCTACACTTAACCCCTATACGCCAGCATTGTTTTAAGGCAAGCACACACTCCCTGCCAGCATTTTCCCGATAATAACCTTTTTTCAAACCTTCATATTTGGAAATGAACAGAAGTTTCGGATGCAAATTAAAAACCTTATTACTCATCAACTCTTCATCTTGCAAAGGAAACCATCCCCAGGTCTGCAGGTAGTCCCGCCGATGAGTAAGGAGGAAAAGAAGAAAGAATATCTTCAGATGGTGAATGGGGGCTGTGTCTGTGAGGCAGCACTTGGCTCGACTTAGGCCGTGGAAGCCTAGCACCTAGCTAACATTGGTAGCACTGACCGGGCTGTCAGAATGGTATGGTTGTAACAATGGCCAGCCTTTCTTACGAGACACTTTCACTTTTCTCACTCATTTCCTCTACTTTCCATACTCACCGTCATATGTATGAATCATCAATCTGTACATGTGGCTTGGCACTGGTTTTCTGGCCGTAACATAGTGCCAGTAGGCTATTCCCCGTGGGTGTGTGGGAGAAATGATGCAGGCACAATGAAAGGTGAAAAACTAAATATTCATTTATTTTCCCATGGCTGTCAAGAAACTTTGCACTTTGTATTTACTTTAAGAGAATACTTTAGCGACGATGCATTTTCCATATGAACTTTTCCGCAGGTTGAACACACTATGGTTGACTATGAGGTATACACTTGTACTCCTTTTTATGCTTTTCCGCACTAATTTGTGGCATGGTGATAATACTGACCTTACTACTTATGTTCTACAGCACTAATAATATTTGTACTTCATATCACAGTTGCATATCACATATCTTCCAAACTAATTCCAAGAGGAAGAAAAAGAAAGGAGTTTTTCCCAAGAAAGTAATTTTCTACAGGTGTGCACTTGGTCCTCTTTCACTTTTGCTAGGGTGGCTCAAGAAATTTACAGCCTTCACTTTACATATTACTTTTTCAAATTCATTATCATTAATGAAATAAAAACACATTTGCACTTACTTATCCACTATTTACAATTTCCTACACACCTGTGCTTAGAACTCTTGCTCACAGTGGTAGTCAGCAATGCAGGAGGGAGTAGCAGAGGAGGGGGCCAATGAAGGTGATGACTCACCTGATTCAGGGACTCTTGGTCACAGCAGAAGTTTGGCAGGGATAAATGATGCAAGGGGGCAGCCTGAGAAGGGGGGAGAGGGATGGAATCAAACAAGGATGCTTCTGAAGACATCACTTAACACCTGGGCAAGCCACGGGACAGACTGTACCATGCATGTGTTAGGTGCCAGGAGTCCCTCCCCACCCCTGGGTACCAATATGAGATGGCTGATAACTTGTACTTCTCCTCATTCAGCCTGACTCAAAGGTAGGTGACCTTTCCCAGCTCTGTTACTATTGGCCATTTGCTTAACGTCATGTATTGCTAAAGTTTTTGAATCTATTCTTAACACAAACTTTTTAAAGCAGCCTTCATACCAATCATCAATATGGCTTACGCCAGGGACGCTTCCCTGGCTTTCTTATCACCTTCCGTTCAGACTCTTATCTTCCTTTATGGATTTTGGCGAAAGCTTTGCCATTCCACTTGACATCTGAAAGGCTTTCAGTCGAATCTGGCATAAACCTTAAATTTCCAAACAGCCTTCTTTTATATTCTATCGTTCTATATGTGCCTTCGCCTCTAGCTGACTTTCTGGTTGTTCTATAGCTGCTGTTGTTGACGGCCACCGTTCTCATAGAGTTTTCAATAGCGGTGTTCCTCAAGGCGTTGTCCTATCACCAACACTCCTTCTATTCACCAGTGACATTCTAGGCTTTGCATTCTAACTCTATCCACTCATATGCTCATGATTCCATCCTTCACCTTTTCGTCCGTTTCTTGCAGCGTCCATCTCTGCAGTTACTTCAACGACATGGAATGAAGCTGTGACACACTTAACATCTAACTTTCCTCATATCTCTGACTGGGGTAAAAGTAATCTTGCTTTTGTTAATGCATCAAAAAATCAGTTCTTACATCTTTCGACTGGTCAGTATCTATCATAGAAGTCTATCTATCTATCTATTGCCAGACGCCTCAATCCCGTTTGGGGTGGCCACAAACAAATCGCCTCCAAGTCGCCCTGTCCCCCGCCATTTCACTCCCCTGCTCCCAACTCACACCCCCCTCTCTCTTATACCTCTCCACTCCATCTCTCCATCTCATCCTCGGCCTCCCCCTCCCTCTTCCCACCTCCACCTCACTCACATACACTCTCTTCGTCAGTCTTTCACCCTCCATCCTCTCCACATGGCCAAATCACCTCAGTGTGTTCCTCATAACACTTCCTATCACATCCACATCAACACCACAACGTTCCTTTATATCCTCATTCGTCAGTCTGTCCCCGCTTAGGGGGGTCACCTTGACGTGGTGGCGGGGCTTGAAGCGTGGCTGGCAGTGCCACCTACTTTGGAGGCATGCCTACCTTTGTAGGGTTCGGCATTTGTCAGTGTCGTGGACCAAGCACCCCCTACATCACTGGTAGAGGAGGCCTACTGGTGATGTCAGTCCCTGCCCATTTGCCATCTAGGGCGGGACTGTTGCCTCCCCACGTGTTTGCCGTGCGTGGCGTCCCGTATTGCTGGGAGACGGGAGTCCTGGAGGTTGAGTGATGCTGCATGGTGCGCCCTGCAGCTAGCAATACACCTCTTTGGTCCCTTATTCTGGCTAGACGGGTGGCCTGGTTGGGCCCGACCAGGTCAATCGGCTGGTCACTGGCTAGCCATCCAGGCTAGTCACCTAGTGGCTTTAGGGTCAAGCGGGCACTGGGGGACCTGGTGGCTCCTATCGTCCTGGAGTCACCCTTGTCAGGGTCCCTTGGTGGTTACCTGCGTATACTTTCCCACTACCTCTGGGGTCACCAGTGGTGCTTTCCCTGGCATATGGCCTCCCCTTGTTGGGCTCCATGGTGGGTGGAGGGGTGGGGGAATGAAGGTAGTTTTTTTATAATATGGCCACGAATACATTTTCATCTGCTGACGACCCTGGTTCTGTCCCTGACCACCCTTTACAATCTCCCTCCTGTGCGCCTCTTGTGCCTCTGTCTGGTGAGGCCCATATTGCCACCCTGGATCCATACCTACCTGGTTCCAGTGGTTTACGGTCAGCGGCCACTACAAAGAAGAGCCGGACACAGACAACAACATATAGTGGACATGCCCGTGAGGTCCTGCCGGGTGTCTTTGAGAGGGTTGATTTTGCAAGGTACTACACCATTCGTACTTTGGATGGTCAACCTATTGGGAATTTGGATATTTTTACTGTTCATCGGCGAATTATGTCAATATGTGGGAGGGAGCCGAAGATTTCACCTCAGGGGGATGGTAGCCTACTAGTGGAGGTTACATCCCCTGAAGAGGGTTCCCGGCTGGCTGCCCAGTGTAAGGACCCGGATGCGCTGTTTTCTTGTGTCCTTCATGCTTTTTCAGTGTCGAGGTGTTGTTTTCTCCAAAGACTTACTTCGGTACAGTGAAGAGAAGCTACTTGAAGAACTCCAGGTCCACAGGGTCGTTAAAGTGGAGAGATTTCAGAAGAAGGTTGATGGTATTCTTACCCCAACTCCATCCTTGTTGCTGACGTTCGACTGTACTGTTCTGCCTTCATCTATCAAGGTGGCTTGGTTGTCCCTTAGGGTCAAACCCTTTGTCCCAAATCCACGACGCTGCTACCACTGTCAGATGTACGGGCATGTTGGGCGAGTCTGTCATCGTTTGCAACAGGGCCTCCCAGTGGTGTGTGTCAGTTGTGGAGCATCTACTCATGCAGGACAGGACTGTCCTGGACCTGTTTGTTGTTTGCACTGTGGTGAGGCACATCCTGCTTCATCTAAAGACTGTGCCCGGTTTTGCTTGGAGAAGGAGATCCTCCTCATCCGTAATCGGGATAAAATAAGCTTTCCTGAGGCCAGGAGTAGAGCCATGTCATCTGTTTTCCGTAACGGAGTGTCTTATGCATCAGTTTTGTCCGGTCATAGCCGTCCTCGTCGTCCTGTCCAGCAGCAGACCCGAGTTCCTCCTGTTGTGTCAGCTCCTATGCCTTCATCTGCTGATTCCATGTCAGTGCAACAATCTCCCGCACTTGAGACGGTTGCCACTACAGTTCAAGACTCGACCTCTACATCAATGGTATCCCCTGGTAGTCATGGTGCACATTCTTCATTTGCTAAACGTCATCGTGGTTCCTCAGAGTCTTTGAGTCTTGAAGATCCTCCAAGCAAGGTGTCGGTCGTGGAGTCCACATCCTCTGTAGTTAGTCCATCTGTGCAACAGCCCTCAGACCCTACTTCTGGGTCTTCGGGGGCTTCTGGGGTGTCAGGTCAGTCTGGCACCTCTTCCTCCGGGGAATCGGATGTTCCTCCTCCGGTTACCTCTGAGGATCCTGTCCTGCCCCCTCCACGTTTGGAGGCCAGGACCCCAATCCCTCCTGCTCGACCTCTTGGTTCACTGGGGGCCCCGGGCAGGGTTCGGAGTAGCTCTTCCTCTCCTGCTGGGCAGCGACGGGTGTCTGTGAAGTCTCCCAACACTTCGCAGACCCCAGGCCCTCGTTCTAGCCATGCTGCTGCCCGTGGCAAGCCCCTTACTGGGCGTATCCGCATTCCCAAGAAGACTGTCTCCCAGGGTCGCTCAGTGGTTTCCACTAAATGACCATTTCTTTTGTGTATATAGTTCCTCCATTTTAATATTTTTAGTATTTTTTTTTTATGGTCTTCTGTTTGTCCCTCTCCCCTGCCCCTTTTTATTTCAGTTGTTTTAATGGCTAATATTATTCAATGGAATTGCCGTGGTTTACGAGCCAACTGGGAGGAACTCCGTTGGCTTCTGGCTGAGTATTCACCTGTGTGTGTTTGCCTACAAGAGACAATGGTTGGTGATGCTGCGCCTCACAGTCCACCTGGTTACCAGGTTTTTTATTCAGATCCTCTTCCTGGACAAGGTCATGGTGGGGGTGTGGCTATTCTAGTACGCAGTGACATACCTTTCACTGCTGTGAATCTTAACACTCCACTGCAGGCTGTTGCTCTCCAGATTTTCCTTCCCCGCCGTTATACTGTGTGCTCTTTGTACCTCCCTCCTAGTGCCACTATTGAGAGGGTTGATCTTGAAAATCTTATTCGTGCACTTCCCTCACCCTATTTCTTGCTGGGTGACATGAACAGTCATCATCCCCTGTGGGGTGGCTCCACAGCTGATGCTAGAGGTACTATGTTAGCCTCCATTGTGGAGGATGTGGACCTGTACATTTTAAATTCTGGTGAAGTTACTTACTTCCATAGTCAAACGGGTATTTTTACTTCTATTGATTTGTCTCTGTGCTCTGCAGGGGTAGCCCTGAATTTTACATGGGCTGTGTTACCAGACTTACATGGCAGTGACCACTTCCCTATTTTATTAAGATTGACACAGAGTGCGCCTCGGTGTCGTCTTCCCCGCTGGCGCTAGGATAGGGCGGTCTGGCCGGTTTTTGAGGAGCTGTGTTCCCCAAACCGATGTGTGGAGGATTTTGTCAGCACTGATGCTGCTGTTGAGTATTTCACAGACTTACTACACTCGGCGGCACTGCAGAGTATTCCGAGAACAGCTGGTCACTTTCCTTGCCGTCCAGTTCCCTGGTGGACTGATGAGTGTGCTTCTGCTGTTAGGGCTAAACGTGCTGCTTTCTCCCGACTTCGTCGTCACCGAGGTGACCCTGGTTACTTAGCGGCATATAGGAGAGCCCGAGCTCATGCCCGGCGGGTTATGAAGGAGGCTAGGAGGAAGTCTTGGGCATCATTTGTTTCTTCAATTTCTTCACAGACTCCTCTCACAAAAGTGTGGAAACGGGTGAGGAAGATTTCAGGGAAATTCCCTGTTCCCTCTCCTCCTGTTTTATCTCATGCAGGTGTGGTGGTGGCTCATTCTTCGTCTGTTGCCGAGATATTTGCAGCTCATTTTGCTAATGTCTCTAGGAAGGACACCTCATCCCCATCGGCACCCCGCCGACGGCACCTGGAATCTTTGGGCATTAGTTTTCCATCTACTGCCAAGGAGTCGTATAATGTTGCTTTTTCTGCTTCTGAACTTCAGATGGCATTGTTGCAGTGTCGTGACTCGTCTCCAGGCTTGGATGATGTCCCATATGCCTTCTTACACCACTTGCCTGATGCAGCCCTTCATTTTCTGTTGTCACTGTATAACAGAATTTGGTGCAATGGTGGGTTTCCGACCTCATGGGGTGTTGCTGTGGTTCTCCCCATCCCTAAGCCGGGTAAGGATCACTTGCAGGCCACTAATTATCGCCCTATCTCGCTGACATCTTGCCTTTGTAAGGTCCTCGAAAAGATGGTGAATAGTCGGCTCATGTGGTACTTAGAGAAGGGTGGTTACTTGTCTCCAGTCCAGTGTGGGTTTCGGAAGATGCGGTCGACCACAGATGCTCTCTTTTCTTTAGAATCTTCCATCTGCCAGGCTTTTGCAACTAACCAGCATCATATCACAGTGTTCTTTGATTTGGAGAAGGCGTACGACACTTCCTGGCGTCATGGAATATTGCAATCTCTTTATGAGTTTGGTCTCCGTGGGCAACTCCCCACTTTTATTCGGGAGTTTTTATCTAATCGTTTTATTCGGGTCCGAGTCGGGAGTGAGCTGTCTACTGCACGTCCCCTTGAGGATGGTGTGCCACAAGGGAGCATACTAAGTGTTACCCTTTTCGCAGTGGCATTTAACAGCGTTATTTCTGTGCTCCCTGATGGTGTTCGTGGCTCTCTCTATGTTGACGATTTATCAGTCTCTGTCACTGCCTCACGGATGTCAATGGCAGAAAGGAGGATGCAGATGGCTCTCAACCGTGTCTCTAGATGGGCTGATGAACGAGGTTTTCGATTTTCCTTCAAGAAGACCGTTGCCATGCATTTTTGTCGCATTCGTGGAGTCCACCCTGACCCAAATCTTTTTTTATATGGGCGTCGTATTTCGTGTTTAAAGGAAACCCGGTTTTTAGGGCTGATTTTTGACAGCCGGTTGACTTGGGTCCCTCACTTGAGGTACGTAAAAGCTGAGTGTCTCAGAGCATTGGGTCTCTTGAAAGTTTTAGTGCACACATACTGGGGAGCTGATCGCAAGACCCTCCTCCTTTTGCATCAGTCTCTGATTTTATCCAAACTTCATTATGGATGTGAAGTTTATTCCTCTGCCTCAGAAGCCCGGCTTCGTATTTTAGATTCCATACATCATGCTGGTGTTCGTCTCGCCACTGGGGCATTCCGATCTTCCCCGATTTTGAGTTTGTTGGCTGATGCTGGTGTCCTTCCTCTAGACTTGCTCCGCTCTTCCCTTTTGATGAGATGTTGGTATCGCTTATCTCGTCTCCCAGACTCCGTGCCCTTTCTCAAGGCCTCTCAAGATTCTCGGTCACCTATTTTTGCCACTCGGCCATCCTTTCCAAAGCCCTTTGGTTTCAGGGTGCAGTCGATTATGTCTAGCTTCTCTGTTCCTTCTGTGCCGATCACTCCCCACCGTGTCCCGAGGGTGGGCTACTGGCTTCTCCCCAGGGTGACATTTTGTCGTTTCTTCTCATCCAGTAAGGCCTCCCTTCCTTCTCAGGTTTTATTTTCTCTGTTTTTAGAGCATGCCTCTTCTCGTGGGGACTCCATACCAGTTTATACTGATGGATCTAAGTCTGATGCGGGTGTGGGCTTTGGTGTGGTGTTTCCCACCTTCTGTCGAGGTGGGAGCCTCCCTGTGACTGCTTCTGTTTTTACGGCTGAGCTGACTGCTATTTTATTTGCCCTTCAGATTCTCTTCACTCTCCCCCATACTGCTTTTACTGTTTTTAGTGACTCACGAAGTGCTCTTTCTGCAATGGAGTCTTTTAATCCCTCTCATCCTTTGGTTTTATCCATTTTAGAGTGGCTTTTCCTTTTAGGGCGTCGTGGACGTCGTGTAGATTTCTGTTGGGTTCCAGCTCATGTAGGAGTGGCAGGGAATGAACGAGCTGATCAGCTGGCCAAGGCGGCAGCGGCTCGTCCCCCTCTTGCACAGTCCCCTCTGTATCGTCTGCCTGCTGCAGATATGCGCTCCTTTATTGCCTTCAGGGTTTGGTGCTGTTGGCAGGAGCATTGGGATGCTGTGGGTGCCAATAAGTTGTGCTCGATTTGCCAGAAGGTGGGCTCATTCAGTTACCAGGGCTTCCCTCGTCAATGGGAGACTGCTTTGTGCCGCCTCCGCATTGGCCACACCCGTTTCTCTCACGGTTTTTTAATGGAGAGGGCTCCTCCTCCATTCTGTGATGACTGTCTGGTTCCCTTGACTGTTCGGCACCTGTTGGTGGAGTGTCCTAGTCTTGAGGATTTGTGGCGTCGGTTCCTCTCTGACCACCAAACGGATGGAGGTGTGTATCATCTTTCCTCCGTGCTTGGGGAGGATGCCTGTGCCTTGGGAGGGGCAACCCTCTCCTTTGTGAAGGAGGCTGGACTTCTTAAAGATATTTAGAATTTCTCCTTTTTTTATTGTGTGGCTTATCCTCTATTTTTAGTTTTTTGCTTTTTACTTCTTTGTTATACGGCGGCATATGACCCTGGCAGTTGCGCCGCCATGATTATTATGTAAAAAAAAAAAAAAAAAAATTCGTCAGCCTGTCTCTCCATGTGACTCCACAGGCTCCTCTTAAATAACTCATTTCCACTACTCTCACTCTTGACTTGTGTCCTTCCAACAAGGTCCAAGCTTCACTTCCGTACGTTAGAGTTGGTATCACAATACTGTCATGTAGTAACTTTTTCACTTCCATGCTCACTTCCCTGTTTCTTATCACTGCTTTCAAAGAACCAGCAACCTTTCTTCCCTGCTGTACCCTTTCAAGCCCTTCACCCTCCAAACCTCCATCCTTACTCATCACACTACCCAAGTACTTAAACGTACTCACATTTTCCAATTCCTCACCATCCAATCTCGCTGTACATTCACACTGACTTCACCTCTCTCAAAGACCATCACTTTACTCTTCCCTACATTCACCTTTAGATTCCGTTTCTTACACACTCTCTCAAACTCATCCACCAAACCCTGCAGCTCCCCTTCGTCTTGACTCAACAACACAGTATCATCTGCAAACAACAGTGCAGGGAGTTTCCAAACACTATCCTCTCTCACCAGGGCCACTCCAACATCCACTACCCTACCTTGTACCTCTTTTATTACCCCATCCATGTACAGATTGAACAACCATGGAGACATGACACATCCCTGTTTCAACCCAACTTGCAAAGAGAAAAATTCACTTAGTTCACCATCCACACGCACTGCAGCCTTCGCACCATCGTACATACTCTTCACAGCATTCAACAACTTCCCATCTACTCCATATATTCTTAACACTTTCCACAATCCTAGTCTATCCACCCTGTCATATGCTTTCTCCAAATCCATGAAAGCCGCATACACTTCTTTCCCTTCTCTAGAAACTTTTCCACTAAAGATCTGAGAATGAATATCTGATCTACACAACCTCTTCCCTTCCTAAAGCCTCCCTGTTCTTCTCCAACTAATTTCTCTGTTCTTTCTCTAACTCTGTCAATAAGTATCCTACCATACACTTTTCCTATTATAATAAAAAGACAAATGCCCCTATGATTACCACACACTTCTTTTTCCCCTTTTCCTTTGTACAAGGGAATAATTATACCTGACTTCCAATCCTCCGGGACTCTACCTTCCTCCCAGGCCAATCTGCACATCTTCCACATCCATTCTACTACTATCTCTCCCCCATGCTTCAGCATTTCACCACACACTCCATCAATTCCTGGGGCTTTCCCTGATTTAACTTTCTTCACTGCTTCCACAACTTCTATCCTACTGATTTCTTCCTGTCTTCTCACCTCCCTCCTTCTCCCAGCCATTCCCCAGCCACGTATACTCGCATTACTTCCATCCTCCCCGTTCAACAATTCCTTAAAGTGTTCTCTCCGTCTGCTCACTTTTTCTCCCTTCTCCACTAGTAATCTACCATTTTTATCTTTCACTCCCCTGCTAACTTCACTTCCACCCTGTCTTACTCTTTTCACCTCTCTCCAGAACATTTTCTTACAGTCCCTCCACTTTACACTCAAATTCCTTCCAAATTCCTCATCCACTCTCTTCTTACTCTCTTACTAATCTTTTCACCTCTCTCTTTCTTTCTACATATAACTCTCTCTTCCGCCTCTCAACCTCTTCCACGCCCCTATTTCTCATCCATCCATTGTATGTTTTCTTCTTTTGTGCCACAGCCCGTTTCACCTCTTCAGTCCACCACGCTGTTCCTTGCATCCCCCTCGTCTTCTCTTCCTTCCACACACCACATCACATGCTGCACATATTTCTTCTGTAAATATTCTACACACACCTTCCACGTCCCCCATCTGGTCCAATTCATATTTGCCCAATCGTTCCTCCACTTCTCATACACTGCCTCTTTCTCATCCTCTTCTAACCTTTCCACTCTCCTTGCAACTACTCCTTTCCCTTCTTCTATTCCTCCATCTTACTTGAACTTTAATTCTGGCCACCACCAAGTAGTGGTCAGAAAGTTCACTCCCCCAACCTCTATAAACTCTTGAATCCAATATACATCTTCGCATCCTTTCATGCACACACACATAATCAATCATTGCCTTCCTTTCATTCAGTTCACCACCCACCCTTTTCATCACTCGCCATGTATACCTGTGGATCATTTTATGCCTGAAGAGGGTATTGGCTATCACCAACCCCCTCCCAGCACAAATGTCCACTAACCCACTCCCATTCTCATCTATCTCAGCAGGCACACCCCACTCACCAACTATTCCATCCACCTTCACATTCCCAACTTTACCCTTCATATCACCAATCAAAAACACTCTCTCATTCCTTCCAAACTTTTCCATGCACACTTCTACATTTGTCCAGAACTCTTCTCTCACTCTTCTAGCACGATCTTGCGTTGGCGCATACACACACACAATCGCCCACATTTGTATTCCAACTTTCAACTTTACCCACACAATCCTTGATCCAACTGATCCATACTGTCTTATGCTCCTCTTCCATCATAGAAGTATTCTCTGATTTTTAACATTATCCAGCTTAATCTGACATCATCTTTAAAACCTACTTGGAGTTTCATTCTCTCGAGATTTATCATGGAAAGAACTTTATCACCCATTTTGTAAAATCTGCTTCCAAGAGAGTAGGTGTGGTAAGCCGATTCTGTGTCTTGTTTACCCATGCACAGTTGTTGATTATATGCACTGTTTTACTCGCCCTTGTGTAGAGTACATCTTTCATGTTTAGGGTGGTTTCCCACACACAGCATTTCTCAACAAGGTGGAGTCAAAGGCTTTTCGTCTTTTTTTCTCTCCGTCTTACCAGTTTCCTTCACCCCACGTCTCTTCAATGCATTGCTGCATCTTTATATAATTATCACTGCTTCAATCGTCATTTTTCGTATGGACTGTCTGTTGCATGTCTTCACCACTATGGTGGGTTCGTAGCTTTTGTTTAGCAACAAACTCTCACTCTTTTCTGTCCAGCTGTCTTTGCCAGAGTTAACTTTTACTCCCAGTCCTTCATGTATGCAACAGGTCAACTCCGGAATATTCTTCCTCTGTTTGTATTTCCTGCTGCCCTTAACCTCCAGTCTTTTAAACGCAATGTGTCTAGGCATCTCAAAATGAATGGGTCTTAAATATGGCTCTCTTTTATTTTTGTTATTGTCTCTTCAGGCAAGGAGCAATTTTACGGGTTTCTGGCCTTTGGTTTGTTTTTCCAGGCATAAAAAAGTAAGAAAATTTATGGTTATAGTAAAGCATAAAATAGCAGAATTATCAGTGTGGTGTTATAAATTCCTTTCGTCAGAGAAGTCTCGGAAGCAACCTGAAAAATGTCAATCTTTGGCTGTGGTGGAGCTCAGAATCTAATATAATCGCCTGGAGTTTGTTGGAATACAGCAGGAATATCGTCATTTTAAGTCAGCACCTAAATTAAATCAAAACCGTGGAGCAGATTTTTCACAGGCCTTATATAAATTACTTTGTCGTTTGCCTGAATAAAGTAAATAGCTCATAGCTTGCAGCCAGATGATAAAACAATACCTTTACAATGTCAGACGACCATCGAGTCCCTCATTTTCTCTGAGTTCAACATGTTAGTGGGTTTTATTGTTTTAGTGTTTAATAGTTACTGAAATATATGTTTTCTAGTTTCCTTGATTGTGTTATATGGTGTATATTATTCATCATGGTTTACCCCCTGGGGGTAGGGGGGTTTTCAAGAATACTCCCCCAGTATCCCTGCTTGTCGTAAAAGGCGACTAAAAGGGTTGGCGGAGGGTTAGTGCCCCTCCCCGGAAAACAACTAACTAAAAAAACAAACAAGAAGCCTCGGACAAGGACTGACCAATCGATGACGACCCAGGACCGGACAAAGGACTTGGTAATGAGTACATGGAATGTAAGAGGAGCGAATGATGAGGTGAAAGAGAGAGAGATTGTCCAGGTGCTTGAGGGTGCGAAAGTGGGTGTATGTGGAATAACTGAAACAAAATGGAGAGGAGAAACTGTGAGAGAATGGGAGTATGGATGGGGTATATGTGCAGGAGTAGGTGAGAATGAGAGGGCAAAGGAAGGAGTATGTATAGTTGTGAGTAAAAGATGGAAGAGGAGCATAAGACAGTATGGATCAGTTGGGTCAAGGATTGTGTGGGTAAAGTTGAAAGTTGGAATACAAATGTGGGCGATTGTGTGTGTATATGCACCAACGCAAGATCGTGCTAGAAGAGTGAGAGAAGAGTTCTGGACAAATGTGGAAGTGTGCATGGAAAAGTTTGGAAGGAATGAGAGAGTGTTTTTGATTGGTGATATGAATGGTAAAGTTGGGAATGTGAAGGTGGATGGAATAGTTGGTGAGTGGGGTGTGCCTGCTGAGATAGATGAGAATGGGAGTGCGTTAGTGGACATTTGTGCTGGGAAGGGGTTGGTGATAGCCAATACCCTCTTCAGGCATAAAATGATCCACAGGTATACATGGCGAGTGATGAGAAGGGTGGGTGGTGAACTGAATGAAAGGAAGGCAATGATTGATTATGTGTGTTTGGATGAAAGGATGCGAAGATGTGTAAAGCATGCAAGAGTGTATAGAGGTTGGGGGAGTGAACTTTCTGACCACTACTTGGTGGTGGCCAGAATTAGAATGCAAGTAAGATGGAGGAATAGAAGAAGGGAAAGACGAGAGGAAGGAGTAGTTACAAGGAGAGTGGAAAGGTACAAGAGGATGAGAAAAAGGCAGAGTATAAGAGAGAAGTGGAGGAACGATTGGGCAAATATGAATTGGAGCAGATGGGAGACGTGGAAGGTGTGTGTAAGATATTTACAGAAGAAATATGTGCATGTGATGTGGTGTGTGGAAGGAAGAGAAGACGGAGGAGGGTGCAAGGAACAGCGTGGTGGACTGAAGAGGTGAAACAGGCTGTGGCACAAAAGAAGAAAGCATACAATGAATGGATGAGAAATAGGGGCGTGGAAGAAGTTGAGAGGCGGAAGAGGGAGTTATATGTGGAAAGAAAGAGAGAGGTGAAAAGATTAGTAAGAGAGAGTAAGAAGAGAGTGGATGAGGAATTTGGAAGGAATTTGAGTGTAAAGTGGAGGGACTGTAAGAAAATGTTCTGGAGAGAAGTGAAAAGAGTAAGACAGGGTGGAAGTGAAGTTAGCAGGGGAGTGAAAGATAAAAATGGTATATTACTAGTGGAGAAGGGAGAAAAAGTGAGCAGATGGAGAGAACACTTTAAGGAATTGTTGAACGTAGAGGATGGAAGTAATGCGAGTATAAGTGGCTGGAGAATGGCTGGGAGAAGGAGGGAGGTGAGAAGACAGGAAGAAATCAGTAGGATAGAAGTTGTGGAAGCAATGAAGAAAGTTAAATCGGGGAAAGCCCCAGGAATTGATGGAGTGTGTGGTGAAATGCTGAAGCATGGGGGAGAGATAGTAGTAGAATGGATGTGGAAGATGTGCAGATTGGCATGGGAGGAAGGTAGAGTCCCGGAGGATTGGAAGTCAGGTATAATTATTCCCTTGTACAAAGGAAAAGGGGAAAAAGAAGTGTGTGGTAATCATAGGGGCATTTGTCTTCTTAGTATAATAGGAAAAGTGTATGGTAGGATACTTATAGACAGAGTTAGAGAAAGAACAGAGAAATTAGTTGGAGAAGAACAGGGAGGCTTTAGGAAGGGAAGAGGTTGTGTAGATCAGATATTCATTCTTAGATCTTTAGTGGAAAAGTTTCTAGAGAAGGGAAAGAAGTTGTATGCGGCTTTCATGGATTTGGAGAAAGCATATGACAGGGTGGATAGACAAGGATTGTGGAAAGTGTTAAGAATATATGGAGTAGATGGGAAGTTGTTGAATGCTGTGAAGAGTATGTACGATGGTGCGAAGGCTGCAGTGCGTGTGGATGGTGAACTAAGTGAATTTTTCTCTTTGAAAGTTGGTTTGAAACAGGGATGTGTCATGTCTCCATGGCTGTTCAATCTGTACATGGATGGGGTAATAAAAGAGGTACAAGGTAGGGTAGTGGATGTTGGAGTGGCCCTGGTGAGAGAGGAGAGTGTTTGGAAACTCCCTGTACTGTTGTTTGCAGATGATACTGTGTTGTTGAGTGAAGACGAAGGGGAGTTGCAGGGCTTGGTGGATGAGTTTGGGAGAGTGTGTAAGAAACGGAATCTAAAGGTGAATGTAGGGAAGAGTAAAGTGATGGTCTTTGAGAGAGGTGAAGTTAGTGAATGTACAGCGAGGTTGGATGGTGAGGAATTGGAAAATGTGAGTACGTTTAAGTACTTAGGTAGTGTGGTGAGTAAGGATGGAGGTTTGGAGGGTGAAGTGCTTGAAAGGGTACAGCAGGGAAGAAAGGTTGCTGGTTCTTTGAAAGCAGTGATAAGAAACAGGGAAGTGAGCATGGAAGTGAAAAAGTTACTACATGACAGTATTGTGATACCAACTCTAACGTACGGAAGTGAAGCTTGGACATTGTTGGAAGGACATAAGTCAAGAGTGAGAGCAGTGGAAATGAGTTATTTAAGAGGAGCCTGTGGAGTCACGCGGAGAGACAGGCTGACGAATGAGGATATAAAGGAGCGTTGTGGTGTGGATGTGGATGTGATAGGAAGTGTTATGAGGAACACACTGAGGTGGTTTGGCCATGTGGAGAGGATGGAGGGTGAAAGACTGACGAAGAGAGTGTATGTGAGTGAGGTGGAGGGGGGAAGAGGGAGGGGGAGACTGAGGAGGAGATGGAGGGATGGGGTGGAGAGGTATATGAGAGAGGGGGGTGTGAGTTGGGAGCAGGGCAGTGAAATGGCGGGGGACAGGGCGACTTGGAGGCGATTTGTTTGTGGCCACCCCAAACGGGATTGAGGCGTCTGGCAATAGATAGATAGATAGTTTAGCATTCTCTAATATTTGCAATTCTAGGGCACCTTATGGCCTGCCAGATTTAACCTCATACACGCATAGTCAAATATCCATGCGATCATTCAATTATTTCATTAGTGATCCTGAAAAATATACCAAATCTAAATACTGATTGGAATATTAACTTGCTGTATGGAGTATCACTAAAAATTTCTCTCGATCAAACCTTTAACAGCAGCTAGTTATCTCACGACCATAGATTTTTACGTTTTACGATTTATTAGTTGGTATAACCCCAAGCCTTGAGCTTCAGATAGGAAAAAGAAGGCTTGGATGAAGTATGAACGGACTGATGGAGTTAGCTCAAACTTGCTTTTGTTGTGTGTGTGTGTGTGTATGTGTGTGTGTGTGTGTGTGTGTGTGTGTGTGTGTGTGTGTGTGTGTGTGTGTGTGTGTGTGTGTGTGTGTGTTCTGTTTATATTTTGCTTGTCAGTTTGTATTCACAATTTACTCTGCACGGCGCTAATAATTTGACCGTTGTGAGAGAAGAATATTTTTTACACTGAATGATCTACAAGTCGGATTTTTCCTGATGACTCTCCGCGTACCTCTTCCGTAATGAAATATTTTCAGTTTTATATAGTAGCACCTCTTCTTTACTGAACTACCTTTAACTTCAAACTTTATTATTATTCTTAATTTTTGTTGTCTTTTAATACAGACATCGATGCCAAGCATACAATGCAAAGGAATATAAACTTTCGATATGGTAAAAATATACTGGTTAGGATGCGGCGTCAGAACCTCCTAAGCCCACCAACAGATATCAATCTGTCTTTGATGTTGCTGGCTGCAGGATTCTTCTCTGCAGGTGATGACACTTAAGGGACATTGCCTCTGAACACTGCCTTTGCTAGGAAACGGTTACCGCATTTCATTTCATCTGCAACATTTCATAAGTAGCCACTCACTCGTTTAATGGCTTATATCAGTATCGGTTCATATGAGGCCCAAGTCAGTAATAGTAATGTGCTTATGGACGTTTAGAATGAAAGCCAGTTTAAATAATCAATTTCAGAGATTACATACAAATCTTGTCATATGCGGTCCAAGTTAATAACATGACTTGGAAAGGAAAAGAATGGGAATCAGTGTAGAATATAGGAAAGTTCTTATCTTTCTAGATTTATTTTATTATTATTATTATTATTATTATTATTTTTAACTGGACATGCAAAGTAGGCGCGTCTCTTACACGCTGGGTACCCATTTCAGATAAGCTGATGTACAGATGTGGTTAGACTGCAGGGCTCAATAGTAACCAAGGAGACTCAATCCACCTTATAACTAAGTCTGATCGAATTTTATGCAGTGTCGACTTGCTATTCAAGTGTGGGCGTGGCTCAGTTGTCAGATTAAAACAAACCGACTTTAGCCAATTCTTGGAGTATTAGTAAGAGTGAACTTAACCGAGTTGTGCCTGTCTGTTTTAGCTAAACATCTTGCTCCCGAAGGAGATGGCCACCTATCTTTTGGGGGAGGCGGTGGCTCAATCGGTAGAGAGGTGGCCTGCAGTCCTTACGGACCCAGGTTCGAATCCCGGCTGGGGCAGGGAACAGTTTAAGGATTTGAATTTCATTAAATCAGGATTTACTGATCTACCAGAAGACCCGCCGACATGTCGTAAAAATACCCCCGCTAATACCAATACACCAGTCCTGTATGAGACAGCCCTAGCATGTATTCAATATGGACGGTGGGTGTTAGCGCCGAAGTGGTGACATGTAGAGGTGTATGGTATGTAGGAGGACTGCTGGGCCTTGATAGCTGGCTGTGAAGCCTATGCCCAGAGTCGGACACATAAAAAAAAAAAAAAAAAAAAATCAAGCTGCCCTCCTTCCATTTCACACCACCCTCATTCATATACCTTTCCACCCCATAGCTTCACTCTTATTCGTTCTCTCACTCTAGCTCACTCACACTTTTCTAATCAGTTTCTCATCCAACATTGTTTCTGCGTCCTCATAATACACGATTTGCTCGTAATAGTAGTTGCCTCAAACCAAAAACCTGATCGTGAATGTATGGTAGTTTGGATATGTGTCAATATAACTTGCAATGCACTGAGGTCCGTAAATAGCTTTCCACTAGAAACTCACCAGGCTGTATCTTACGTATTGCAGGGACAACCCAGTCTGCTGGTGTGGATTGTGAGGGTAGGAAATGTTTAAATGATACTGGATAGGCATTGATAACAATGAATGGACTATCCCCGCAACACTCAATAAATCACCCTGCGGAGTGGAAGAGGAGCGATATATGTAAACCACCCTGTATTGCGGTGAGAGTAAAATATCAGATATCCTACCAGGCTTCAGAGACTTAGCAAGTTGTGTGTTGCATGAAGTTGATAGTATTCTCGATACAGCTGAAAAGTTTAGATGGAAGTTTAGCAGATGAGCGGAAATCTGGAAACTGAGCAAGCGGATTAACCTTGTATAAATATATCTGGGCTTTTATCTTAGCGTGTATACCCGTGATTTCTGCATCCATGTTTGGTGGTGTTTGTGTAAAGGTGAAATTAGCTCAAGTCTTACAAGCCTCATTTTGGAGGATGTAACAAGTGAAATACTTTTACACTTTGTCGAAATGTTTTCGGGAGGAATTGTGTAAAGATGAAGTTTGCTTGGTTCTGAATACCTTGGTTTATTGGCGAATATTTCACCCAAGTTGCGCTGTCCCGATACTCAGAACTGAACAGAACATTCCCTTTTACTTTATATCTTGAATGCCTAACATAACTGTGTCCTTTGCTCCAGTCTATAAGGAACCACGCTACGTAACACTTAATTCATTCATAGTTTAATACCTGAGCTGCCATGTCAAATCTGACTTAAATATGTTAACCAACACACACACACACACACACACACACACACACACACACACACACACACGCACAAACCATCATCGTCATCATCAACAACAACATTATGATCAGAAGGAAAAGAAGCAGAATTACCTTATGCCGACCAAACATATCCCCAGATTCATTCGTGTCTAACACGTTTACCAGGCTGCATGAGCCAAGTAAATACAATCTTCATTCCTGATCAAATGCACAGGCTTCCTTTTCTCTTGGTAGATCCCGACAGACAGTATTAGTTTATTTAGAGCGATTTGTATTTTACTACTATTTTTTAAGTAATAAATGTTAAGAATATATAAAATACAATTAACTATGTAACAGAGTTGATAATACAGAAAACCCTATATGCCGTGATTTCCATATCAGTATATCCCAGACACCTCAATAATGTTTTCTGCTGCCTGTGCCTGTTGTGTCCTGTGTGTGCCTGAATGTTTATTCCCTCTCTTGTTCCCACCCCTTCAAATCACACAAATGAGCTTTTACCTGCAGGGAGAGTTGGGCCAGCCACCACCCGTAATTATTATTATTATTATGCGGTAGTTCGGTCACCTAAACTCTTACACTCTCGGGACAACTCTCGTACTCTTCCAGCTAACGTTATAACCTGGTAGCCGGACTGCCCGGTTATATCCTATCCAGAACCTCTTCAGATTATATACAATGTCAAGTAAGAGTAACAACTATGATACAGAATGGTCTATCGGGGGGGCGTTGGCTCAGTCGGTGGCTTGTAGTCCTAACGGACCCGGGTTCAAATCCCGCTGGGGCAGGGAACAGTTTAAGGATTTGAATTTCATAAAAATCAGATTTTACTGATCTACCAGAAGACCCGCCGACATGTAAAAATACCCCCGCTACTACCAATACACCAGTCCTGTATGAGACAGCCCTAGCATGTATTCAGTATGGACGGTGGGTGTTAGCGCGGAAGTGGTGACATGTAGAGGTGTGCGGTACGTAGGAGGGCTACTGGGCCTTGAAAGCAGGCTGTGAAGCCTATGCAAAGAGTCGGATACATAAAAAAATAAAAATACCGAAAATAAGGAACTAACTACACTACAGAAAAGGAATAAATAATTTCTTGTGGGCTCTCTTAAGATGATTAAAACTGTCTGGCAGTAACGAAAATAAACTAAAACTGACGTCACTATGTTGCAGAGCTTAACATTCACAAATTGTTTCCTTTGTCTTCACACTTGCCATCCCTTCCCCCATCCAGTGTGAATTATATATCCAGTTGTGTATACAGTAACTCGATTTCATCCCCTCGCCCTTTGTACAGTACGATTTGTTTTTAATAACAGCAAGTTTAATCGAATCCTTAATTTTGCAGCCATAGTAGGTGGTAGGTGGTGGCGACCATTATGCATTCAGTTGATATAGTGCTGCCTATTTCTTCCTTCACCTTTATCATTCTCTTTCTTTGTCTGCCCTCCCCTATTTTTCCTAACTATCTGTCACTTTTTATTGGTCTTCTTTCCTTTTCAAGTTGCTTTACATTGAGTGGCAAGTCAAATGGTTTCCTGTAACTCAGGAGAGCGAGGGTTCGTGCCCCGCCGGGGTAATAAACTTTGGAAGCGCTCTCCCGGCCATTACTGCTTTGGCGGACACAAGGGGTGCTGTGGTTGAACCAGTGTCGCATACTGTAAACTACGTTTGCACCCAGTCGGCTTGCGCGGGTCAATTACACTCGGTTCACAAACTACACACACATCCAAAGCCACTACAACATTGCAATCACACTTACAAGCACTTCTCACCCTACATTCAATCTCTACCAGGCAGCCTAAGCCACCTGGTAGAGATACATTGCCTGTATCGTCCCCACTTCGGTCGGGATAGGCCGATATACATATATATATATATATATATATATATATATATATATATATATATATATATATATATATATATACTGTACATAATCAAACAGTATATATAATCAAATGGCTGATGATATATATATATATATATATATATATATATATATATATATATATATATATATATATATTTACATAGCCTATGATTTCATCATCCTTTGTGTAATTCTAACGTACAGTATGCTGCATGTTTGATCACGAGCGTGTTCTACCTCACTCCCCCCTTCTACCCTTATAGTAGAGTAAGTCGTTCTTTCTGTTGTTCAGAGCAGGATTGTCAACTCTTTGTCCCCTATGGCTTCATTTGCGCGTCCTTCTTACAAAATGTATCAAGCTCTACCGGCCCCTATATAATGAGCTCAGTGTCTGCATTAATTGCCACTTAGATCTACTCCTCATTTTGTTCACATCTGTATCCTCCCCTCTACAGTTGTTATTATTGTGAGTGTTCAGGAAGTCTCCAACCACCTAGCGGCTGTGTAATTTGAGTATAAGTGTTATTACATTTTTTTTTCTTGTACTGTATAGCATAAGGTGTTAATTCGTAGGCCTAGCGAGGATTTTGTGATTCATGTAAAGTTTTTGGTGTCAGCCAATGTTAATAATATTTTGTATCTGTAATAATATATCTTGCATTAACTGAGCATTATCCGGTTTTCTAATTTTATCAGGGCTGACTTAGATAAATTTACTCTTGCTAATTTCGTGTTAATAGAGGCTATTGCAGTTAACCATATATTTAACCCGTTTTTGGCCATTACATTATCCTTATGAGTCCTGAATGTTTAGTTGTTCGTTTGAGCATTAAACTTTAACTTGTAATTTTACCTAACTCTTTTGTTTTGAACCTGGAACTTTGCGGGACAGTAGTGATTTTTAGTATTCTCACTTAAAGTGTTCATTATCTCTCTCTGTTCCGTAACATAAATTTGGCGACCTCTTATCAGGATATTCAGGATATTATCATAAGGATATTGCTTGATATTTTGTAATTGTGATTTATTCATGATGTCTACTATTACTACGCTTGATGAAGTCAAAGATTTTTTGTCAAATGTGCAAACAGTGTGTGATGTAGAAAACAGAACAAAGAATGAACTAAAGCTTGTTGATCAACAACTGGGAATTGCTGTTCGCTCTCATCATTCTAAAGATCAAATTGTTGACATGATTAATGAAAGCTTGTTTAATGTAACTCCTCCAAATGAGCAAACGCAGATTGAATTAGCTAAGTTACAGCTAGCCTTGCAGGAGGCTCGTGCTAAGGAGGCTGACTTTCAGGCTCGTGCTAAGGAGGCTGAGGCTAAGGAGGCTGAGTGTCAGGCTCGTATTCAGGAGGCACAGGCACAGGCTCAGGCACAAATTGAACTAGCTAGGATTCAGGCAGACCATGAGTATCGCATGAAATAAGGTGGAACTGGATCATCTAGCTCTGATGATTTTGATGTGGCTAAAAATGTTAAACTTGTCCCTCCTTTTAATGAATCTGATTTAACAAAGTATTTTCAGTTGTTTGAGAGGGTAGCTACAGGTTTTAATTGGCCCAAAAAGTATTGGCCAGTACTCCTTCAAACTGTTCTCACCGGTAAAGCTCAAGTAACTTATGCATCTTTGCCTCAGGATCAATCTGATAATTATGATGTAGTTAAGAGCTTGATTCTTAAGGCCTATGAGCTTGTTCCTGAAGCCTATAGAGTAAAATTTAGGACAACTTATAAGCAAGATAAGCAATCCCATGTTGAGTATGCAAAAATCAAAGAAGATCTGTTAGAGCAGTGGTTAAATTCTAAGAATGTGGATTCTGATTTTGGTAAATTTAAGCAGATGATTTTGCTGGAGGACTTCAAAAGGTGTATTAATAATGATGTAAGCCTATATCTTGATGAGAGAAGAATAGATAATTTGTCTGATGCTGCAGTTTTAGCTGATGAATATGTTCTCACTCACAAGAGATATTCTAAAGAAAAAAGGAAAGCTGAGAGTAAGTACGTTGCCTCTACTCAGAGTACAGATAACAGAAAAGAGAATAAAGATGATTTTTCTCAGGAAGTAAATACCAGCTTCACCTCTAGATTTCAGAAAAGTAAATGTACTTATTGTGGTAAGCTTGGTCATACTACGGAGAAATGTTTCAGGAGACAGCGTGATGTGAACATAAAGGAGTCTTTAAATATTCAGTCAATTGGTCTAATGTCCACCCTTGAGAGTTCCCAGAATTCTTTAACTGAGTTAACTGAACCTGCTTTGAGGGGTAAATTAAATTCTCATGATGAAGCTCCTCTTTTGAGCAGTAACGTGGGTTACACTCTCAAGAGTTCATGTGCTAATTTCCTGTCTGACGGTTTTGTCAGTCCTCTGGACAGTAATGACAAGAAATCAGGTAAAATATATCGTGATACAGGTGCTTGCCAATCCCTTATGCTGATCAGTGTTCTAGGCTCTAATGTTAATTCCTCTGATGAAACTGTAATCTTACAAGGTGTAAGGAATAATTACTTCTCTGTCCCTCTGTGCAGAGTGAATTTAGAGTTTGGTTTTGTTAATGGTTCCATTATGGTTGGGTTGGTTGAGACACTCCCAATGTCAGGTGTAACTTTCTTACTTGGAAATGATATTGGTGGAAGTCAAGTGTGTCCAGCTCCTCAGTTGTCTAGTGAGCCAGTGGCTGCGGCCCATGCTTGTGATATCCCTGATGTGTTCTCTGCATGTGCTGTCACTAGGGCTAAGTCTAAAGTTACTGATGACTTAGAGGATAATGATGATGATGATGTTATCCTAGCTGACACTTTTCTTGCTAATTTGGACCACTCACCAGATGAGGCAGTACCCCGTAGTGTTGATAATTTGTCTCGTCAAGAGTTGGTTGAGTTGCAGGTTGCTGACCCTGAGTTGAAAGGTCTAGCTAACTCTGCTTGCAGTGAGGAAGAGTCAGCCGGTGCTTCTACTTGTTATTATATAAAGTCAGGAGTACTTATGAGGAAGTGAGACCCCCAGCAGCATCAGCCGACTGTGAATGGGAGGTTGTACATCAAGTTGTCATCCCTCGTGTTTGTAGGTAGGATATCATTAGAGTGGCTCATGATTCCAGTTTGGCAGGACACCTTGGAGTGAGGAAGACTGTGGCACGCATTTTGAAACACTTCTACTGGCCAGGTATCTTCAGAGATGTTTCCTGGTATTGTAAGTCTTGTCACACCTGTCAAGTTGTGGGGAAGTGTAATCAGACCGAAAAGGTTGCACCTCTAGTTCCCATTCCTCCTTTTGAGACGCCATTCACCCGTGTGTTGGTGGATATTGTGGGCCCTCTTCCTAAGACTTCTTCAGGATTTTCTTATGTGTTGACCCTGATTGATATGGCTACTCGTTATCCTGAAGCCATTCCACTTAGAAATATCTCAGCAAAGAACGTGGTTAAGGAAATGCTAGGGTTCTTCACCAAGTTTGGTCTACCCAAGGAGGTACAGTCAGACCGGGGAAGTAATTTCATGTCAAATGTTTTCAAGCAGTCTCTGAAAGAGTTGGGCATCACCCAGATCACGTCTTCAGCTTACCATCCCCAGACCCAAGGAGCGTTGGAGAGATATCATCAAACACTCAAATCGATTCTCAAGAAATACTGTTTGGAACATCAGAAAGACTGGGATAAAAGTCTTCTATTCGTTGTATTTGCCGCCGCAAGAGAATCTCCAGATGAATCACTGGGCTTCTCACCCTTTGAACTACTGTTTGGCCATGAAGTAAGAGGACCCCTTAAGTTACTCAAGGAATGCTGGCTGTCGGAGGAAGATGACGTCAACCTGCTGGAGTATGTGATGAAGTTCAAAGAACGGCTGTCCACTGCTTTACAGCTGGCGAGAGAGAATTTAGGAGCTGCTCAGGAGAAGAAAAAGACTTGGTATGATAAGAGGTCCAGGTTACGCCACTTTCAGCCAGGAGATCAGGTTTTGATTCTGCTACCGGTGCATGGGCAACCTCTTCAAGCCAAGTTTAGTGGTCCTTATTTCGTGGAGAAGAAACTCAGTGATGTCAACTATATCATCGCCACACCAGATCGTAGAAAGAACAAGCAACTTTGTCACATCAACATGCTAAAGTTATATCACAGGCGGGACGAAAATAACCCAGTCTGCACTGTAGCTGTTCCACCCGAGTCTGCAAGTGAAGTTCTCCCATGCAGCATGAGCCTGAATGATAGTTTGGGGAAGAATCCTGATATCATGAATGATCTCCAGACTAAGCTTTCTCATCTAGCTCCCGAGGAAAGGCAGGAGTTTTCGGCATTACTGCAGGAGTACCCACAAGTGTTCCGTGCCACTCCAGGAAGAACCACTGTGTTGATGCATGATGTCGATGTTGGAGACGCAAAGCCAATTAAACTGCCTCCTTACCGTGTGAACCCAGTGAAAGTTCCTCTCATCCAGAAGGAGCTTGGCTACCTGTTGGACCACAAGATGATTGAGCCCTGTCAGAGTGAGTGGAGTTCTCCTGTCACTCTAGTCCCTAAGCCAGGTGGGTCACAGCGGCTTTGCATCGACTACAGACGTGTTAATCAGATAACCAAAACAGACACTTACCCTCTCCCTCGCGTGGAAGATTGCATAGACAAGATCGGAAAGGCTAGGTACATAAGTAAGTTTGATTTGTTAAAGTGATACTGGCAAGTACCTATGACTGAACGTGCTAGGGAGATCTCATGTTTTGTAACACTAGGAAAGACTTTTGCATGTTCTGTAATGCCATATGGTATGAAGAATGCACCAGCCACTTTTCAGAAGCTCATGAATGTTGTAACAGAGGGTTTGGCAGAGTGTGTTGTTTATATTGATGATGTATTAATCTTCAGTGACAACTGGAAAGATCACCTATGCCATGTCAGTAAATTTCTTGAGCGTTTGGTTCAGGCTACTCTTGTAGCTAATTTATCAAAGTGTGAGTTTGGTCAAGCTAAAGTTCAGTACCTTGGGTAAGTAATTGGTGATGGACATGTTGCACCACCAGGAGCTAAGGTTCAGGTTATAAGTGATCTTCCCAGACCTAAAAGTAGGAAAGAGCTACAAAGATTTTTGGGAATGGTAGGCTATTCCAGGAGATTTGTTCTTAACTTTTCAATTCTTGTATCACCACTTACAGACCTACTGAAAAAGGGAGTTAAATTTGTCTGGACCGATAACTGTGAATCCTCTTTCAGTAAAGTTAAAGCTATCCTATTAAGTCAGCCAGTGCTCGCTACTCCAAATTTTGCTAAGCCTTTTAAGATGGCTGTTGCTGCAAGTGATACAGGAGCTGGGGCTGTTTTGCTGCAAGAGGATGATCAGGGTATTGAACACCCTGTATCTTATTACAGTAAGAAGTTCACTCCACCTCAAAAGAACTACTCAACTATTGAGAAAGAGCTTTTGGCCTTGATTTTGAGTTTACAGCATTTCTCATTTTATTTGTGTTCTGGTTTTGACCCCATAGTCATTTATACCGATCATAACCCACTGAAATTCCTTAGTAAGTTTAAAGATAAAAATCAGAGATTGACAAGATGGAGTCTACTTCTTCAGGAGTATTCATTAGATATACAACATATCAAGGGGAAAGAAAATGTTATTGCTGATTGCTTATCTAGACTTTAGACAGATTGTTTTAGAGTAATAAGACATTTCCTTTGTAAATTTCTTTTTTCTTTGTGGGGAGGTGTTACATAGCCTATGATTTCATCATCCTTTGTGTAATTCTAACGTACAGTATGCTGCATGTTTGATCACGAGCGTGTTCTACCTCACTCCCCCCTTCTACCCTTATAGTAGAGTAAGTCGTTCTTTCTGTTGTTCAGAGCAGGATTGTCAACCCTTTGTCCCCTATGGCTTCATTTGCGCGTCCTTCTTACAAGCTGTATCAAGCTCTGCTGGCCCCTATATAATGAGCTCAGTCTCTGCATTAATTGCCACTTAGATCTACTCCTCATTTTGTTCACATCTCTATCCTCCCCTGTACAGTTGTTATTATTGTGGGTGCTCAGGAAGTCTCCAACCATCTAGCGGCTGTGTAATTTGAGTATGAGTGATATTAAATTTTTTTTTCTTGTACTGTATAGCATAAGGTGTTAATTCGTAGGCCTAGTGAGGTTTTTGTGATTCATGTAAAGTTTTTGGTGTCAGCCAATGTTAATAATATTTTGTATCTGTAATAATATATCTTGCATTAACTGAGCATTATCCGGTTTTCTCATTTTATCAGGGCTGACTTAGATAAATTTACTCTTGCTAATTTCGTGTTAATAGAGGCTATTGCAGTTAACCATATATTTAACCTGTTTTTTGCCATTACATTATCCTTATGAGTCCTGAATGTTTAGTTGTTAGTTTGAGCATTAAACTTTAACTTGTAATTTTACCTAACTCTTTTGTTTTGAACCTTGAACTTTGCGGGACAGTAGTGATTTTTAGTATTCTCACTTAAAGTGTTCATTATCTCTCTCTGTTCCGTAACAATATATATATATATATATATATATATATATATATATATACATCAGCCGTTTGTGTGTCTCTGCACGACCTGCCTATCCTGACCGAAGTGGGGACGATACACCCTATGTATCTCTACCAAGTGACTTAGGCTATCTTGTAGAGATTGTATGTAGGATGAGAAATGCTTGTAAGTGTGACTGTAATATTGGAATGGCTTTGGATATGTATGTGTACTCTGTGAACCAAGTGTAATCGGCCTGCACTTGTTGACTGGGTGGAAGCATACTTTATAGTACACGACACTGGTTCAACCATAAAACCCCTTATGTCTGCCAAAGCAGTACATGGCCGGGTAAACACTCCCAAAGTTCATTACCCTGGCGGGGTGCGAACCCTCGTTCTCCCATGTACGAAAATGCATACTCTACCCTTGTACCACAGAGGCTCCATGTATATATATATATATATATATATATATATATATATATATACCGTATATTGAAAGCCCACTGCTGAACAAAGACCTCCCCCAACCTTCTCCACAAATTTCTTCACTAAGTTAAACCCTGCCACGTTTTGCATGCAAACTTCTCTATCTCATCTCTCCACCTCCTGTCTGGTGTTTTTCTGCTACACTTACAATCACTTGGAGTACAGTCAGTGAATCTCTTGCTTCATCGTTATCCTTTATTCTTGCTACCTGGCCTGCCACCTCCATTTCTGTTCTCTTATAGCTTATATAATGTTTTTACTATAGTCTGCTCTCCCACCCAAGTTGATCTTTTCCTGTCTCTTAAAGGTATTCCAGACATTGAACTTTCCATTGCTCTTTGAGAATGAATTAGTTGATTTTCTATTGATTTCTTCAGTTTACAGGTCTCACAACCGTGCGCCATAGCTGGGATTATACATTCTTTATACTTTTCGTTTCATATATAATGGGCAGCAACTTTTCATGATGTCTGTATGTTTACCGAAAGCTTTCAATCCAGTTGTTTTGCCTCTTATCTCGCTATCATGGTCTTTCATTATCGCTTGCCTTTAGATGGCAGAGCAATAATGTTTTTGCCTGCCTCTCTGTGTGTGTGTGTGTGTGTGTGTGTGTTTGCTTGTTCCCATTATATCCCATGAACGACTTGAGCTATCACCATGAAACCTTCAAGGTATCAAGATATGACCGATATCTTGGCCGAGTTCGAAAATGGGCACTCGGGGTCAAGGCCAAGGTCACCAAAATGGCTGCCAAAGATCAACTAGTTTTTATCGCCCGCCTTTAGCACCATTATATCTCATGAACGGCTTGAGCTATCATATGAAACCTTCAGGTTATCAAAATATGACCTAAATCTTGGACTTGACCAACAGCATGTTCTTTCGGGCGATTAGCATTCGGCTCCCGAATGATCTTCTTTCATTAGTTTTAATATTTGCCCAAAATAATATACCGCTCGACTTCTTGAAGAATTTCTTCGCCTATTCTGATGACGTTTTTTGATGCATTTAGATTATACATTAGTTTTACTCCGGTTCATCTTTAGCCCTACTTTGAGACTTCTTTCTGTTCTGGTAATTTAACATTTCTTGCAATGTCTCTGCTGCTTCTGAGACTAGGACAATGTCATATGCAAACCTTAAATGGTTTAGCTTTTCCCCATCTATATTTACTCCTGATCTTTACCAGTCTAACTTTCAGTAAATACTTTCTCGGCATGCTGTACACAATTTTTGTAATATTGTATCTTCCTGACGCACGCCATTCTCAATCTTTGTTTTTTTTTCCGAGTCTTTATGTAATTTAATTGTAGCAGATCCAATTTCTATATGTTTTCGAGCAGTTTTACAATATGTTACGCCTCGTTCTCACCAGTCGAACAGGGCAGTACTCCAGAGGTGGATGGCAAGCTGGTGCTAGGGAGAGCTGGAGCTCCCGTTTCACCAGCCCTCAAGACTTGATCCTGACCATCTCCCTTTGCTGAACATTTTCAGTGCTTTCATTTACACAGAGAGTAGGCCAGCATGCTCTCATAATACCTCTACCTTCAACTGTCTACACCACACTACATGCGCATAACATATCACACCTTCTATTCACTTTCTTTAGTAATGGCCGCTGCAATGATACTATCAAATGAGGTGGTACCTCGGATTGCCACCACCGGCAGGGTAGGGCTGGTGGCACAGGATTCTCCTGGTCGCCATCAAGTGACTGTGCCTGCAGCGACTGTTGCTATTTCCGCTAGTGCTCGTCAGAAAAGAAGTGAAAGTGCGGCCTTATTCTTCACCAACATCCATGGCCTTACCACAAATTTAAACTCAGTTCATTTTTCCCTCAGTCCATATCCCCTTTGGCCCTTTTCCTCACAGAACCACAAACCTCACCCCCTACTGATATATCTCCATTTTGTTTTCCCAATTACCATCTCCTTACAAACTTCCATAACAAGGGCGGCACCAGTTGTTATATCAAATCCTAATTTGCAGTTGACACTATTTTAAACTTCACTTCATCCAATTTTGATTACTCATTATATAAACTAAATTGTCAAAATATTACCAAATATATTTGTGGAGTTTATCGCTCCCCCAATGCTTCTTCGGAACCCAGTGTTTTTTATTCAATATCCACACAGTTAAGTAACCTTAGCCTTGCCTTTAGCACCTAAATAACCATTTTGGGTGATTTTAACATACATAATGTTGAATGGTTATTGCATTCTGCCAGGACTGACGACGCTGGTCTAGAGTGCGAGCTGTTTGCAGAATCGTTTAATCTCATCCACCTGGTAAAGCAACCAACCAGAATACCTGATAATCCTGACCATAATTCCCATCTCTTGGATTTATTCTTGACAAATAATCCAGATCAATACAGGATAGAGGTACTGTCACCACTTGGATCCTCTGACCACAATCTCATCAGCGCCTCATTAGTTAACCCCCCCACACATCCCCATTCTGAAAAACAGGGTATAGGTGGCATGGATTTATTCATACCAAGTCAACAGTTCACTAATAGATCGAACTCTCGAAAATGGTTTGATGGCAACTGTGCCAGAGCAACAGCCCAAAAATCATTAGCATACAACTCTTACTTAAAATAAAAAAAAATCTGAATCACTCTCTCAATTTAAGATTGCTAGAAATCATGGAAAAGCTGTATTAAATCTAGCTAAATCAAACTTTCTTCAATGGCAAGCATCAAAACTACTTAACAACCCTAATGACAATAGAATATTCTTGGCAACTCTTAATTCTTTCAGTAATAACTTTAACAAGTCATCTTCCATTCCCCCACTAAAATCTTCAGATGGCAACATTACAAATGACCCACGTGGGAAAACAGATATTTTAGCCAGTACATTTGCCAGAAACTCTACCATAGACGATACCAGCCAGAATGTCGCAGTACTAGAACTTGACTCTCCCGAAACTGCCCCACTTAAAATACAAACAAGATACGTAAAATCCATCCTAGACAAATTACCTACCAACAAACTCCAGGCCCAGATGGAATTTCGCCAATTGTTTTGAAAAAGTGTTCCCCTGAACTTGCCTCTGTTCTAGCTAAATTATTCAGACTATGCATACGTACTTCTTTATTCCCAGATTTATGGAAAGAAGCCAATCCACCCAATTCCGAAGAAAGGAAATTCGTCTGACCCCTCTGATTACAGACCTATAGCTGTCACATCTCTTGGTAAGGTAGTTGAAACTCTAATTAATAAGCACATTGTTAAACATCTTGAATCCAACAACTTAATTAGTGATAGACAATATGGTTTTCGCCACGAAAGATCCACGATTAACATACTCAGTCTCCTAACCCATTGATTCTCATTAATCAATTGATCTACATGAAGAAACTCATGCAGTAGCTCTTGATACTTCTAAAGCTTTCGACAGAGTATGGCACCGTTCCCTGCTGTCCAAACTCCCTTGCTATGGACTAACGTTTTTGTTCCTCTGATTTCTTCATAGCTTAATGACAGGAATATAAGAGTAAAAGTAGATGATGTATATTCCAATTTCCACTCAGTTAATGCCGGCGTGCGCAGGGGTCAGTTCTGGCGCCAACTCTATTCCTGGTTCTTATTAATGATCTCTTATCTGTCACCCACAATCCCATCCACTCATACGCAGATGACTCAACACTACATAGTTCATTCACGCTCAGACATCCATTTACAAAGTCTAATATCCCTACCTCTCAACTCAGTACAGCCATCTCCATAAATCAAGACCTATATACGATCGGTAAATGGGGACAAAACAACCTTGTCTGTTTCAATGCTAGTAAAACTAAATATATACAATTTACTAATAGGCAGATATTGCCAGATTCGTACATTACCTTGAGTGCCACTAATATTCCCATCTCCAAAGGTATTGAAAATCTTGGTGTTTCACTTAACAATGCCCTCAGCTGGACCTCTCATGTTAGATCACTTGCTATAACCGCCTCAAAGAAACTTGGATTATTGTACAGAGTTCGTAACTTCTTCGTTGATGAGCAGTTAGCTATAATTTATAAGAGTCATGTGCGCTCTCAGCTTGAATATTGCTCACCCTTGTGGAATGGATGTGGAGAGGTTGCATTAAGACAACTAGACAAAATTCAGAACAAAGCTGTTAGAATTATGAACAACCCTGCCATTACAAATAAACTACCCCCTGCAAGTAGGAAGGAATGTTGCCTCCCTTGCATTATTTTACAGATATTTTTTTGGTAAATGCTCGGGCGAAGTTGCGTCCACGGTGCCACCGCTCCATGCCTTCCCTCGTGCTACTCGGGCATCTGGTAGCGCTCATGACTGGAATGTCACTCAGCCATATTGCAGAACTTCTGCCTGTCAGAATTCTTTCATTCCCCGAACTGCATCTCTCTGGAACCCACTTCCCCAGAGTTGTTTCCCTCCAAATTTCAACCCACAGCTGTTCAAGTCTAACTGTTACAGATATTTTATGAACAAAGGACACCAGTAATCCGGTGTATGGATTATTTTTTTTATTCATTTGTTTTTCCTTCCTCCATTCTTTTATTAAAAAAGAAAAAAAATATAATTGATATGTGCTCCACTGAGTCGAAAGCCTTTTCATAATCAACAAAACCTAAACACAGTTGTTTATTACATAATGCACGTTTCTCAGTTAGCTGATTCCTTGTGTATAGATGATCAGTTGCCAAATATATACCCGCTTCGGAATCCTGCCTGCTCACGAAGATGGTTTTCTTCCAAATTTGATGTTATTCCGTTCGTATGGACTATAGTGAAGAGTTTGTAAATAACTGATAATAAGCTAATGGGTCAATAGTTGTAATGATCTTTTGAGTAGCTTTTTTATAATGTAAAATAATTATGGCATTACACCATGTTTTGGGAACTTTCTTCTTTTTTCTACACTGAATAAATAAATAGGTGGGCCTGTTTTGTACTTCTACTCCTGCATCCAGCGGTAAATCTGCTGCTGCTCCATCTTCTCCTGGGGACTTCTCTCTTTTCATACTTTTAAGAGAAATGTTCATTTCGTCTGGTATTACATCAGGTATTTCACTTGCGTCAACTGAAAAGTTAGCTATTGGTATTATTGTCTTTGATGCATACAGTTCTTTGTAAAATTCTTCAACCTTATTCAGTACCTTATCTTTAAACTTAATGAATCACCGTTTTTGTGTTTGAGTGATATCATTTGTTCATTACCAAGTGCCATTGTACTTATAACCTTTTTCAGGCTTTATTCCTTTATTGAAGATTTCATTGATCTGATCCATTTTCTCTCTCTCCTTTTTCTTCTTCTTCTTTTTTTCTTTGTGTGTCCAACTCTGGGCATAGGCTTCACAGCCTGCTATCAAGGACCAGGTCCTCCTACATACCATACACCTATATCAGTCTTCTGTTGATAAGCATATTTAATTCCACTCGTTCTATTTGATCTTTCATTGATTTTACTTTCATTCCCTTTCTTGTTTTCATAAGCTCGAGCATCTTTTCCAAATATTTTTTGGCTTTGGTTGCATTACCTTTCCCTACTACCTCCGCTGCTTCTGTTTGCACTTTTATTAGGCTATGATTCAACTCATCATTGTCACACTATGCATAACTTAGAACCTGATATCTGTTTGTTATTTCTAACAGAATGGTGCTTTGTTTTCACTTTTGTTGGGCATGTCATTTTATTTTTATTTTTATTTTTTTCATTGCTGAAACTGAATCTGGCTGTGAAACTGTGCAACCTGCCATTCTGTGGTAATATCCTGTATTTACGTTGTTGATAACCGTGACATTTATGATCGTCGTTTATCTGCTATAATCAAGTCGATTTCATTTTTTCCCTCCATTTGGACTTCTCCAGTTCCATTTTCTCCTTGTCCTTTTGTGAAAGAATGTGTTAATTATTTTCATGTTATATATTTCAGCAAACTATACCACCAATTTTCCTCTTTCATTTCTTTCTCCCACTCAAAATTTTCCCGTACATGCTTCTCCATTTTTTGATTTATGAACATTTGCACTGAAATCTTCCACGAGTATAGTATGTGTGGTCTTTTCTTCATCCATAATCTGGGAGATGTCATCAAAGAATGTTTCTGTTTCTTCATCTGAGCTTTGAGAAGTCGGTGCATGTACCTGTATTCCTTTCAGGGGGTACTTTTTGCAGTCTAATGGCAATCCATGCTAATCTGTTATATACACTGCTGAACTTAACAATGGTCTCTGCAAGGTTTCTGTTAATTAGAAATCCTACACCACTAACTTGTTCATTTTGCCTTCATTTATAATATAGTAGGTGGGTGCTGTCTTGGAGTTGCATTAATTATTCTTCTTTTCTGTGGATGTCACTCAGTCCTACCATATTGCGTCTAATGCTTTATAATTCCGTCATTAAGTTAGCTATCAATTTTGCAATCTTCTGGGAGGGTTTTTATATAGTACGTGTAGATCTTCATGGATTTCAGTTTGTTTAATGTCCCGGTCTTTAATTTGTTGAGACAGTGCTTACTCACTTTTGGTGGCACACTGCCCGTAAGCACAGGAGGCAGTGTGGTTTGACATTTAGTGGGCGATGATCCAACAGGAACGCCTGTCAAATCGTTTGCAATAAAAATCACGTTTCGTTGGGAGGATTGTGGCAAATAATCTCACCTCCCTGCCACATAGTTTCTGGTGAGATATAAATTTTGTGCCACCATATTCAGTATATTCAGTGGAGCCCTATATATCTGTAGGGGGTCCCACGGTTTGCAACGTCTAAGACAGTACATTATCTGCATGGCCTTTCTTTATCTGCCACCCGAGGACACCCCAGGTAGCAGTGGCATCTTGTTCCAAGATATAATGAAAGGAAGGCAATGATTGATTGTGTGTGTGTGGATGAAAGGATGCGAAGATGTGTAATGGATGCAAGAGTTTATAGAGGTTGAGGGAGTGGACTTTCTGACCACTACTTGGTGGTGGCCAGAATTAGGATTCATGTAAGATGGAGGAATAGAAGAAGGGAAAGACGAGAGGAAGGAGTAGTTGCAAGGAGAGTGGAAAGGTTACAAGAGGATGAGAAAAAGGCAGAGTATAAGAGAGAAGCGGAGGAACGATTGGGCAAATATGAATTGGAGCAGATGGGAGACGTGGAAGGTGTGTGTGGGATATTGACAGAAGAAATATGTGCAGCATGTGATGTGGTGTGTGGAAGGAAGAGAAGACGGAGGGGGGTGCAAGGAACAGCGTGGTGGACTGAAGAGGTGAGACAGGCTGTGGCACAAAAGAAGAAAGCATACAATGAATGGATGAGAAATAGGGGCGTGGAAGAAGTTGAGAGGCGGAAGAGAGAGTTATATGTAGAAAGAGAGAGGTGAAAAGATTAGTAAGAGAGAGTAAGAAGAGAGTGGATGAGGAATTTGGAAGGAATTTGAGTGTAAAGTGGAGGGACTGTAAGAAAATGTTCTGGAAAGAGGTGAAAAGAGTAAGACAGGGTGGAAGCGAAGTTAGCAGGGGAGTGAAAGATAAAAATGGTAGATTACTAGTGGAGAAGGGAGAAAAAGTGAGCAGATGGAGAGAACAGTTTAAGGAATTGTTGAACATAGAGGATGGAAGTAATGCGAGTATAAGTAGCTGGGGAATGGCTGGGAGAAGGAGGGAGGTGAGAAGACAGGAAGAAATCAGTAGGATAGAAGTTGTGGAAGCAATGACGAAAGTTAAATTGGGGAAAGCCCCAGGAATTGATGGAGTGTGTGGTGAAATGCTGATGCATGGGGGAGAGATAGTAGTAGAATGGATGTGGAAGATGTGCAGAATGGCCTGGGAGGAAAGCAGAGTCCCGGAGGATTGGAAGTCAGGTATAAATATTCATTTGTACAAAGGAAAAGGGGAAAAAGAAGTGTGTGGTAATCATAGGGGCATTTGTCTTCTTAGTATCATAGGAAAAGTGTATGGTAGGATACTAATTGACAGAGTTAGAGAAAGAACAGAGAAATTAGTTGGAGAAGAACAGGGAGGCTTTAGCAAGGGAAGAGGTTGTGTAGATCAGATATTCATTCTTAGATCTTTAGTGGAAAAGTTTCTAGAGAAGGGAAAGAAGTTGTATGCGGCTTTCATGGATTTGGAGAAAGTATATGACAGGGTGGATAGACAAGGATTGTGGAAAGTGTTTAGAATATATGGAGTAGATGGGAAGTTGTTGAATGCTGTGAAGAGTATGTACGATGGTGCAAAGGCTGCAGTGCGTGTGGATGGTGAACTTAGTGAATTTTTCTCTTTGAAAGTTGGGTTGAAACAGGGATGTGTCATGTCACCATGGTTGTTCAATCTGTACATGGATGGGGTAATAAAAGAGGTACAAGGTAGGGTAGTGGATGTTGGAGTGGCCCTGGTGAGAAAGGATAGTGTTTGGAAACTCCATGTACTGTTGTTTGCAGATGACACTGTGTTGTTGAGTGAAGACGAAGGGGAGCTGCAAGGCTTGGTGGATGAGTTTGGGAGAGTGTGTAATTCAAGGAATCTAAAGGTGAATGTAGGGAAGAGTAAAGTGATGGTCTTTGAGAGAGGTGAAGTCAGTGAATGTACAGCGAGGTTGGATGGTGAGGAATTGGAAAATGTGAGTACGTTTAAGTACTTGGGTAGTGTGATGAGTAAGGATGGAGGTTTGGAGGGTGAAGTGCTTGAAAGGGTACAGCAGGGAAGAAAGGTTGTTGGTTCTTTGAAAGCAGTGATAAGAAACAGGGAAGTGAGCATGGAAGTGAAAAAGTTACTACATGACAGTATTGTGATACCAACTCTAATGTATGGAAGTGAAGCTTGGACGTTGTTGGAAGAACACAAGTCAAGAGTGAGAGCAGTGGAAATGAGTTATTTAAGAGAAGCCTGTGGAGTCACATGGAGAGACAGGCTGACGAATGAGGATATAAAGGTGCGTTGTGGTGTGGATGTGGATGTGATAGGAAGCGTTATGAGGAACACACTGAGGTGGTTTGGCCATGTGGAGAGGATGGAGGGTGAAAGACTGACGAAGTGTATGTGAGTGAGGTGGAGGGGGGAAGAGGGAGGGGGAGGCCGAGGATGAGATGGAGGGATGGGGTGGAGAGGTATATGAGAAAGGGGGGTGTGGGTTGGGAGCATGGCAGTGAAAGGGCGGGGGACAGGGCGACATGGAGGCGATTTGTTTGTGGCCACCCCAAACGGGTTGAGGCGTCTGGCAATATATATATATATATATATATATATATATATATATATATATATATATATTTATATATATATATATATATATATATATATATATATATATATATAGTATATATATATATATATATATATATATATATATATATATATATATACAGTATATATATATATATATATATATATATATATACAGTATATATATATATATATATATATATATATATATATATATATATATATATATATATATATATATATATATATATATATATATATATATATATATATATATATATATATATATATATATATATATATATATATATATATATATATATATATATATATATACACAGTAATCCCCGTACTATCCGGATGCCCACTTTCTGGACATCCCCACTTACTGGATATTTTGGTCCTGGGATCCAACATTCCCAAAATGGGCCAAAAATCGCAAAAAAATAATTGAAAAAAAATCCCAACTTTTTTCCGCCCGTAATTTGAACTCGGTGCGCGCGATGCGGACCAGCTGTGTTTTGGTGCATAGTTCAGCCGCTGTCTGCTAGAGCGCCCCTGCATCCTCCCCACTTAACGCCCCTCTCTTGTTGTGAGTGCACGCTTGTGATCATGGCCGCCCATGTGCTTGCTTTTGTTGTGGTGCCTTACCTGCTGCAGGCTCTTCTGCTGCTCTCGTGCCTCTTATTAGTGTGTGATGATGGCCCCCGCTGCCTGAGAAGAGGAAGAAAGTGGTTTTGACTCTGGAGAAGAAGAGGGAGATATTGGACAAGGTGGATGCAGGATGGTCAACCTCACACATCCTTAGTGAATTCAGCCTGGCCCAATCTACTTTGTTTGATATCAAGACATCCTGCGACAAACTCATGCAGGACACAGCTGACTTGTCATCGAAAAGCAAATGCAACGTGGAGAGGAAGATGATGTTTACTCCCCAGTATGCAGAAGTTGCCCGCTCCATGTTGATTTGGTATCGACAGCAACGTGCTGGTGGTGTGCTGGTGCGTGGCATGGAGCTAAAGGCTGCTGCTGAGAAGATTGCAAGGCTTCACGATGCCCTAGACTGCAAGGCATCCGAGGGTTGGCTCTTCGCTTTCAAGTTATGACATGGCCTTACCAACTGTAAGGCCCATGGCAAAGCTTTGGACGCCAATGAGGATGGAGTAGAGGAGTTTCGGCACAAGGTGAAGCGCTTGATCGACAGCGAGGGCCTCACTCTCGGTCAAGTCTACAACGCTGATGAAACTGGTTTATTCTATCGCTCTTTGCCAACGAAAACTCTAGCCGAGGAGACGGAGAAGCGTGTACCTGGCCACAAGCTCTCCAAGCAACGGATATCTGCTTTGTGTTGTGCCAATGCTAACGGCATGCACTGGCTTAAGCCTGTTTTTGTTGGCTGTGCAAAGCAGCCTCGGTGTCTTCATCGGGTGATGGATGTCCTTCCTGTCATTTGGTACCATTCTTTGAAGGCATGGTTCACTGCCCAGATCTTCAAAGACTGGTTCCACCGCCATTTCGTCAAGGAGGTCATCCATTACCAGATGGAGAAACTGGGAATCCCACACGACCAGGTAAAGGCCCTCCTTCTCCTCGACAATGCACCTGCTCACCCGTGCGACAAGGACTTGGTGGCTGAGAATGGGCGCATTAGGTGCATGTTTCTGCCACCTAATATGACTGCTCTCATCCAACCATTGGACCAAGGAGTGATTGTGGCAATGACGAGGCTGTACCGACGGAAGTTCCTGGACGAGGTGATGGTTGTTCTTGAGGATGAGGACGAGCGCAGGGAGGGACGGAACATGCAAGGCCAGCGGACTTTGGAAAACCTTCGCCGTTACAACATCAAGTCTGCCATTTACAACTGGGCCAGTGCATGGAAGGAAGTCCCTGTCAAGACTCTAGAAAATGGTTGGTCTTGTCTGCTTCTCGGAACGGATGTGGAGCATGATTTCCTAGGTTTTGACATGGATGACTTCCATGCACATCTACTTGCACATGGGGACGATGTTGATGTGGACGAAGTGCGTGAGTGGTTGGATGACGATAAGGGCGATCCTGGGTATCAGACCATGTCTGATATCGAGATCGCATCTTCAGTTGCAGGTGTCAGTACCCAGCTTGAAGATTCCGATGAGGACGGCGACGATGATGCGACCCCTCTCAGTATGCCACTACTCCAGTCATCCCCAAGCTGAGCGCACTCCGGAAACATGTAGAGTTCGTTCTCGACTACCCGGAACACCCGGACTGCGACAGGGAGATGGGGCCCTTGAGACTTGTGGAGGAAGTGCGCTCTTTCAGGCAGTGCATCATTAATCGCCAAAATCGTCGTTCCTTGCAGCAATCAAACACTGACAGCTTTTCCAGACCCGTGTCCCCTGCTGTGCCCATCCCTGGCTCCACTCCATTGCCTCCTCAAGACAGGCCCTCATCCTCCGAGCCACAGCCCAGCACATCAGGCAGGGTGGAGTCACCACTTGACGTGAGTTTGAGCCTGTCTTCAGAGTTGTCTGTAGTGGGTACTCCATCACCACGACCCAGCGACGCACCCCTAGGCCACCTGCATCAGCTACTCTTAGACTCTGACAGTGATTAAACGGCAAGAACTTCTCCACTAGACCACACGGGAATTTACAGTGTTGTGCAGTAAAGAAAACAGTGCATAGTGTTAAGAAATTAGATTTGTGAATGCAAAGACTAAGGTGTAGAGTGCAACACTGATTTTATTGACGTTCAATGGAGCGCAAATTAACTAGAGTGTGTTATGTTTAGAAAATGGATTTATGAGTGCAAAGACTTTAGGTGCACAACACTTATTTCATTAAGGTACAATGGAGCGCAAGTAAGACTCGAGGGCGCAGTGTTAAGAGAATGGAATTCTGAGTGCAAATGACTAAGTTCAGTGCAAGACTTCATGTACAGTGTACTGCAGGTGCTTCAGGTACTCCTTTTTACTGTCAGAGTCTGAGAGGAGGCGGGTTATTCATCGAGATGGCCAGAGACTTGTAAGTACCCAGAATGTTTCATATTATACTGTATTTTCCATACTTACCTCTAAAACCTCATTTCACTCTTTTATGTCCTTTAATGGTGTGAATAGGGTCTTAGGTGCTATGCATGTGCAGTAGGGAGGTGTTTTTCTGAGTTAGGCTAGGTTAGGGTCCATAACTACCAGTCCAGGAGCCAGGGACTTGTTGTAAGTACCCAGAATATTTAATATTGTATAAACCTACCTCTAAAACCTCATTCTCTGGTTGTTTTGCATTTGTTTCAGTCTTTTATGTCCCTTATTGGTGTGATTTGGGTCTTAAATAGGTGCTATGCATGTCTAGAGGGTGTTGTATAGGTGTTTTTTTGAGTCAGGGTAGGTTAGGGTCCATAAGTACAAGTTCAGGAGGCTGGGGCCCACTATCCGGACGGAACCACTTTCTGGACATGACTTTGGCTCTATTACATCAGATAGTGGAGGGATTACTGTGTGTATATATATATATATATATATATATATATATATATATATATATATATATATATATATATATATACAGAGAGAGAGAGAGAGAGAGAGTTCTTCTGTCCACGTACTGCATTGGCGGACATAAGGGGTGTTGTGGTTGAACCAGTTTCGCATACTATAAAGTATGCTTGCATCCAGTCACCTTGTGCAGGCCGATTACACTTGGTTCACAGACTACACACACATCCAAAGCCACTCCAGCACTATAATTACACTTACAAGCACTTCTCACCCTACATACAATCTCTACTAGACAGCCTAAGCCACTTGGTAGAGATACATTGGCTGAATCGTCCCCACTTTGGTTGGGATAGGCCGGTCCTCCAGTGGACATTCAAACGGCTGATGAGGTTATACATACATACACACACACACACACACACACATATATATATATATATATATATATATATATATATATATATATATATATATATATTGTTACATAGCCTATGATTTCATCATCCTTTGTGTAATTTTAACGCACAGTTGCTGCATGTTTGATCACGAGCGTGTTCTGCCTCAGTCCCCCCCTTCTACCGTTATAGTAGAGTAAGTCGTCCTTTCTGTTGTTCAGAGCAGGATTGTCAACTCTTTGTCCCCATGGCTTCATTTGCGCGTCCTTCTTACAAGTTGTATCAAGCTCTGCTGGCCCCTATATAATGAGCTCAGTCTCTGCATCATTGCCACTTAGATCTACTCCTCATTTTGTTCACATCTCTGTCCTCCCCTGTACAGTTATTGTTGTGAGTGCTCAGGAAGTCTCCAACCATCCAGCAGCTGTGTAATTTGTTGCTGCATTTTTTCTTGTACTGTATAGCGTAAGGTGTTGATTCTTAGGCCTAGTAACGTTTTTGTAATTCATGTAAGGTTCTTATTGTCAGTCATTTTTGATAATAGTTTGTATCTGTAATAATTTATCTTGCATTAACTGAGCATTACCCAGTGTATTTTCATTTTATCAGGGCTGACTTAGGTAAATTTACTCCTGCTAATTTCATGTTAATAGAGGCTATTGCAGTTAACCATATATTTAACCTGTTTTTTGCCATTACATTATCCTTATGAGTCCTGAATGTTTTGTTGTTAGTTTGAGCATTAAACTTTAACTTGTAATTTTACCTAACTCTTTTGTTTTGAACCTGGAACTTTACGGGATAGTAGTGATTTTTAGTATTCTCACTTAAAGTGTACATTATCTTTCTCTGTTCCGTAACAATATATATATATATATATATATATATATATATATATATATATATATATATATATATATATATATATATGTGTGTGTGTGTGTGTGTGTGTGTGTGTGTGTGTGTGTGTGTGAAATTGAAACTGCAATATTAGTTACAGTAAAAATTGACGTTGGGTACACTTCTTGTGCCTTCCCCATGCCCTCTTCGTCACCTTCCTCTGCCTCTTCCTCCTTCCCCTCCTCCATCTCTTCTTCTCCCCCCTCCTCTGCACCCCCCTGCAGTTGACTCGTGAGGTGGTTACAATCACGATGAATTCCGATAACGCTGAAAAACTGATCCAAGTTTGGCGTAAGTTCACATTAAGAAATGGGCACGATATCACAACGTGGTTATTTCCAATTAGAGTGCAATGCACAAACCCGCGCTTTGCAATTGTCTCACGTGACGTCTATACACAAACCTGTTGGGACTTCAGGGATGAACTAAAAAAGCTAAATAAAGCCTTAATTAAAAGATTGATGTAACTGTGTAAAATCGTACTGGTGCGTGTTAATTATGCAAAGACCCTTTCCCACAATGGCACTTCATTGTCCGCATAAGTAATTTACTAGCTAGAGTTTTGCACTTAGTAATAACGTAGTACAATATAAAATTTAATATAGTCACGCTGCTAGTGATGCATTCTGATTCTTTATGGCTGTTCCCTACTTGAATGGCTTCTCAGGTGCTTGCAGTGGCGTAGAGAAATATGTGTCTCGGGAAGGTGGATGATCATCTTTCGATTAGGTGTTTTATAATAGGTCATGGACACGTGCGGTGACTTATTATGTACGACTGGCTAGTTTTTGTCGAAATACCGAATCGACTTTCTTGTAGATATGTGAAACAATAATATGAACAAACTGGCAAATTTCGAATGTACCAAACTTTCTTATAGCACTTCTTTTCCACATTCCGACCTAAAGTATTGCAAAGAAACCCTCTGGATGTTGCTTCAAGAATAATTTTGCTTTCTAAGATGGATTATAGGTGACTGTTCTAACAGGGTTTTAAGCAAACCCTATTATAAGCCACTACCGTGGTTCATGATATATATATATATATATATATATATATATATATATATATATATATATATATATATATATATATATATATATATATATATATATATATATATATATATATATCAGTTGCCTACCCTTTCCTCATTGTCTTTCTTCTTTCCATCCTTTCTCTTTTGTCCCTCTTTTCTTCATTCTTTCCTCTTCCTTCTGTCTATGAGTGACTCTAAAGTGAGTTAGAAGCCAAACGTTTCCTGTACACCAGAAAACCATTTACTACGCTGGGTGGTAACCATATAACCAAATTAAGGCACCTGTTGGTATATTGGACAATTAAGGCTCTCCAGTCGGACTGAGCCGGTGCAACCTTATATCCAAAAGGTGGTTAGGCTTTATTGCTTACGGAAAGCTGCTCGGGGATGAGTGAGGCTGGTCACCCTCATCTTAAATGTCAGGACCAGCTTGCCTAGCCCGAGGCTCCTATGCTTTTCATGGGGCAACACTTGAATAAATGCATATATATATATATATATATATATATATATATATATATATATATATATATATATATATATATATATATATATATATTATATATACCAGCATGAGAACAAGGAGCTGTCGGGCCAAAAAGACAAACACTCTAATCCTATTTGTTCTACTTCAGTCTTTCTACTCCAGAAAGACCATGTACAGGTAAAGCCACAACTACACTGTTTTCCCAGGTCCGTCCAAAGAAAAATTTCACCTGGCGAAATGCAATGAAATCCCTATCCCTACTAGTGTGTGTTTCAAATGGTTCGTTTTTCCGCTATTTATTCGTCAAACTTTGGGAAGTTACTTGTGTGTCTGACTGTACCTCTTATGCCTATGAAGAGGGATTATAAGAGGTCCAGAAACTTTCTATTTCAGCAATTACAGATTAACGCACATCATTTGTGCACACTTGTTTACTATTACGGTATCAGTGACCTCAAATGACCTCCAACCAGTGACCTCAAATGACCTCGGAGGTCAACCTCTCATAGCCTATGTTCGAAATGGAGGTCATGTGAGTCTACATCCCAAAAATTGGGCTGCTTTGTCCAGTCTTTCGAGCATGTATTACCAGCGACCTGAAATGCCCTTCGACCAGTGACCTCAAATGACCTCGGAGATCAACCTCACATAGCCTATGTTCAAAATGGAGATCATGTCAGTCTACATGCAAAAATTTGGGCTGCATGGGTACACGGCGTTGCCCGGGCCAAATAGGCAAACACTCTACCAGTCATCTCAATTGACCCCCAATCTGAATTTTGACCCCTCTAAAACCATCTCTGGGTCATCCTGAATCAGAATATATACGAGTCTGGGGGTCTCTGAAGCACAAACAAATAAACAAAGAAAAAAACAATCAATGCCGCTTATATACTGTGTGTGTGTGTGTGTGTGTGTGTATATATATATATATATATATATATATATATATATATATATATATATGGAGCCTCTGTGGAACAGTGATAAAGTGTGCATTTTGGTACACTGAAGAATGAGGATTCGTGCCCGGCCAGGGTAATAAACTTTGGGAGCGTTCTTCATGCCACATACTGCATTTGGTGGACACAAGGGGTGTTGTGATTGAACCAGTGTCGCATACTGCAAAGTATGTTTGCACCCAGTAGGCTTGCGCGGGCCAATTACACTTGGTTCACAGACTACACACACACACATCCAAAGCCACTCCAACACAACAGTTACATTTACAAGCATTTTTCACCCTACATACAGTCTCCACCAGACATCCTAAGCAACTTGGTAGAGATACATTGGCCGTATCGTCCCCACTTCGGTCGGGATTGGCCAGTCCTGCAGTGGACACTCAAACGGCTGATGAGATGAGAGATTACATATATATATATATATATATATATATATATATATATATATATAGTATTGGTGTTCCCAGGCAAGACATTTTCTTCGAGGGATGCGAGGTTGAAAGCTATGGCACATTCTCCTTTATTGTTTTTCCTATGACTGGTTTCTATTTCCTGAACAGTTTTTCGGTGGTCTTACAGAAGTTTCTTCAGGAGTTCCCCTAAGGGCAGCGATGTTTCGAAACCATCTTGTTCCATATTTAGGTTGGATCTGATGGTTCTGCCATGGGTGGCTGCATTCAGAGGAGCTGACTGTAGCACCAGTCAAGCAGGGCAGTACTCCCAAGGTGAATGGAAAGTCGATGATAGGGAGAGCTGGAGCTCCCGTTTCATCAGCCCCAGGAACTAGTTCCTGACCATCCCCCTTTGCTGAACTTTTTCAGTGAATCAGTAACATAGAGAGTAGGCCAGCATGCTCTCCAGTATAAGTTTTTCTAACTGTCATCATCAATCTACATGCACAGTACACACTACACTTCCTTTTCAAAATTGAAAAAAAAAAAAAATGGCACACAATAACAAGGCCTTCGAGTCCCCGCAGGGGGGGGGGGGACCATAAATGCTCCCACCATCCGCCTGTCTCCCAGTGACGACTCGGCAAGATGCCTGCAACCACTATCTGAAATGCTTCTTCTTCATTGCTGCAACATTCACGGCCTTTCCCTTAACTTTCTCTCTGTCGAAAACAACCTCTCCTCCTCTAAACCTCACCTTCTCTTCCTAACAGACTCGGCTGTGTGAGGCAAGTGACAGCAAACTCTTTTCTGTTTCCTCCTACTTTCTCTAAACTCATTTCAAAGCCAAAGGTGGCTGCTGTGTATGTATATGCAATGGCTTACCTTGCTCTTGTGTTCCTGAACTTGATTCTTCTGATTTCTCTATTCTCTGGCTTCGGCTTTCCTGTCATTCTCTAAATATATCAGCGCTGATTACATCTCTACGATTTTTTCTATCAAAAATTCTTCGACTATCTCACTCTTATGATGGAACACATTCTGTCCATTTCTCCTTTCTCTGAAATCTCCATTCTAGGAGATTTCAATGTTCACCACCACCTTTGGCTCTCATCTCCTTTGATCCACCTGGTGAACAAGCCTACATCTTTTCTATCCTTAATGACCAAGAACAACTTGTACAGCACCATACCTGTATCCGTGACCACCTTGGAGAGAGCTTGATCTCTTTTTTACAACTAATCCTTCTGCCTACACTGTTAATCTTTCCTCTCCGTTGGGCTCCTCAAATCACAAAATTATTACATTAACCTGTCCTATTGCTCTGGTATGGCCTGTGGACCCTCCAAAGAAACGTCGACTGTAGCACTTTGGATCTGCGGACTGGGAAGCCCTCAGGCAGTACTTCTTTGATTTTTTCCCAGAATGATTATTGCTTCCATGGCTGTAGCCATCTCAGAGTGTTTTGCGCATTAAGGAGGTTATTATCTCGGGCATGGAAGCATACATTCTCTTCTCATATCCTTTGACTAATGCAAGAAAGCCTTGGTTTAATCATGCTTGTTCTAATGCTGTCTGCAAAAAGAAGAAGGCATGTAAAAGATACCAGAGCCAACCTCCCACCCCCTGAATCACATCTTGTTCATGTTTCTGCTAGGAATCATGCAAAGTCTGTTCTTTGCTCTGCTAAAAATAATTTCATCTGTACTAAATGCTCTCAACTCTCCAACTCGAATTCTTCCTACTCCTTCTAACACCTTGCCAAGAACCTTTCTAACAACTTTACCTCATCATCCTTCCCTCTTCTTTTCTACTCTGATGGTTCTGTAGCTATTTCCTACTGATAAGGCAGATCTCTTTGCTCAGCCTTTCTCCTCCAATTCCACCTAAGACGATTCCAGTGCTGTTCCTCCATCACTTCTGTCCTCTGACTTCCTTATGGCTGATATTAGAATTTCCTCTGCTGATGTATTTCTGCCATCACTGACCTTAATACTAACAAGACATATAGGCCTCATTGAGTCCCTCCTGTTGTCCTCAAGAACTGTGCTTCTGTGCTTACAACTTGCCTAGGCAAACTCTTTCGCTGTTGTCTTTCAACTTGTACCATTCCCTCTTGCAGGAAGTTTGCTCTTATTCAGCCAGTCCCAAAGAAGGGTGACCATTCTCAACTCTCTAACTATCGTCCAATTGCTTTAACATCCTGTGTCTCAAAAGTTTTTGAGTCAATTCTTAACAGAAAATTTTTAAAGCATCTTTCCTATCACAACCTTCTTTCTGATCGTCAGTATGAGTTCGGTCAGGGACGCTCCACTGGCGATCTTGTCACCTACCCTTCAAACTCCTTGTCATCCTCCTTTCGGGATTTTGGCGAAAGCTTTGCCATTGCACTTGACATCTCAAAGGCTTTCGATCGAATCTGGCATAAATCTTTAATTTCCAAACTGCCCTCTTACGGTTTCTATCCTTCTATTTGTGCCTTCATCTATAGCTTCCTCTGGTCGTTCTATAGCCTCTGTTGTAGACGGCCATAGTTCTTACCCTACAGTAGATCTATCAACAGTGGTTTTCCTCAGGGCTCTGTCCTATCACCAACTCTCTTCCTTTTATTCATCAGTGACTTTCTAAGCTGTACATCTAACCCTCTCCACTCGTACGCTGATGATATCACCCTTCACATTTCCATTTGACTCCCACAATGTCCATCTCAGCAGTCACTTTAACAAACAAGGGATGAGGCCATGGCACACCTAATGCTTGAAGTGGCTTGTATCTCTGACTGGAGTAAAAATAATCTGGTTGTTTTTAATGCATCAAAAACTCAGTTCTCGCACCTATCAATGTGACACAATCTTCCACAGGAGTACCCAGTAATGTTTAATAATAATCAGCTCAATCCTGCATCGTCCTTGAACATGCTTGGAGTTTCATTCACTTGGGACTTATCTTGGAAAGATCACATTGGAACTCTTGTAAAATCTGCTTCCCAGAAATTGGGTGTGCTAAGCCGACTCCATACCTTCTTTACCCCTGCACAGTTGCTGACTTTATAGACTGGTTTTATTCGCCCCTGAGTAGAGTACAACTCTTATGTGTGGGTAGACTCCCCACATACAGCTCTTCTCAATAGGGTGGAGTCAAAAGCTGTTCAAATCATTAACTCTCCTCCTCTTACTGGCTCCCTTCAACCTCTATCTCGTCACTGCACTGCTGTACCTTTATCTCTTTTCTATCAGTACTTCAATGGTCACTGCTCCTCTGAACTGTCTGCTTGCATCCCTCGACCCCTATGACGAGGGCGCAGCACCCGTCTAGCAACAAGCTCTCATCGCTTTTCTATCCAACTCTCTAATGCAAAAGTTAACTGTTACTCCCAGTCCTTCATTTATGCAACAGGTCAACTCTGGAACTGTCTTCCTCTGTGTGTATATCCTACTTCCTATGATCTGAAGTCTTCCAAATGCAACGTGTCCATGCATCTCGAAATGAAAGGATCTTGATTTTGGCTCTCTTTTGAATTATTTTTTCTTTCTTGGAGGGAACGGTATTGCAGGCTCCCAGCTTTTGGTTCCTTCTTTCCTGCATTAATATATATATATATATATATATATATATATATATATATATATATATATATATATATATACATATATATATATTGTTACGGAACAGAGAGAGATAATGAACACTTCAAGTGAGAATACTAAAATCACTACTGTCCCGCAACGTTCCAGGTTCAAAACATAAGAGTTAGGTAAAATTACAAGTTAAAGTTTAATGCTCAAACTAACAACTAAACATTCAGGACTCATAAGGATAATGTAATGGCAATAAACAGGTTAAATATATGGTTAACTGCAACAGCCTCTATCAACACGAAATCAGCAAGAGTAAATTTATCTAAGTCAGCCCTGATAAAATGAGAAAACCGGATAATGCTCAGTTAAAGCAAGATATATTATTACAGATACAAAATAATATTAATATTGGCTGATATCCAAAACTCCACATGAATCACAAAAACCTCACCAGGCCCACGAACCAACGCCCCATGCTATACAGTACAAGAAAAAAATGTAATAACACTTATGCTCAAATTACACAGCAGCTAGATGGTTGGAGACTTCCTGAGCACTCACAAAAATAATAATAACTGTACAGGGTGAGGACAGAGATGTGAACGAAATGAGGAGTAGATCAAAGTGGCAATTAATGCAGAGACTGAGCTCATTATATAGGGGGCTGGCAGAGCTTGATACAACTTGCAAGAAGGAGGCGCAAATGAAGGCACAGAGGACAAAGAGTTGACACTCCTGCTCTGAACAACAGAAAGAAAGACTTACTCTACTATAAGGGGGAGAAGGGGGGAGTGAGGCAGAAGACGCAAGTCCGGTCACTATGGAAGCCACGAGGCGAATCGTGATCAAACATGCAGCACACTGTAAGTTAGAATTATACAAAGGATGATGAAATCATAGGGTATGTAACACCTTCCCACAAAGAAAAAGAAATTTACAAAGGAAATTTCCTATTACTCTAAAACAATCTCTCTAAAGTCTAGATAAGCAATCTGCAATAACATTTTCTTTCCCCTTGACATGTTGTATGTCTAATGAATACTCCTGAAGAAGTAGACTCCATCTTGTCAATCTCTGATTTTTATCTTTAAACTTACTAAGGAATTTCAATGGGTTATGATCGGTATAAATGACTATGGGGTCAAAACCAGAACACAAATAAAATGAAAAATGCTGTAAACCCAAACTCAAGGCCAAAAGCTCTTTCTCAATAGTTGAGTAGTTCTTTTGAGGTGAAGTGAACTTCTTACTGCAATAAGATACAGGGTGTTCAATACCCTGATCATCCTCTTGCAGCAAAACAGCTCCAGCTCCTGTATCACTTGCGTCCACAGCCATCTTAAAAGGTTTAGCAAAATTTGGAGTAGCGAGCACTGGCTGACTTAATAGGATAGCTTTAAGTTTACTGAAAGAGGATTCACAGTTATCGGTCCAGACAAATTTAACTCCCTTTTTCAGTAGGTCTGTAAGTGGTGATACAAGAATAGAAAAGTTAAGAACAAATCTCCTGTAATAACCTACCATCTCCAAAAATCTTTGTAGCTCTTTCCTACATTTAGGTCTGGGAAGATCACTTATAACCCGAACCTTAGCTCCTGGTGGTGCAACATGTCCATCACCAATTACGTACCCAAGGTACTGAACTTTAGCTTGACCAAACTCACACTTTGATAAATTAGCTACAAGATTAGCCTGAACCAAACGCTCAAGAAATTTACTGACATGGCATAGGTGATCTTTCCAGTTGTCACTGAAGATTAACCCGCCCCGTCCCGACCACTTTCTTACCACTGGTACCCCCCAATCCCGACCATTTTTGGACCCAAATTTTTTTTGCTAAAACTTTCGCTTTTGGTGAGAAACAGTGGTCAGTCACAAAGAAATTGTTCCCCGGGGTCCATAAGTGCCCTAAACAGGTATGCCTTGGTCACACCTGGCACCGTGTTCTCTGTAGGTGGTCTGAGCCTCTAACATTTTCTATGGTATTATAAGTCTGGGAAACCAATGAAAGTAAGTAGATATGTATTTATTACAAACATAAAAACATGTGATAAAAGAGTAAATTGGATTTTATACAAAAATAGAGCTGAAATAAGCATTGTACCATCGTGCGAAACGAGCAAAATCGGGCAAACTGGTCACGATGAATCGCTAACATTCCAGAATCATGATACATATCATTTTTTCTACTTACATAATACTTCTACAATAACATTATACCACTTTACATTTTATTGAACTGTTTTTACGTATTCACAGGCCTTTCGATAACATTTAGCTTAATGTTAGCGCTTATTTACGTAGTGAGTGAACTCGCTGTGACTGTTGTTTCAACTCGTATTGTGTTTTTTCTACTTACATAATACTTTCCTAATAACATTATACACTTTTCAACTTTAGAGAACTGTTTTGAGATAGTTTCAGGCCTTACATAAATATTTAGCGTAATAATAGCGCATAATAACACACACGGTGAAGTCGCTATGACTACTATTTCAACTTACAACCTATTTTTGTACTTATTTAATAATTCTCCACTAACATTGCACATGTTTACACTTGATATAATTGATATCACATAATTTCAGACCTTACAATTCAACTGAGCGTCATATTATCGCGTACTTACACAGTGAGTGTTATCGCGATATCATTTGTTTCATCTTACACTAGTATTCAACTTATAAATTACCTTACTAGTAACATTACAACCTTTTCCACTTTATATAATTCCTGTCACATACTTACTGACCAGAATGTTCTACTGAGCGTAATATTTTCACAGATTTACACAGTGGGTGTACTCGTGACATCAATTATTACAACTTACACTATTTTTCAACTTATACGTTTTATTCATGCTAACATTACACCCGTTTCCACTTTATATTCTTGCTATCACATATTTACTGACCAGAGTGTTATACTGAGCGTCATATTTTCGCAGATTTACACAGTGGGTGTAGTTTTGATATCACTTCTTTCAACTTACTCTATTTCTCAACTTATACATTACTTTCCTGAAAACATTACACCCGTTTCAACTTTATATATGACTTAGCACCTACTGACTGGCCTTACCATTATAATGAGCGTCATATCGCCATCCCACACAGTTTCAGTAGTGTAGGAAATTATGGTACTCTTTGAAACAAGGCTGAAGGCACAACGCAACATTGCACTCGACACACTCGTACCTTGTGTCTTTTCTCTGAGTGGATGGTCTGACTGTCGAGTGCTTGCATACATGGCAGCGGCGCTGGGGTTTACGACGGTTTGGGTCGGAAGGGATTGTGCTAGGATAGTGGCGTCCTGCGAGGCGTAGGGGAGTCTGGGCAGCCATGGGGGTGCGGGTGCAGTGTGTGGGTCTGTCCTGGGCATGCTTGGCGATTATTTCACGTGCCAGCTCCCTCACAAACCCCTCAAAGGTCTCGGATACTCCGGTGGTCATGGCGTGCAGGTAGTGTGCGTTCAGGACCGTGATGTCAGCAAGTGGAAAAAGAGTTTCTTGTACCACTTCATCGTGGTCCTGGCACAGTCAACACTGGAAATCATCGAGTCTGACTGATCCACTTGCCTCATGTTCAGATTATAGTCCAGTACATACTCGGGTTTCCAGACGTTGCGCCTCCTGTCACTACAGTGATCCACGGAGTCTGTGCGGTGCATCAGGGGGCTGTGAACAGTTGATAGGAGGCAAACTTCCCTGTTGTGGTTCCACAGGGTGGCAAAGATGTTATTGGCCTGGAAGAAAACCACCTCGTTCTTGTCAAGTTTCCTCCCTATCTTGACCATATGGCGACGGTTTCTCTTGACTGTACCACAGACTCCGGTGTCGTGTTGGTGGAGGAACCTAGCGAGAAGAGGGCTAGTGTACCAGTTGTCCAGGTACAACACATGACCACGATGAAGGTACTCCTCTATCATTGTCTTCACCACGGCCCCAGAGAGTCCTATACTATGATCTTCTTTTATATTTGTCTGTGCGCCCGTGTACAAGACTATGCCTTGCACATAACCAGTCTTACAGTCACACATAACAAAGATCTTGAACCCAAAACGGTGTCTCTTGCTGGGTATGTACTGCCTAAAGGAAATATTGCCTCTCCACAACACAAGACTCTCGTCTATGATGAGGTCTCTTTAAGGATAAAATGAGGAGCGGAACATTTCCCGTAAATGATCAAATACCAGCCTAATTCTCCTCATTTTATCTGTGTTATTTGCATTGGCTGGATCTTCTGCATCAAAAAAGTGGAGGCGGCCGAGAATATACTGAAATCTGTTATGATTCATCACCTTTCCAAAGAAAGGTGTGAGGATCATTGGGTCAGTTGTCCAGTAGGCAGGAATTTGGTTTTTCCTTACCACACCCATCAAGAAAACTAGGGCAAAAAATAAGAACATCTCTGAAATTGTAACGGGATAGTCATATTGTTGGGAATGCCTGCTCGTGGTTCCCAAACGTTCACTTTCACGGCGCTGTGTTCGTGAAAATATATTGGTCTGTTCCACTATGCGCCCCACAAACGCCTCCCCAAAGAACAAGTGGAAAAAATCCACCCTAGACGAACCCGCATGCACACCTGGAGCCGTGCAACCAGACCGTCACTCCTCAGTGAAAAGGTGAATGATGGAAGTAAAATTACTTCCATCTTCCCAGTTCCACGAGACACCACTGTTTCCAGCCACGTCCCCATCGTCCCCTTCGTCAGGGTGGGGAGGTGAGGGTGGTGGGGGAGGTTGGGGAGGTGGAGAGCAGCACCTCTCATCACTCGCACTTCTCTTCCCTCTCCCTTTTCCTTTACCCTTTCCCTTCCCTTTCCTTCCTTTCCCCACATCCTGGGGCTGTGGGGAGGAAGTTTGGAAATATTGTGGGGCGAAAGACGTGCTGGGGAGTGGCTCCACCTCCTCTCCCCTAGGCCTACGTGCACCACGTGCTCGTGCTGCCTCCCTCACACCACTTTCCCCTTCACCCCACACTCCCGCCACACCACTTTCCCTTTCACCCCACGCTGCTGCCACACCACTTTCCCTTTCACCCAGCACTCCCACCACACCACTTTCCACTTCCCCAGACAAAAGACTTGCACCATACCTGATATGTCTTCTCGCCCGACCTTCTGATCCTCGGGGTGATATTTTTTCTTTTCCCAACCACGAGGCGATATCACATCCTAAGCCGCCGTCATCCTCATCGTCCTCATCAGATTCGGGATGGAGAGATAGCCGTGCACGTGGTTGGGGAGCAGGCTGGCCTTCCCTTGCCTTACGGTATGTCACATACCGCTTTTTCCGGGGCGAAGGGACCTCTTCATCACTGCTTGTTATTTCTTCCTCTGGCTGGACGTAATCGTGATCCACCACATCATCGTCAAGTGGAGAATCACTATCTCCAGTGAAGGCTTCCAGGGCGGATGCAATTTCGTCGTCTGAGAGACCTTTCCGCGCCATGTCTGACCTGGGTCACTGCTAACAGGTGAGTGACCGAGACAAGGGTGAGCGCGGGTCACGCGGGGTCTGGAACGCTGCCCGCCTGGCGGCAGGTAGTGGAGGCTTGGGTACGTGGGCGAATCGAAAATCTCGAGCGAATTTTGAAAATTGTGGAAATTATGAACCTTGTAATTGCAGGACGTTGAAGTACGTCAACGGGATTGGCAGTGATATAACGTGAGGATGTGGAAGTACGTCAACGGGACGCCGCGGGTTAATACATCATCAATATAAACAACACACCCTGCCAAACCCTCTGTTACAACATTCATGAGATTCTGAAAAGTGGCTGGTGCATTCTTCATACCATATGGCATTACAGAACATGCTAAAGTCTTTCCTAGTGTTACAAAACATGAGATCTCCCTAGCACGTTAAGTCATAGGTATTTGCCAGTATCCCTTTAACAAATCAAACTTACTTATGTACCAAGCCTTTCTCATCTTATCTATGCAATCTTCCACGTGAGGGAGAGGGTAAGTGTCTGTTTTGGTTATCTGATTAACACATCTGTAGTCGATGCAAAGCCGCTGTGACCCACCTGGCTTAGGGACTAGAGTGACAGGAGAACTCCACTCACTCTGACAGGGCTCAATCATCTTGTGGTCCAACAGGTAGCCAAGCTCCTTCTGGATGAGAAGAACTTTCACTGGGTTCACACAGTAAGGAGGCAATTTAATTGGCTTTGTGTCTCCAACATCGACATCATGCATCAACACAGTGATTCTTCCTGGAGTGGCACGGAACACTTGCGGGTACTCCTGCAGTAATGCCGAAAACTCCTGCCTTTCCTTGGGAGGTAGATGAGAAAGCTTAGTCTGGAGATCATTCATGATATCAGGATTCTTCCCCAAACTATCACTCAGGCTCATACTGCATGGGAGAGCTTCACTTGCAGACTCGGGTGGAACAGCTACAGTGCAGACTGGGTTATTTTCGTCCCGCCTGTGATATAACTTTAGCATGTTGATGTGACAAAGTTGCTTGTTCTTTCTACGATCTGGTGTGGCGATGACATAGTTGACATCACTGAGTTTCTTCTCCATGAAATAAGGACCACTAAACTTGGCTTGAAGAGGTTGCCCATGCACCGGTAGCAGAATCAAAACCTGATCTCCTGGCTGAAAGTGGCGTAACCTGGACTTCTTATCATACCAAGTCTTCATCTTCTCCTGAGCAGCTCCTAAATTCTCTCTTGCCAGCTGTAAAGCAGTGGACAGCCGTTCTTTGACTTCATCACATACTCCAGCAGGTTGACGTCATCTTCCTCTGACAGCCAGCATTCCTTGAGTAGCTTAAGGGGTCCTCTTACTTCATGACCAAACAGTAATTTAAAGGGTGAGAAGCCCAGTGATTCATTTGGAGATTCTCTTGCGGCAAATACAACGAATGGAAGACCTTTATCCCAGTCTTTCTGATGTTCGAAACAGTATTTCCTGAGCATCGATTTGAGTGTTTGATGATATCTCTCCAACGCTCCTTGGGTCTGGGGATGGTAAGCTGAAGACGTGATCTGGGTGATGCCCAACTCTTTCAGAGACTGCTTGAAAACATTTGACATGAAATTACTTCCCCGGTCTGACTGTACCTCCTTGGGTAGACCAAACTTGGTGAAGAACCCTAGCATTTCCTTAACCACGTTCTTTGCTGAGATATTTCTCAGTGGAATGGCTTCAGGATAACGAGTAGCCATATCAATCAGGGTCAACACATAAGAAAATCCTGAATAAGTCATAGGAAGAGGGCCCACAATATCCACCAACACACGGGTGAATGGCGCCTCAAAAGGAGGAATGGGAACTAGAGGTGCAACCTTTTCAGTCTGATTACACTTCCCCACAACTTGACAGTTGTGACAAGACTTACAATACCAGGAAATATCTCTGAAGATACCTGGCCAGTAGAAGTGTTTCAAAATGCATGCCACAGTCTTCCTCACTCCAAGGTGTCCTGCCAAACTAGAATCATGAGCCACTCTAATGATATCCTGCCTACAAACACGAGGGATGACAACTTGATGTACAACCTCCCATTCACAGTCGGCTGATGCTGTTGGGGGTCTCCACTTTCTCATAAGTACTCCTGACTTTATATAATAACAAGTAGAAGCACCAGCTGACTCTTCCTCACTGCAAGCAGAGTTAGCTAGACCTTTCTACTCAGGGTCAGCAACCTGAAACTCACCCAACTCTTGACGAGACAAATTATCAACACTACGGGGTACTGCCTCATCTGGTGAGTGGTCCAAATTAGCAAGAAAAGTGTCAGCTAGGATAACATCATCATCATCATTATCCTCTAAGTCACCAGTAACTTTAGACTTAGCCCTAGTGACAGCACATGCAGAGAACACGTCAGGGATATCACAATCCTGGGTCGCAGTCACTGGTTCACTAGACAACTGAGGAGCTGGACACACTTGACTTCCACCAATATCATTTCCAAGTAAGAAAGTTACACCTGACATTGGGAGTGTCTCAACCAACCCTATCATAACGGAACCAATAACAAAACCAGACTCTAAATTCACTCTGCACAGAGGGACAGAGAAGTAATTATTCCCTACACCTTGTAAGATTACAGTTTCATCAGAGGAATTAACATTAGAGCCTAGAACACTGGTCAGCATAAGGGATTGGCAAGCACCTGTATCACGATATATTTTAACTGATTTCCTGTTATTACTGTCCAGAGGACTGACAAAACCATCAGACAGGAAATTAGCACATGAACTCTTGAGTGTCACCCACGTTACTGCTCAAAAGAGGAGCTTCATCATGAGAATATTATTTACCCCTCAAAGCAGGTTCAGTTAACTCTGTTAAAGGATTCTGGGAACTCTCAAGGGTGGACACTAGACCAATTGACTGAATATTTAAAGACTCTTTTTTGTTCACATCACGCTGTCTCCTGAAACATTTCTCCGTAGTATGACCAAGCTTACTACAATAAGTACATTTACTTTTCTGAAATCTAGAGGTGAAGCTGGTATTTACTTCCTGAGAAACATCATCTTTATTCTCTTTCCTGTTACCTGTACTCTGAGTAGAGGCAACGTACTTACTCTCAGCTTTCCTTTTTTCTTTAGAATATCTCTTGTGAGTGAGAACATATTCATCAGCTAAAACTGCAGCATCAGACAAATTATCTATTCTTTTCTCATCAAGATATAGGCTTATATCTTTATTAATACACCTTTTGAAGTCCTCCAGCAAAATCATCTGCTTAAATTTATCAAAATCATATTTTACATTCATAGAATTTAACCACTGCTCTAACAGATCTTCCTTGATTTTTGCATACTCAACATGGGATTGCTTATCTTGCTTATAAGTTGTCCTAAATTTTACTCTATAGGCTTCAGGAACAAGCTCATAGGCCTTAAGAATCAAGCTCTTCACTATATCATAATTATCAGCTTGATCCTGAGGCAAAGATGCATAAGTTACTTGAGCTTTACCGGTGAGAACACTCTGTAGGAGTACTGGCCAATACTTTTTGGGCCAATTAAAACCTGTAGCTACCCTCTCAAACAACTGAAAATACTTTGTTAAATCAGATTCATTAAAAGGAGGGACAAGTTTAACATTTTTAGCCACATCAAAATCATCAGAGCTAGATGATCCAGTTCCAACTTGTTTCATGCGATACTCATGGTCTGCCTGAATCCTAGCAAGTTCAATTTGTGCCTGAGCCTGTGCCTGTGCCTCCTGAATACAAGCCTGAGACTCAGCCTCCTTAGCCTCAGCCTCCTTCGCACGAGCCTGAAACTCAGCCTCCTTAGCACGAGCCTCCTGCAGGGCTAGCTGTAACTTAGCTATTTCAATCTGTGTTTGCTCATCTGGAGGAGTTACATTAAACAAGCTTTTATTTATCATGTCAACAATTTGATCTTTAGAATGATGAGAGCGAACAGCAATTCCCAATTGTTGAGCAACAAGCTTAAGTTAATTCTTTGTTCTGTTTTCTACATCACACACTGTTTGCACATTTGACAAAATATCTTTGGCTTCATCAAGAGTAGTAATAGTAGACATCATGAATAAATCACAGTCACAAAATATCAAGCAATATCCTTATGATAATATCCTGAATATCCTGATAAGAGGTCGCCAAATTTATGTTAGGGAACAGAGAGAGATAACGAACACTTCAAGTGAGAATACTAAAATCACTACTCTCCCGCAATGTTCCAGGTTCAAAACATAAGAGTTAGGTAAAATTACAAGTTAAAGTTTAATGCTCAAACTAACAACTAAACATTCAGGACTCATATGGATAATGTAATGGCAAAAAACAGGTTAAATATATGGTTAACTGCAACAGCCTCTATAAACACGAAATCAGCAAGAGTAAATTTATCTAAGTCAGCCCTGATAAAATGAGAAAACCGGATAATGCTCAGTTAAAGCAAGATATATTATTACAGATACAAAATATTATTAATATTGGCTGATATCCAAAACTCCACATGATTCACAAAAACCTCACCAGGCCCACGAACCAACGCCCCATGCTATACAGTACAAGAAAAAAATGTAATAACACTTATACTCAAATTACACAGCAGCTAGATGGTTGGAGGCTTCCTGAGCACTCACAAAAATAATAATAACTGTACAGGGGAGGACAGAGATGTGAACAAAATGAGGAGTAGATCTAAGTGACAATTAATGCAGAGACTGAGCTCATTATATAAGGGGCCGGCAGAGCTTGATACAACTTGCAAGAAGGAGACGCAAATGAAGGCACAGAGGACAAAGAGTTGACACTCCTGCTCTGAACAACAGAAAGAACGACTTACTCTACTACAAGGGGGAGAAGGGGGGAGTGAGGGAGAACACGCAAGTCCAGTCACTATGGAAGCCATGAGGCGAATTGTGATCAAACATGCAGCACACTGTATGTTAGAATTATACAAAGGATGATGAAATCATAGGCTATGTTACAATATATATATATATATATATATATATATATATATATATATATATATATATATATATATATAAATATATATATATATATAACTACCGGTATCTATGTATCTATCTATATATGTATCTATCTATCTGTCTATCTATCTATATACATCTCTCTCTCTCTCTAGTACATATATATATATATATATATATATATATATATATATATATATATATATATATATATATATATATATATATATATATATATATATATATAATATATATATATAATATATATATATATATATATATATATATATATATATATATATACACACTCAATATCCTGACTCATACCATCCATCAATCGACCTTCATGGAGAAACTCATGCAGTAGTCCTTGATATTTCTAAAGCTTTTGACAGAGTATGGCACTGTTCCGTGCTGTTCAAACTCCCTTGCTGTGGACTAGCGTTTTTTGTTCCTTTGATTTCCTCATATCTAAGTGACAGAAAAATAAGTAGATGGTGTATATTACAGTTTCCACTCAATTAACGCCTGCCACAGGGATCAGTTCTGGCACTAACCCTGTTCCTGGTTCATAACCCTCTCAGGGTCACTCACGCGATTCGCGTTTCATGTGGATTTTTCTAAAGATGTTCAGTCATTCGAATCGCATTCCTAAGCAGAAGAAATGCCATCAAAAGAAAAGTTTTCAGCTGATTTGTGTCAAATTTTGGTGCGTTCCAGTGTGTGCATCTCTTTTCCGAGGTAAGCATTTGGCAACGCTGTGACTGCTCTGACGAGGCAATGCGTAGCAGAAATATCTCAGTATTTCACGAGAAGCCGGGCAGGAGAGTAGTGCGGCTGTCAGCGTCTCTTTAAACCCGCCATTTTCCCCCTCCCACCCGAGGCAGAAGCCATTATTGAAATATTGTGATTGTACAGTGTTTATTACTATAATGTGAAGTGATTGTGTTTATGGAACTCAATATAAATCATTGGGGCCCGTTATCAGCCGTTAAGCCTACAGGCAGGAGTGTGGTTTGTTATAACGTGGTTTCCACTCTGCTTCACCCTGCCCATAAATGATGTGAGTATTTTGCCTTTATATAGTGAAGCCAATACTTATATTTCTGAAACATATAGTGCCTGGATTGGTGAAATAACTGACCTACCATAGCAGGCATTATGCATGCCACAGAGATATGCAACAGTCGCTAAGGAAACAGGCGGTCACGTACGCCATAGAGTCGGGAATAATAGACGAGGTTGGAATGGAATCATGTGATAGTGTTTTATACTGCGTATGGTTTAGTGTGAAATATACATATAAAATAGTGCAGCGAGTGTTCACAGAGAAATATTTCATGCATTGACTGACTTAGCAAAAACATAGCGCAAGTGTAAGAGACAAGAAATATGCCACAGCCACATATACATACGTATGTCATGCAGTGAATGTTCGTGGAGAAATCTATTGTGTGCATCGCATGTGTTTTAGGCAAATGTATCGCAAGGAGAGAAGAAAATACGACACAGCCACAGACACACACACACACACACATGCACACACACTCGTCCACACCCGCACCCACACCCACACCCACACACACACTCACCCACACACGCTCACACACTACATGACTCCTCATCTTCAAGCTACTGCCAGCATCTCAACACCTCTGGAGGAAGTGAGTTATCCGCATTTTGTTGATTTGTATATTGACCTATTTCTATAGTTCAATATTTTTTACACAAATACGTAATGTTTTTTACATACACACATATGAGATGGAAGAAAGATCAGCTTCAGTATCATAACCTAGCAAAAAGACTAGTGGTCATGTCAAGTTTCTGACAGCTCTATCAAAAAAAGTTTATGATATTTTACGTGTATACTTTGAGTAAAAAAAAGAAAATAATAAAACGTAACGAGCAAAAATATGTAGCCGTGGGTGAGGCAGGGAAAGAATGTTTTTTATCTCGCGTGCGGGTGACGAGGAGTATTCTACGTTTGTCGTCCAATTACTCCAAAACTATTGGACGTATCGATTTCCTGTAAGAACCATGATAATGAGCAGTAAATTCTACGTATGTACAAGACATAACAATGTAATATCTATGATAAAAATTCGTTGTTAAGGAGGCGGGAATATTGCTTATGCTGTGCGCACACCACGAAAGTGACGTATGGACTTGAGTTCCCAGTCGTTTTTGGCGATTTACTCGACGTATCGAAACCATTTTTAGGTCATTAGAAAGCTCGTGGAATTCTGCATAATAGTGTGCAATAAAAACAACCTGTGCGAGAAAAATTCAGTATTAGAGCTCCTTGAATTTTTTCAAAAATGGCTTTCAGTTTCTGGCTATTTTCTCGAAAACTAGAAACCAAATCACAACCGGATTTATCTCTTTAGAAAGCTGATGAAATTCTCTATCAAAACTTCTAACAACATTTTCCTGTATGATGGAAAACATTCGAATGGTAATGTTGGGAAGTGAACGTGATGCAGCAAAATGTTTATTCACGGCCGCCTAATGTTGTTTTATTCGTGTTTTCCTGTTTTTTGTGGTGCTTATCAGGTAGAACAAACATCGACGAATAAGATGACATAGGTTTCATGGCAGTATATTGATGTTTGGGTGGCGAAAATAAGGAGAGAATACGTGTTATTTGCCGCGCGCAGGCAGCCGGGCCGGACGGCCTCGCAGTAAAAATCGTGTGCCGGAAAACTTACTGAAACTTATCGTCTGCGAGATGGTTAATAGCCGTATTCCACCATTTTGGTTTACTATTTTTAGAATTCTGTCTGTTGTGCATTGGAATACATAGTGTTACAGCATTACTGAGAATATATGTGAATGATTTCCATGCTTCAATAATATCTACTGTTCGAAAAAATGGGATTCCAGTTACTGGGACCAATAATTTCCTTTTATTTGTGAAAATCCGCTCTCTTGTTGTCGGGTACTTTCTTATAACTAGCTTTGGCACTGTCGTCACTGAGTTTAAGACTGAGTGTGACCATTCATTCAATGCTAAATTTTTCTCGTAGCATAACATTACCCACTAAGTTTTCCGATGTGGCCAAACCCAGATCTATGAACTGATGCAATGAACTTTTTTTGCAAACCGGTGTACAGGTCCAACCCTGTTTCTTAAGGTAGGGCCTCTCCTCACGTGGGAACCAATAAATTATAATCACCAAAGATCACAGTATTTTGCATGCTACATATTTCAGATGATTGGTTGTATATTTTGCTCTAAGTGTTGGTGGACAATTCAGGTACACAATAAATTAACCCAAGTATTATTTTGTTACGGCATTTATTTCTTAGCCGTAGATAAATACTGTCGATGTTATCAGTACAGGGCTCAGGAAGTACAGCTGGATGAAGTCCTACTTTCATGGATAACATTACACTGACCCACACTCTTATTTTCTCACTACTGAAAATGTTGTAACCTGGCATATTGTATTCTGCTGAAAAATCTCGTTGTTCCATATGAAGCTATGAAGCCACGAATCTGTAACGCCAATTGCAGTACAACCTTCATCGCACAAGACCTTAAATTTAGATATAAGCAAATGTATAGGAATATGCAGTAGGTAGTCGGCCAAGAGGATGGCTGATGAAGCATGGATGCTAAGGGTATGCATCAAGGACTTAGCTTAAAAGGTCAATGTATTTCTCGGTAAACACAGAAAGAATGATCTTGGCTTTCTCCAAGCTGGTAGGCTCCCCAGTGAACAGTCAAATGAGGCAAATAACAGAAGGACAAACTTGTGAGAGGCAACAGTATAGCCTGAAGTGGTTTGCTCTCTTCATCAAACGGCACTTAAGAGCTTCTTTTAAGACAGCACAACACTTATGGTGTTTTGATGCTAGATTTATTGGTTCTTGCATACGATCCTGTGCTTAAAATCTTCACCACAAGGACTCAATCCATGCTGATAAAACTTCCTGATGTTATAATAATAATGGGCTAATAATAATAATAATAATAATAATAATAATAATAACAGTAAAAATAGTTTGAGTGAAGGAATTACAAAAGTATGAATTAAAGAATTAAGAAGATAGTAGTGTACGAGAATGTCTTTTAATCAGAAACCAGGGATAATACAATCTCAGTTATTTATTGTGCTGTTATAGCTTGGCTGCATGTCATTGAGATTTTCCTTCCTTGCGAGAGAAAATAGGTAAATAATGGAGGAAAGCTGAATATGTAATGAAATATACTAAAACAGAAAATGGTTGAAAATATAATGTGCAAGAAGAAAGAAGCGAAAATAAATGATTAGTGAAAACTGAAAACTAAAGACTAAAAAATACTATAATATTAAGCTGAAAGACATCTAAATCATTTGAATATTTCCGATATGTAACGGTAAAATATTATGAAATGATGAAAAAACGTACAGGTAAGAAAGCATCATTTAAATAATCAAATATTTGGAGGTTAAACATGATAGCACATAGACTCCGAGCGTTGTTGGTGTGGGATTTGACAAGTGACCAACACGACTTATTATTCTTGAAGTCTGTTTTCCCAAGCACAAGAGAATACGATCCCCAAATTCCGAATCAGTTTTTGTTGTGTTACAGCTTGTCTAAAATGTAAGGCTCTTTTCACAATATATAACCAATACACGATAAAGAAAGGATGAGAATAAATGTAATAGAAAAAGTGAAACTGAGGTATATAAAACTACAGTAGTAAAATTTTATAGCGTTAAAACTATTAAAGCTGACCAAAACGAAAAAAAAAAAAAAAATAGCAGTGTGTAGAGGATTCCTGACTGTGAATGTGTTGATGTGAAAAGTGACCGCCACGGCTCACAATACCCCTGCCGTCTGTTATCCAGATATTTCGGGTGGGCATCGTTAGTCATGGAGTGAACCCCGACACTTAATCCAGATATCTCCATGTATCCCTATGGATTTAAGCTCTCTACTGGTCGGGACAGCTCTGGTATTCTATTTCACGCAATGTCACTGACTTGCGTGGGACAGAGGGAAATAGAAAAATGAAAAAATATTAAGTGATGTGTCTGGTAAAAATAGGTTGTATTAATCCACTCATGGTTCTAGCTTCCGCTTTTACTAGAATATACTGTATATATCGCCTGGCTGATTAAAATAACCAGGCAAGAGTCAGAATGATGCATCACACAAGACAGCTTAACTCCGGCAGCCGAGGCACGTCTTGCCAGACACTTCGGGTGTTAACAGTTTTATTTTTTTAATGTGTCCAGCTCTAAGCACAGGTTTCACAGCCTGTTCTCAAGGCTCAGTAGTCCTCCTATGTACCATAAACCTCTACTTGTCACCACTTTGGCACTAACACCCCCCGCCCATATTGAATTCATGCTAGGGCTTTCTCATACAGGACTGGTGTACTGGTATTAGCAAGAGTATTTTTACAACATGTCGGGGGGTTTTCCGGTATATCAGTAAAGACTGCGTTAATGAAGTTCAAATCCTTAAATTGTTTCCTGCCCCAGAAGGGATTTGAACCTGGTTCAGGTAGGACTGCAGGCCAGTTCTCTACCGAATGAGCGACCGCCTCCCCAAGAACAAGTATGGTGTGTCCGGTTTGACTGGGTAAATAATTCAACTTCATTTGTTATCAGTCCCCGGGAGGGGCTCGGGGTCGGGTATTGTTTTCACTCGCTTTGTTTGTTTTTTGTTTGTTTGTCTGTCTTTTTATTGACAACTTTAAGCAAAGACTACTCGTGCAATTTTGACTAAAATTACAAAAATGATGGGCTATGACCTTCTAATCACCTGATTAAACTCTGGGCCAAATTGAGCCAAGGCCCGAGCTGTAGGCCCAAAAAGTGTTAAATTGGTACGGATAAAAATCGTTCTTTTCGCCATAACTCCTTTCAAATTCGTCATATCGACATGAAACGAAAACCTAAATGTGCATCTTTCAAATCTGCATCCTATAACATACCACATTACATCAGGGGGTCAACCCCCAGGTAGCAGTAAGGTCAGTATCAGGTGGGTCGGGCCTAAAATTTTAAATGGGTATAAAATCGTCATTTTTCACTTGATTTATTCCAAATTTTATGTCACATCTTGGACTAGATATCCTGTTGTGTTTTTACGTCAGAGCTAAAACGACTGCCGGGGACGGGTTTGTTGTACCTTGGCACCGCTTCTTGTTTGCCTTGAGGTGAATGAAATAATCTGAGATCAGCCCACGGGATGTATAAAAGATCTCTTCAGCTTAAAAAAGATAATGAAGATTTTTAGAGTCTGAAGCCCAAGGTGGCTATCCAGAACTGAATAATACATAATAATACATGTAGGAGAACAATAAGAGACAATCTTCATAGACCGTTGGCGAAACTATGCATTAGCTGACTCAACAGCTGACATGTAAGATCAACTCATAATTTCAAACTAAAAAAAATATATATTTTATAAGAAAATCGCTTAGAGCTCTCCAAGAGCAGACATTCGTACTTCCCTTGAAGGAGGAAAAAGAAATTGTAAATCGCCTAATAGTCAGCTTTTGCATCAGCTGACGGAACAGCTGACATGTTCAATGAACTGAACATTTTAATCTGAGCAACTTTGTATTTAGTAAGAAAATCGCTCAGAGCTCTCCAAGAGCATTTATTCGAACTTTCCTTGAAGGAGGAAAAAAAATCCCCCACATGTATCACTTATAGACCTGTTGGCTTTACTGCAGGTAAAAAAGAATGCTAAGATGTTATGGCTATCAACTGCATAAGTCATGAATGTTAACAGCCCATTTTTCCAAAGACCGACCTTCCCTTAGAGGACGATGCTCAGTTTACGTGCAGGTCCCCAGTCGTCGTCCTGGTTGAACAGGGACTAGAGGGAAACAGAGACCACAGACTGACTGAACAGAGAAATGTCCTTAAGTTCTTCCATTGTCGAACTGGTTGTTAACCATTGCTAGTCCGCTCTTTCCACTCCCCCCCCCCCTTCGACAAGAGGGGAGAGGGGGAATGATTAAGGGATGAAGGAAGTAGGCACATAGTATGAATGAGATCCTATTTCTCATATTTAGGAGTAGACTGTAGCGCCAGTCGAGCAGGGCAGTATTCCCAAGGAGGATGGAAAGCTGATGATACGGAGAGCTAGACTCCCATTTCATCAGCCCTCGGGACTAGTTCCTGACCATTCCCCTTGGCTGAACTTCTTCGGTGTCTCAGTAACACAGAGAGTAGGTCAGCATGCACTCCAATACAAGTTTCTTTATCAACACCAATCTACATTCACAGTACACAATACACTTCCTTTTCAATATACTCATTTCAAAGCCAAAGGTGGCTGTTGTGTATATGTACGCAACTGCTTATCTTGCTCTCGCGCTCCTGAACTTGATTCTTCTGAATATCTACTCTCTGGCTTCGGCTCTCCTGTCAGTCTCTGGCTAAATATAGCTGCACTGTCTACTTATCCCCTAATTCTGTTGACTATCAAAAATTCTTCGACTATCTTACTTCTGTGATGGAACACATTATACCCATTTCTCTTTAACAGGAGATTTCAGTGTTCACCACCACCTTTGGCCCTCCTCTCCTTTCACTGATCCACCTGAAGAACAAGACTACATCTTTCCTATCCTTAATGAACTAGAGCAGCTTGTATAGCACCCTACCTGTATCCCTGACTGCCTTGGAGAGAGTTTCAACATACTTGACCTCTTCGTTACAACTAATCCTTCTGTTTACACTGTTTAATATTTTCTCTCCGTTGGGCTCCTCCGATCACACCCTTATTACCTTAACCTGTCCTATTGCTCAGGTATGGTATGTGGACCCCCGAAAGAAACGTTGGCTGTGGCACTTTGGAGCTGCGGAATAGGAGGCCTTCAGGCAGTACTTCTTTGATTTTCCCTGGAATGATTATTGCTTCCATGGCCGGGAGCCATCTAAGTGTGACTTGCGCATTAAGGTTATTCTCTCGGGCATGGAATCATACATTCCTTTCTCACATTCTTTGACTAATGCAAGATAGCCTTGGTTTAATCACGCTTGTTCAAATGCTGTCCACAACAAGAAGAGGACCTATAATATGTACCAAAGCCAACCCACCCCTGAATCACAACTTTTTTTATGTTTCTCCCAGGAATCGCACTAAGTCTGTTCTTTCCTCTGCTAAAAATAATTTCATCCGTACTTAGTGCTCTCAACTCTCCAACTCGAATTCTTCCCGCTCCTTCTGGCACTTCACCAAAAACCTTTGTAACAACTTTACCTCATCATCCTTCCCTCCTCTTTTCTACTCTGATGGCTCTGTAGCTATTTCTTCTACTGATAAAGCAGGTCTCTTCGCTCAGACTTTCTCCTCCAATTCCACCTTAGACGATTCCGGTGCTGCTCCTCTTTCACTTCCCCCCTCTGACATACTTATGGCTGATATTAGAATTTCTTCAACTGATGTATTTTCCGGCATCACTGGCCTCAATACTAACAAGGTATATGGGCCCGATGGAGTCCTTTCTGTTGTTCTCAAGAACTGTGCCTCTGTGCTTACACCCTGCCTAGGTAAACTCTTTTTCCTTTGTCTTTCAAGTTGTACCTTTCCTTCTTGCTGGAAGTTTGCCCTCATCCAGCCAGTCCCAAAGAAAAGTGACCATTTCCAACCCTCTAACTATCGTCCAATTGCTTTAACATCTTGTGTCTCAAATGTTTTCTAGTCCATTCTTAACAGAAAAATTTTAGAGCATCTTTTCTATCACAACCGTCTTTCTGATCGTCAGTATGGGTTCCGTCAGGGACGCTCCACTGACAATCTTCACACCTACCTTTCAGATTCCTGTTCATCCTTCTTTTGGACTTTCACGAAACCTTTGCCATTGCACTTGACATCTCAAAGGCTATCAATTGAGTCTGGCATGAATCTTAAATTTCCAAACTGCCCTCTTACGGTTTCTATCCTTCTATCTGTGCCTTCATCTCTAGCTTCCTTTCTGATTGTTCTGTTTCCTCTGTTGTAGATGGCCATCTTTCTTCTCCCAGATCTATGAACAGTGGTGTTCCTCAGGGATCTGCCCTATCACGAACTCTCTTCCTTTTATTCATTAATGATAATCTAAGCCGTACATCTAACCCTATACATTCGTACACTGATGATTCTACTCTTCACCTTTCCATTCTGTTCCCACAACTTCCATCTCAGCAGTTACTTTAACAAACAAGGGATTAGGCTATGGCACAGATAATGTCTGACTTGGCTCGTATCTCTGACTGGGGTAAAAATAATCTTGTTGTTTTCAATGCATCAAAGACTCAATTCTTACACCTATCAACCCGACAAGATCTTCCACAGGAATACCCTCTAATGTTTAATATTTTCTACCTCAATCCTGCATCATCCTTGAACATGCTTCGGGTTTCATTCATACGGGATTTTCTTGGAAAGATCTTATTACATCTCTTGTAAAATCTGCTTCCAAGAGACTGGGTGTGCTAAGCCAACTCTGTACCTTCTTTACTCCTGCACAGTTGTTGGCATTGTATACAGGTTTTATTCGCCCCTGTTTAGCATATAACTCTCATGTGTGTGGAGGCTCCCCACATACAGCTCTTCTCAATAGGGTGGAGTCATTAACTCTCCTCCTCTTCTCTTTGCTGCACTGTTGCATCTTTATCTCTTTTCTATCGTTACTTCCATGGTCACTGCTCCTCTGAACTGCCTGCTTGCATCCCTCCACCTCTACGATGGGTGCGTAGCACCTGTCTAGCAACAAACTCTCATCCCTTTCCTGTCCAACTCTCTGATGCAAGAGTTAACCATTTTTCCCAGTCCTTCATTTATGCAAGAAATCAACTCTGGAACTGTCTCCCTCTGTCTGTATTTCCTATTTCCTATGACCTCCAGTCTTTCAAACTCGGTGTGGCCAGGCATCTTGAAGTGAACGGATCTTGAATTTGGATCTCTTTTGTATTTTTTTTTTTTTTTTCCTTTGAAGGAACTTTTATGCAGGCTCCAAGCCTTTGGTTCCTTCTTCCCCACATAAAAAAATATTATTAGCATTTCTTTAGTGGCCCCTCATTTATAGCCATGCTTCTCAATAAGTGAATAAATAATTATTTTTTTTTTTCTTTCACACTGCTTCTTCAGTAACATTCTAACATACCTCTCCTTGTTCAGTAGAAGGGAATAATAAAGTATCTGTGCCTGAAGCGAGATGTCTTTTCCTTTGACTGGCATGAACACTAGTGATGGAGGAGAAGTCTGTAGGCCCTATTTTTTTCAGTGCACTAATGGCTAGGCGTGACTGAAGACTTTATTTATTTATTTATTTTTTTTATGATGGTGATACGGAAAATGATAGAGTGGCTTGCAGGCATTACTGTATGAGGTGAAGTTCATTCTGACATTCAAGACATCTTCATGGAGTTGATAATTATAGTCATTAGGATGCATCTTTTCAGTCATCTTCAAAGAACTCTGGGATTACATTCTGAGATATAATTCCGGTACAGACTGCCAGTTACTTGGCATACGTGTATCTATCACTTCTTGCATTACCGTGATGCGATATAGTTTCTTTTTATTACTGCAAATGTATATTTAAGCATATGAAAGATTTCTCGTGTTTTAGCTGTAAGCTAACTCCATTACTTTGTTAGCTCATTGGTGGCCTTTATTACTTTTTCTTGGTATGGCCACATTATTTTATTTTATCTTAGTAATGGCATATGGCAAAGAAGGATAACACCTGCACTACGAGTATATACTGTATTTTTACATTATTCTGACCACCCTTTGATGACTAGCAGCCTAAGAAGGATAATAAGTAGAAATGATAATAAAAAATCTGCAGGAACCCTTTAACGAGGATGATGACGTGTGGATATTGATTTGCTCACCCTTAACCTGTGCAACCCCGGAGACGTGAATATACGTCCTGACATTTTGTCATGGCTTGCCCTGGGGATGTGAATCAATGTCCTGCAATTGCAAACTCTTCCTGACCACATTTTTCAAAATTCGCAGGTGATTTTTGGCAGGCACGCAGGGCAGACCTTCCCCTACCTGCCACCAGGCAGTGACACATGCTACATGTTCAGTTAACTGTGTCAGTATCTAAGAGTATTCATTTGGAGCCTTTAACCTTCTCATGACCGATATAACTACATTACTCAGTTCCAGCTAACCCATTACGATTTCGTTACCCTGAGAGTGAGTCATGCAAAGCAGTGTTATTGTTGCTGTACAACACTTTTCTGTGTTGATTTGCATCCACACTGACATGTACATGACTCCTGAGAGCCTGTTACTAACTCCTTGTATATGGTGACTTGTTTTCCATAATATTCATGCCACCGAGAGATGCTGTATTTGGTTTGGATGACAGGGGTTACCTATAGCCTTCACAAACACTTATGTTACTAAAGGTGTTTCCCAGGTTGAGTTAAATTGTTTGGTAACAAACTTCATCCCCAACTTCCTTCAAACCAGTTGATACCCAAGTGTAGTCATACTGGGTTATTGACTGGCTAGTAACCAAGGATACTTAACTACCTTATAACCAAGGTTCTTCGAATTTCATGCAACTACAATTTCGTAATCAAGCTGTGATAGTGGCTGTTTTCTGTCGGGTAAATACAATCGACGATCTCATAATAATGAAAGGATTAATCATATTAAAATACTCCGGTGTGTCAAATGTACTATTTTATACTCCAGTGTTGTCAACTGTACTGTTGTATACTCCGGTGTTGCCAACTGTACTGTTGTATACTCCGGTGTTGCCAAATGTACTGCTATATACTCCAGTGTTGTCAGATGTACTGCTATCTACTTCAGTGTTGTCAAATATACTGTTATATACTCCAGTGGTGTCAAATGTACCGTCATAATTTCCGGTGCTGTCAAATGTACTGTGATATACTCCAGTGTTGTCAAATGTACTGTTATATACTCCAGTGTTGTCAAATGTACTGTTATATACTCCAGTGTTGTCAAATGTACTGTTATATACTCCAGTGTTGTCAAATGTACTGTTATATATTCCAGTGTTTCCAAGTGTACAGTTACGACATACAGTCCATTATTGTTAAGTTTGTTGTCTTTCTTACACCAAGTGTGAGCCCGTATATATTATATTTTACTCTTGCTATTAGCAGACGATTTCATTCAGCTTGGGAAAAACTTTTTGTACTGAAGAGGTTATTGAATGATATGGTTAAATCCTGAAGCTAATAAAGTGTCCCCATAACTATAAAGAAAAATCATCTGCTGGTGCCAGCAATATAAAGAACATCATCGATGGAGTTGAAGAGATTGTTTTTATGCTTGTAAATGGAAGCCTGTTACCTCCTTTTGTATAAGCATTACCAAACATGTTATTATTTATTTTTGTTGCCAAACCAGTTGTCTTTTATTGCAGTGATGCCAAGCTTATCCATTATTCCCGTGAACCCAAACCTATTAAAGGCATAAAACTTTTATACCAGATAAAGAAGATAATGGAAAGAGTTCTAAAAGATATGATTAGAGAAGGAGTGAATATTGATAACATGCAGTTTGGGTTTATGCCAGGCAAGGGGAACACTGGTGCCACATTCACTGTTCGACATCTTCAGGAAAAAATATATAAGTAAAAAAAAAAAAAGATCTGTATTTTGCTTTTGTTGATTTAGAGAAGGCCGTTGACAGAGTCCCCAGGGAGGTGGTGAAGTGGACAATGAGAGGGCTTGGGATCAAGGAGTGGCTGGTTAGAGTGCTTATGGCTACTTTCATGAGTGCTCTCACCCAGGTGAGAGTGAATGGAGATTTGAGCGATGCTGTTGGTGTGCATCAGGCGTTAGTCTTGAGCCCCTTGTTATTATGGTGCTTGAAGCCCTCTCACTTGACTTCAGAAATGGACACTTGTGGGAGATTATGCCGACTGCAGAGAATGACCAGGAGGCGGAGGAAAGATACAGGAGATGGAGAAATAGTATGGGGCACAAGAGCTTGAGGTAAAATGCAGATAAAACAAAAGTGAGGATACTTAGGCATGGTGGCAGTACTGCCAACTCAAAGGCAGTGTGGCCATGTGCGGTTTGTCACAAGGGCGAGAGAGGTAATTCCATCTTTTGCAATGTTTGTGATACATGAGTGCATAAGAGATGTAATGGCATTAGAGGTAGAATAGGAGATAATGCAGATTTCATGTGTGCGGTGTGTCGGGGAAAGCATGTGGAGACTGTCACGCATGAAAGGATTGATATTGCTGGTGAGCCTCTCGAGTGTGTGGAAGAGTTTTGTTACTTGGGAGACATGTTATGTGCTGGAGGTGGAGCAGGCCGACCTATATATGAACAGCTGAGCAGTATACAATATTGCGAAACTTGGCACGTGTTGTGGACGCATGATAGCTTTTAAATTATTAAACTGATTTAACCACTTTTACTAATACCCGCCAAACATTTTACCGTGATGTAAATCATCATCATCATCATCACCATCATCATCATCTTTTTCACCGTCTTACTTTTCTAAATATCATCATCATCATCATTATCATCATGTTCATCATCATCACATCATCATCATCATCATCATCATCACTTTCACTGTCTTATTTTTTTATACTTTATCATCATCATAATTAATATAATTTTCACCGCCTTCCTTTTTAATATCATCTTCATCTCATCCATCATTATCATTTTCAGTCTTCATCCTTGAATATCATCATCATCGTCATCAATCCCATCCCTAAAGGAAGTTAGTTTATGCACTGATAAGCAGACCCCAATATTCCGAAACACTGCCAGATATAATATGAAGGCACCACGGCAGTCCTAAACGTTTTCCACGAATATAAAATCAAAAAACATTTAGTCGTAGCCACAGTAATGCTTGGCAGACTCTTCATGTTCACCATATCCTCCTCCTCCTCCTTCTCCTCCTCCCCCTCATTATCATCGTCACCATCATCATAATTTTCAACCTACAATCAGTAAGTATTTGTAACTGGGGCGGTAACAATGGCAGTTCATAATTATGAGGCCCACCATAGGATCATCTCCTTAGTGGGTGTGTGATAGCCAGAATTAGCACTACCCAATGCTAGCGAAGTGCGAATGGGGAAGCAGTGTTTTGTAGAATGAGTATGCAACTGAAATTTAAAGTGCCTGTGAGTGTTAGAGTCTGTATATGCCATCAGTAATCCGACATGGTGTGAACTTGTCAGTTCACAAAAACAGCATGCTACCAGCGCTTTCTCTAATGTCCACCACAGGTGGGTTCGAACCATGGACTTGGGTCACACGTATCTCGGACGTGTTCGATACCATCAACAGAAGGAAAAGAAATACCCAGACGATACCATCAACAGAAGGAAAAGAAATACCCAGACGATACCATCAACAGAAGGAAAAGAAATACCCAGACGATTCTTAACATAGAAAATGCTAGCAATTCAATGAAATAATAATAATAATAATAATAATTAGTTGTGGTAGTGGTTACTTATTGTGTAACCACAATAAGTGTTCCACAGGAATCGTAAAGGACAGGAACAATGATTTCTAATTCAACATAATCAGATTCGCTTGCCATCGATAAAGGCCACCCGGCCCCTGCCACCTCCACCTAGGCACTGCCTCCCACTTGTGCAGGGAAGGGACTGAGTGACAGTTCGATGGGGAAAGTTTTAAATATGGCAGTATCGTCTTCGTGTGGAGAAACAAAGTCTGAGAGCGGAAGTTACTACACGTAGTGTTAAGTGATATGCCCTGGCCATCCTTTACAACCCTCCATCCTTCTTCCCATCGCCTTCCAGGCGCCTACACGTCACCATCTTGTCGCCACCAACCACATCACCCAAGTACGACAATTTGCAGGTGTTTGGGGAAGTGTAACATAAATGCTTATAATTTGTAGCCTATATAAAATGGAAAAAAGTAAATGGAATGGAAAAATGAGGAAGATTTCAGTCTGGGGAATAGTATTCAAGGAAAAAAAAGGCTGACAATAATTTAACCTCTACACCGTGGTGATGTTTTTGCCAATCCTTGCGCGTCCCGCAGGGATATTCGCGCTCCGACTGACTTTTTAAAAATATTTAACAAAAATCAGTTATTAGTCCTGGAATATTATAATTGATTATGCTTATGGCACATACCTTCAGCTTTCACTTGGGATGTCTGTTGAGCCTTTGTCGACAACCGTAGGACTTGTGGAGACTTCTGAATTTGGGTAACTAAGTCTCCACTTTACAGTACGCTTCCCGACATCCCGTAATATGATTACCACAGCCTGATATTAGCACTAGAAACACTGTTCTATGATTTTCAAATAGTTTGGAATCCATACTCCAAAAAAAAACACTGTGAAAGCAGTGTAAATTGCGAACACATACGAGCTTCCAACCCGTCCTCGTTCCCCGCTGGTATTCTGTCATTTATTATTCATTAAAACACTCATACTATATATTCCTATTACTTTATAACACTTATATAATCTGCAGTATTTATCCATAAGTTTCCTTCAGTAATAGTAGTGTATTGTCACACTAGGCATTCATTTTCTTTTTCAGTAAAATACGTAGAGAGCCAAGGTTTCACTTTCACTGTCATAACTTCAAGTATTTGTACTCATATTCTTATATTACTAATTATTTTACATTTCTATTTACATTTTCTATTGTATTTTCAATATTTACACTTCTGTTTTACTTACACTATGTTATGCACTGTCACTTGCAGTAACTTATAACACTATATTACACTGTTCAATCATATTTACATCCACTGCTTTCACTTGCTATTTACAGATTATTTACACATTATTTACATTTTCCACTTGCACTTTTAGAACTGCTTCAGGTTGTGGTAATCGAAGAAGCAGGTTATGCAGAGGAGAACCTGGCACACAGCACACTGCCAAGAGGTGCTTTTGTGCTCAGGTGTGCATCTAGTGGTATGTGCACACACCTGGCACCTGTGGATCACAGCCTTCCTCTTCGTTGTGGCATGCATTTGCATCAGTCTGTGCCGATCCATGTACGCCCACTGCTCAAGTCTATCAGGAAGTCTAACAGAATGGCGCCTTGGAGCTGCTGCTGTCACCCTACCATATCTCTCAAGCAGCTGCTGAACTGGCAAACAACCTCAGGGAGAAGGACTTGGGTGGCTTTACCTTCGTCTTCTACAGGATGAAGGCGTTCAGCATCGTCATGTCAATGAGATGCAGAAAAACTTTCCTGTACCGCCTAGTATTCTTCCTGAGGCAGTTGATCTCTCCAGTCATCATGTCGGACTTGTCCACCAGCCTCATGTTGATATTATAGCGATGACAGCATCAGGTTTCATCACAGGTTCGCCTGTCCTACAGTCGACCTTCCTACTGTCTTTCAGTTCCCCCTTGTGTACGGTGGTGAGCATGTGCACGACCCTCTTGTCATGCCACAGTATTGCCAGCATCTTCTCAGACTTGAGTAGGTGCACGTCTCCTCGCTGCGAGTTTCCTGCCTCGGGGAATTAGGGGCAGTTGGCACGATTGCTCTTCACAGTGCCTCAGGAGCCGATGCCGTGCTCTGAAAGGTATTTAGCAAGTTTCGGTGCTGTATAGTAGTTGTCAGTATACAGCACATGATTCCCACAAAAATACCTTTCAAGCAGCACTTTCACTACACAGCCTAAGAAGCCAAGGGGGTATGTTTTGTCCAGATCGACATTGCTGGCTGAATAGATGATGAAGTCAAGGATGTACCCCGTCTTACAGTCGCACAGTACAAAGAACTTGATTCCAAAGCAATGACGTTTGCGTGGAATGTACTGTACAAACCTCAGACGTCCTCTGAACAAAACCAAGGATTCGTCTATGACAACCTTCTGAAATGGGTGGAAGAATGACATAAATTTATCCTTCATTCTGATCAGAATCTCCCGGATCTTCCAGAGTGGGTCAGTCTGGGAAGGTGCATCGTTGTTGGCGAAGTGCAGGTTTCCCATGATGTTCTGGAAGCGATCTCTGTCCATGTACTTGTTGAAGGTGGGTGACGGTAGTAAGGGGTCCATGGACCAGTAATCTTCCAACTCATGCTTCTTTGAATGTGGCATGAGAAGCATGAAGGCGAAGAACACATACAGCTCCCGCACTCCAAGCATGGTCCACTGTTGCATCTTCACTGCACCTGCACCACTTACAGCACTTTGTGACTCGTACCTGTTGGTCTCCTCACATATGTGCAGCATGACTTCGTCATTGAGGAAGGCCAAAAGGAAGTCCACACACTCAGCATCCTTGTCAAGGGTGAAGGCAGGCTGTATCCCTGAGGAACTCTCGTCAAAATGGAGTTGTTCAGGGACGAAATCAGAACCTTCCGTCTACACGAAGGTGTCCAGGGTTCCCTCTCTTGGTGGCGTAGAGTGGGTGAGGGTGGAGGGTGGCTGTGAAGCAGACTGGGCTATTTCAAGGTCACTCTGACTGACGCTAGGTTGCCGTGTAGCACTAGCAGCCCTTACTCTAGTTGCTACTCTACTTTTACGAGTCAGGGATTTACCTCTTCCCCTACGGCCTGCCTTCATTGTAGGTGCTGGTGGAGACTCCAACGACGAAGACTCAGGAGAAAATTCCGCTGAAGAGGAGGAAGAAATTAGTGAAGTGGGGCTGGGAAAGTGGGAAGGTGATTCACCTCGGGACTTGTGGCGGGCTGGGTCATGCGGGACCATTGTTCTGGGGCTAACTCGCCTCCTCTTCACTCCCTTCTCAAATTCCTTCCCTTGCTGCACTAAGGGCTCCTTTCCCTTGGAGCTAGAACGATCTTGGGATACTGAAGCACTCGTACTTGGAGTTTCTGTCACAATTTTCTCCCCAGGCTCATCACACAATTCACCCGAAGGATCAAAGTCACTATCCATCATTATCATAGATAATTCTACCAGTTCACGTTCCACTGCTGAGTCACTTAGTCCTTTACTGCTTCCCACACGAGTTTTTCTAGGGGTAGAGGTCACAGGGCCCTTTGCAATGGGCGCAGAAGCGGTGGAAATGGCGTGGCGAGAGTGCGACATGATCCACGTAAGAGGACAACAAGGAACTGAATGACCCGGCGTATATGGGCAGCCAAGGGTTGACAATGTCAGTAGGGTGACAGCTGCTAATTTATATGCTATGAAATGACTGGCAGGAAATCTCGACAATACATAATAAATACGTAGTTGTGAATGTAAATATCACTTAGGCTTCTCCCTTCCTTTCTTATATATATTTTTAATACGAGAATAGATTATACGGCATATTTCAAGGGGAAATTACCAGGGAAAATTAGCGAACGAGTGCAAGTGAGGTGTTGTCAGGTGATAATTAGTCAATTCCAGGTGTATGGCACTATCACTTACCTTATTTCTTTTTTATATATATTATTTTGTATAAGAATAGGGCATAGGGCTTATTTCAATGGATGAAATCAGTGGAAAATTCCAGGGAAGATTTACTTAGTGCAGGTGAGAGGAGAGGGTAATGGAGGGAAGGTAGGGAGGGGAGTCAAGAATGGGGAAAAATGGCTAAATTGTCAACAATGGATGGGAGTACAGATGACATTAGGAGCGCTGACTATTGTTGGACACTGGCAGTACTGATGGATGATACAAGCCACCACTTGAAAGCCTTGGAGAATTCAAAATAACACAGAATCACAAAAGTGATGCCCTGTGGTATGATCCATTGTGCATGAGCGTCAAGAAAGTGACGCCCCGCAGTTAAGAGATTAATGAAATAAGATTATACAAAAAATATATATGTAATAATATAGAGAATAACGAAAATATATATCCTGACCAAAACTGTACAGTAGTTTTGTTTCATTCGGTATAGAAAACAAGTATTGGGGTGAAAACTGAAAGTGATCATTTGGGGCAAGTACTGCTTAGTGGTTTTGTATTGTGTTAGGGTAGTATGGTGCAGTATTCATGCAAATTGGTTTTGTGTGAGATCAAACTAGTAATAACTTTGTGCAGTACCTGTAGTGTAGTAAGAACTTACCCAAATATGTAAATTTTCTACCATACTTAAGGTTTCAAAATATAAGAAGAAATTAGTTCTAAGAAAGAGAGTTGAGTGGCAGTGAAAGTGAACACGTAGAAGAGGCACAAATAAGTTTAATGATAACCAGCACCTTATATATATATATATATATATATATATATATTTGATAACCCTGTTGTGAACTTAAAAAAAGGTAAATAAGCATTTTTTTTTTTTTTTAATAAGGAAAACTATGGGTGTAAGAAAGGAAACTACCTCAGGGATGAATAAAGTGATCTTACATGACACAGAAAACATGCTCGCAGGAAAATGAAAGTGATCTTTTGCAGCAAGTAATACATAAAACCTTGGAAGTTCCTTTCTCTCTCCCATCCCACACACCATAGTGCACAGTTTCACTCAGGAAAAGCCAGAAAAACTGAGCAGATAAAGTGAGATTGCCACAAGTATAAAATGTGGTGCTTCATTTATGTGGCAGTGCAGGGGGCTGGTGCAGAAGAGAGTCAAGGTCAGGTAGGGTAAAGGGGAGTGTTTGCATGTACAAGTATGGAATCCCTGTCCCGGTGAGGTAGGTGCTCTCCCTGCTCGCCTTAGCAATCTTCTTGTTCAGTGGTACGGACACAGACTCACACGGCCCCTCAAGTTACGCCCATTCATCGCCTACTTCCTCCACAACACCTATACCTAGAGACCTGGGGACATACAGTGGGAAGAAGGACAGTTGAGTAATATAATCTTTAAGTGATAGTTGTACGTACTGTAGTTATGGAGCTATGACTGGTTAAAAACAGGCAAAAAAAAAAAAAAAAAACGTATATGGGAAGGTTTCACCTCGTTAGGCCTCCTGCTTAAAGGGTCAATAACAGGTTGCACAAAAACATGGCTGGGAGAAGGAGGGAGGTGAGAAGACAGGAAGAAATCAGTACGATAGAAGTTGTGGAAGCAATGAAGAAAGTTAAATCGGGGAAAGCACCAGGAATTGATGGAGTGTGTGGTGAAATGCTGAAGCATGGGGGAGAGATAGTAGTAGAATGGATGTGGAAGATGTGCAGATTGGCCTGGGAGGAAGGTAGAGTCCCGGAGGATTGGAAGTCAGGTATAATTATTCTCTTGTACAAAGGAAAAGGGGAAAAAGAAGTGTGTGGTAATCATAGGGGCATTTGTCTTCTTAGTATAATAGGAAAAGTGTATGGTAGGATACCTATAGAAAGAGTTAGAGAAAGAACAGAGAAATTAGTTGGAGAAGAACAGGGAGGCTTTAGGAAGGGAAGAGGTTGTGTAGATCAGATATTCATTCTTAGATCTTTAGTGGAAAAATTTCTAGAGAAGGGAAAGAAGTTGTATGCGGCTTTCATGGATTTGGAGAAAGCATATGACAGGGTGGATAGACAAGGATTGTGGAAAGTGTTAAGAATATATGGAGTAGATGGGAAGTTGTTGAATGCTGTGAAGAGTATGAACGATGGTGCGCAGGCTGCAGTGCGTGTGGATGGTGAACTAAGTGAATTTTTCTCTTTGAAAGTTGGTTTGAAACAGAGATGTGTCATGTCTCCATGGTTGTTCAATCTGTACATGGATGGGGTAATAAAAGCGGTACAAGGTAGGGTAGTGGATGTTGGAGTGGCCCTGGTGAGAGAGGATAGTGTTTGGAAACCACTGTACTGTTGTTTGCAGATGATACTATGTTGTTGAGTGAAGACAAAGGGGAGCTGCAAGGCTTGGTGGATGAGTTTGAGAGATTGTGTAAGAAACGGAATCTAAAGGTGAATGTAGGGAAGAGTAAAGTGATGGTCTTTGAGAGAGGTGAAGTCAGTGAATGTACAGTGAGGTTGAATGGTGAGGAACTGGAAAATGTGAGTACGTTTAAGTACTTGGGTAGTGTGATGAGTAAGGATGGAAGTTTGGAGGGTGAAGTGCTTGAAAGGGTACAGCAGGGAAGAAAGGTTGCTGGTTCTTTGAAAGCAGTGATAAGAAACAGGGAAGTGAGCATGGAAGTGAAAAAGTTACTAAATGACAGTATTGTGATACCAACTGTAACGTACGGAAGTGAAGCTTGGACATTGTTGGAAGGACACAAGTCAAGAGTGAGAGCAGTGGAAATGGGTTATTTAAGAGGAGCCTGTGGAGTCACGTGGAGAGACAGGCTGACGAATGAGGATATAAAGGAGCGTTGTGGTGTTGATGTGGATGTGATAGGAAGCGTTATGAGGAACACACTGAGGTGATTTGGCCATGTGGAGAGGATGGAGGGTGAAAGACTGACGAAGAGAGTGTATGTGAGTGAGGTGGAGGGGGGAAGAGGGAGGGGGAGGCCGAGGATGAGATGGAGGGATGGGGTGGAGAGGTATATGAGAGAGGGGGGTGTGAGTTGGGAGCAGGGCAGTGAAATGGTGGGGGACAGGGCGACTTGGAGGCGATTTGTTTGTGGCCACCCCAAACGGGATTGAGGCGTCTGGCAATAGATAGATAGACAGATAGACAAAAACATCGTACTGTAAAGTACTATCATCGGTGCGATGCTCGAACTCACTTTGCCACTGCAGATTTTAAAGATGTATGGCCATCATGTGATTATGACGTTTTTCTGGAAGAGCTTAAATTTACCTCCACCCACATTGCAATAGGATGGGATGTGTGAATCTGATAGGAAAAATCCATAATTACATGATGGCCACACATCTTTCAGTCCTGCAGTGGTGATGTGGTTTCGAGTCCCAACAAAATAAGGGTGCTTTATGGTACGATGTTTTTACAATGATAATAATAATAATAATAATAATAATAATAATAATAGTAGTAGTAGTAGTAGTAGTAGTAGTAGTATAAGTAGTAGTAGTAGTAGTAGTAGCAGTAGTAGCAGCAGTAATAATAATGATAATAATAATAATAATAATAATAATAATACCATGGAAAGGGGATGGTGAACTGCCACAGAAAGGCAGCTTCAATCTGTAGTCCATTGGATTATTGTTTCAGATGAACCTACGGCTACAACAACTACCAATCCATTGCTAAGAAAAGTTAGTACAGACGATTTGAATACTGGCCAACTCCATGCTGCCCTTATTGATAGTCGCATTTACTTTCTTTCTTTTTTTTTCTTGTATTCTCTCTTGTTTAATTGGAGCAGGTACTTCTACCATCCAGAATTATCCAATTACGACCAAACTTGGAAACAATGACCAGCCTGTGACCTAGTTGTATCGGCAAGATTTTGGTTGCTAGTCAACTACCCGTTCTCTAGCAACGGCTGAAAACCAGCTTTTCTTGTACTTTTCACGTTTTGAGCTGTAGAAACATTACTAACAGACATAGAGAGCTTTGACTTCCTTAGGCAACATCTTGAAGTCATTCCCTATCAGAAGTGCGCCATCCATTTTTCCCCGTCTCTCCTCTAGTTTTCGAGTGGCAGCCCTGCCAAGAGTAGCCTCAGCATCCCCAGGAACCATTGCCAGTTTTCAATAATGCCCCCCTAGTTCTGTAACGGCTTCATGGAACTAAATTATAGTTAGCATGCTTATAGACACTGACTAGTAGTACAACTTTCTACCGTACACCTATATGCTACATTGGGCAGGTCAGGCATCAAAGGTCATGAAATGCAGTAATGATGAAAAGTTAAAATCATGACTATGCACATGCAAAATGCAAGGGCTCCGAATATTATTATGCAAGGGCCATGATTCTTGGGAGGAATGTTGCACTGGAGTACCTCCATACAAAAATGACATTCTTTGTCAAAACTCACTTCCAGTAGTTGGCAGCACAACATCATAGAAGCCGTACCTCCAGTGGGCCATACTACGAATTTCAAGTTCCCTAGCTCCACAGTGGGGAATGGAATCGAATGAAACTTTGCATGCTTATAGACGCTAAAGAGTACTACAAGTGCGCTTCATACATGTATGGCCTGTATCCGCCAGTTCAGAGGTCAAAGGTCATCAAGTGCAAAAAATATGAAAAATGCAAAAAATCTGGCCTTGCTTGTGCAAAATGCTAAGGCTCCACATTTCATTAAGACAAGTCTATTATTCGTGGATGGAATGTTGCACTGTAGTACCTCCTTGTAGATATGACTTTTCGTGTCGAAACTCAGTTCCTGTCATTTACAAAGTTTGGTCCCCTTAGAGCATGCCGTCGTCACCTACCAGCCTGACTTTCATTATAATTAACCTGTGATAGTAAAAGGTTAACTCCCTACTTTCCTCCCGACCCGAAAAGCCCCACTTTCACTCTTTTCCTTCCCTCTCAGACTTTGAGGGGACTACAATAAGATAAGGATTGGAATGAGAATAAGCTTAAGATGAATGGGAGAAGATGAAAAATGAAGAAAGGCTTTATTTCGAGGGGGGCTTACTTGTTACTAATATTTTATTTTGTTTATATTTTTTATAATCCAGATCTATGATCAGTTTAGACAGTTCGTTGCATGAGCTCTAGCAGTTCTTTACCTCGCAACGGCTGGCTTACACCTCTCCTCATGGTATTGTTTCTCATGCAACCCTAAAAGACACTTTGTACATTTAAGAATTAATACTTTCAGGTAACCTTACTTAGATTTTATAATGTAAAAAACAATGAACCAAACGCTGGGAGGTCGCAAAAGACTGTCCTTACGAAGAACAATAAACAGAGGAAAGAAAAAGAAAACTTTCATCTAGGGATGCATGAACACATTTCTTCAAAGGCTTGTAGTTCATCGTAAGCAGGAAAGATAGACTGAGGAAGACAGTTTCAGAGTTGACCAGCTGTGCATATGAAGAACTGAGAGTATTGGGAAATTCCTGCGTCTGCGAGTTAAACATAGACAGGGTGACAATGTGTATGTGTGTGCTGCGTGCCTGCCGTACCGGGGATGGGAATCAGGTAGAGAGGTAAGAAGAGTAGTGACCAGTTTCATGGGAATCAGGTAGAGAGGTAAGAAGAGTAGTGACCAGTTTCATAACAGTACAAGGAAGAGAAGATGCGACACTGTGGAACAGAGAGAGAGAGAGAGAGAGAGAGAGAGAGAGAGAGATTGAGAGAGGTTGAAAGTATGTAAGAGGAAGACTACTGAATGGGCGAATGGGCTCTGACTTTACCTTCTTCCATTTCTCATTTCCCATGTTCTATTTTTTATTTCGTTCTTGCTACCTCCAGATAAAGATACATTAAAGGAGTCTTTGTAACTTCATGCGTCATATAAAGCTTTCACAGACCCTCCACGTCAAAAGGTCTCTCTTAAGATTAATAAAAACGTCTGATGGTAGTAAAAGTAAACTAACAGAAAGTCGGTTCAAGGGCTTAATACAGTTTCCGTGTGGTGACACACACACACGCATGAAAGCTGTAATCCACACATAGACAAATATGCCACTCTCTGAGCTGAGGTAAGAAAAAAAAATAAAAAAAATAAAAACATTGAGCATGGTTTTACTTCAGCACACCCAACACTGGCGAAACTGCTTTTGCAAGGGAAGTCGTGTAATTTCCAAGAGTGATTACAGGGGAAAGGGACACTGAAGATACTGAGATATGATGAAGGACAGAGGTGTATATTATTAAAGGTAAATCATGTGGAATTTTGAGCTGAGTCGAGAGATAGAAGACTTTTGCTTCTGAGGCATTAAATCACCGATGATGGTGTTAAGCCTAATTTTATACTGTAGCTAGCACCAGCCGATTTAAATAACAAAGTAGAAAGCCATAGGAACCAGAAAATATTATCATTACCACTAAACTTTCCTTTTCCGGACAAGCCCAGTACCGTTTTCTATTCCATCTGACCTAAGACGATGTGATTGTTGAGAGACATAAGATCCTGAGAATGTTAAATATTATAGTAAGCCTTTTGGGGGAGGCGATGTCTGATTCGATAGAGAGGCGGTCTGCCGTGATGGACCCAAGATCGAATCCCGGCCGGGGCAGGGCAGGGAACAGTTAAAGGATTTAAATTTCATAAAAAGAACAGTTTGCTGATCTACCAGAAGACCCGCCGACATGTCGTAATAATACCCCAGCTAATACCAGTACACGAGTCATGTATGAGACAGCCCTGGCATGTATTCAGTATGGATGGTGGGTGTTGGCGCCGAGGTGTGTAGGAGGACTACTGGGCCTTGAGATAAGCCCTGAAACCTTTGCCCAGAGTCGGACACTTAAAAAAAAAAAAATTATATATATAATTAATCAAATGTGGAGAGAGGTAAAAGAGGTTTTGCATGAGAGTGCTAAGGTTACTACTAAGAAAAGGGGAAAAGCGAGAAGGAAAAAGTGGATGTCAGATGAAACATGGAATGTAATTCAGAAAAGGAAAGAGGCTAAGTTAAGAAGTGAAGAACAACATGTTGATGGCCAGGTACTTGAAGTACTTAGAGCAAAGTATTGGAGTTTACATTCTGAAGTAAAAAGACTCGTTAGACGTGATAAGAGGAGACTATATGATGAAAAGGCGACAGAGACAGAAATTAAATTAAGTAAAAATGACGGTCAGTGCGCAAGAGCAGCGTATCAGGCCATAAAGGAGTTAACTGGGACTGAAAAGAGAAGGAAGGAAATACCTGTACGAGATAGAAATGGTAATTTGATGACTAAAGATTTGGATATAAAAGGAAGATGGAAAGAGCACTCTGAATCTGTTCTAAATAGACCAATCCCAGCTGAAGAGGACATTTTGCCAGCCGAGAGAGATTTGCAGATAAAAACAGGGGATATAACTTTGGAAGAGGCAGCAAAATTTATAAAGGAGTTAAAGAATTTTAAGGCTCCAGGTGAGGATGGAATATTCCCTGAAATGCTTAAGGTGGAAAATGACGAGTTGATGAATGCACTTTTGAAACTTTTTAATGTGGCTTGGGATAATGGTGGAATTCCAGAAGAGTGGAAAAATGGAGTGATTATAAAAATACCAAAAAAGAGAGATTTAAGCGTGTGTGGCAATTGGAGGGGGATAACTTTGACACCTGTAGTTGCAAAAGTCTTTTCCAAAATCTTGTTGAACAGAATAGAGCCAGTAATTGATAAAATTTTAAGAGAAGAACAAGCGGGGTTTAGAAAGGGTCGAGGTTGTAATGATCAGATTTTTATTGTAAGGCATCTAATGCAACAAGCTAATGAGATGAAAATGCCACTTAACATGTGTTTTGTGGATTTTGAAAAGGCGTTTGATAGTGTTTCAAGTGGAGCTATGCTGAAAATTATGAGATTCTATGGTATACCAGAAATTTTGTAAATATTATTAGAAGCCTGCATGAAGGTACTTTTTGTAAGGTAATGGTGGGTGGTTCTTTGAGTGATCCATTTCAAGTTAGGTCAGGAGTGATTCAAGGAGGAGTTCTTTCGCCATTGTTGTTTGTTTTGGTTATGGATTATGTTATGAAAAAGGTTGTAAGGAGAACAGGTGCAGGAATTAACAGGAAAGAAAATAAGAAGCTGATGGATTTGGACTATGCTGATGATATTGTACTGATTTGCGGAAGTATTTACGAGATGCAGAGAGTGCTCGATTGTCTGGTGGAGGAAGGAGAAAAAGTGGGATTGGTAATAAATTGTGGAAAGACTGAAATTATTAATATGAACGTGGAGAACCAAATCGATTGTGTAATTGGGAATAATGTGATGAAGAATGTAGAAAACTTTAAATATCTGGGAACGATTGTATCATCTAATGGATCATTAAACAATGAAATTGAGAAGAGGATTAGCCAGGCTTGGCGAGCTGTTGGAATGTTGAAATCTGTTTGGAATAATAATATGCTTTCGGTACATACTAAAGTGAAAATTTACAAGTCCATGGTTAGACCCATTTTAATTTACGGGCATGAGTCATGGTACAGTACAATTGCAACAGATCAGAAAGTATTAGGAGTTGAGAATAAAATACTGAGAAGGATTCTTGGGGTAAAGTGGCAAGACAGAGTTACAAATGAAAGAGTAAGGGATATTACGAGAGTGGAACCAGTTAATGAATATGTGAGACTGTCAAGTGGGGTTGGTGGAGGATTAGTGCCCCTCCCTGTAAAACAATTAACTCTAAGCCCTTGGCCACCCCGTCTGGGATACATGGCGTCTGGCAATGAATGAATGAATGAATGAGACTGTCTCGCTGGAAGTGGCTGGGGCACATAATACAGAAAAGAAGGTTGTTTAATACAGGATGTGCCAGAGTGGACTGCTAGAGGAAGAAGAGGTAGAGGTAGGCCGAGGGAAACCTGGCTGAGGACAATGAAAAATGAAGCAGGAGAGGAGTGTTGGTGGGACCTGAAGGAGATGGCAAGAGACAAATATTGGTGGAGAGAGTTCATTGAGACCCTATGCATCCCGTGGGGTGCCACAGGAAATGACTGATTGATATATATATATATATATATATATATATATATATATATATATGAGGTTTTCTGAATCTTGAGGACAAAGCCAGCTTAATTACCAGATTTAGTCTAACGGTGTATTATATATTTTATTTCTGTTACTCTCAGAACATACGAGTACTGATCAAATTGGATGGGTTAGGATTATCCTTTATTAACCCCTCCAAGCCGATGATGTAATTTATATTTTAATCTTCACGTCTACAGACATTGTTTTACATGAGTAGACCAGGAAGTGCAGGAGTAAGGAACAACTGTCATTAACCCTTCACTACTAGGTGGCTCTACTAAGCCGAATTTGTTTGGCAGCAGTAACAACAAACTTCAACAATACTCGTACATCACCGGGGGGATTAACCCTTTGGCTTCTGTGGGTCTGTCTTGACCTGAATAAAGTCGTCTGACATTCCAGGTAAAAAAAAAATGCTCATGATTCTCATATACAGTACACAAGCAAAGGATACAGTTCGTCACCTGCACATCAACGTATTTCTTAGTTTCTCTTTATAAACGTTTTTGGTACATTATGTCACCTCCATCAGCAGCAGCATTAGAAGTCCACTGCTGAACAAAGGCCTCTTATAACCCATTCCATGACTCACATTTTGCTCGTCTCTGCCATGTTAATCCTGCCGTTTTTTTTTTTTTTTTCTATCTCATCTCTCCACCTTGTGTCTGGTAGTTTCCTGTAGGTTTTCCATCTCTAGGGGTCCAATCAGTTAGTCTTTTACTCCACCTGTTGTCCTCCCTTCTTGCTACATGTCCTGCCCATCTTCATTTCTTATGTTTTTTTTTTTTTCACTTTCAAATATTCTTTCACTTTGGTTTGCTGTCTTATCCCTGATGCTTCCTTCTTGTCTCTTAGTGTCACTCCCAACATCGATCTCTCCATAGCTCTCTGTGCACTTCTAAGTTTATTTGTCATTGCTTTTATTAGTTTCCAAGTTTCAGAGCCACAGGTCATGGTTGGTAATATGCATTGATTGTACACTTTACTTTAAAGACAATTTGGTCGTGAGCTTTTTTATGATGTTTCTGTGCTTGTCACGTGCTTTCCATCCCAGGGTGATTCGCCTTTTTATTTCATGGTTCTTATCCTTTCTTAGCTTAATCATTTGGCCTAGGTAGTTGTACTCTTTTACTTCCTCAACAACTACTTTTTCTACTCCAGTTACACTGCGGTATGTGTTATCATTGTACATGACTTTTGTTTTACTTCCATTCATTTTCAGACCTACTTTAAGGCGTTCATTATTTAGGTCAGTCAGCATCACCTGTAACTCCTCTGGGTTTTCTGATATAAGAACGACGTAATCTGCAAATCTTAGGTGATAAAGATCCTCCTCATCAGTCAGAGAAATTACCAATATGCCGGGAATCGAACCCGTGACTCTCAGGTGAGAGTCAGACAGCATACCACTACACCATAACCAGGTATAAGTTAACCCACGTTGAGTGCCAGGGGGTTAACTCACCCTTTTCAGGCCCACAGTGGGGGGCGGAGGGACGTTGGTTACAAGATTGTGACAACGTAAACTAAATTTTACCTGGTCGTGGTGTAGTGGAATGCTACCTGGCTCTCACCTGAGTCTCGGGTTCGATTCCCGGCATATTGGTAATTTCTCTGATGATTTTTCCTGTGTAAAAATACAGGTTCGCTCTTCATTCTGACTTGCCGTAAGTGCTTGGGATAGATTAAAAGCATCTACTTGCCCGAGTGCCAGGGGGTTAACTCATCCTCTTCATGCCCACAGTGGGGGCGGAGGGACGTTGGTTACAAGATTGTGACAACGTGAGTTAACTTTTACCTGGTCGTAGTGTAGTGGTATGCTGCCTGGCTCTCACCTGAGAGTCCCGGGTTCGTTTCCCAGCATATTGGTAATTTCTCTGATGATTTTTCCTGTGTAAAAATACAGGTTCTCTCTTCACTCCTCATCAGTGTTTAGTTCTCCGTCTTCCCATGACAGTTTTCTGAAAATGCTTTTAAAGCATGCTGTGAACAACTTATGTGAAAGTGTGTCTCCCAGTCACACCCCCTTGCCAATCTTGGTCTTTCTGTATCTTTGTGTAGCCGTACAACTTCGGTGTCCTTCGCATATTTTCTATTTTTTTTTTTTTTTCATTTATACCTTGATCCTACAATGTGTTCAGTATAGCCGTTTTATCTACTGAGTCGACAGCCTTTCCATATCCTCAAAAGCTAAGGATAGTGGTTTGTTATACTCTGTAGTTTTCTCGGTTAGCTGATTCATTGGATGTAAGTGGTCCAAGGTCGAGTATCCACTTCTGAATCCAGCTTGTTCTCGAGTCTGTTTTTCATCTAGGATGCGTTCCAATCTATGTGTGAGAACTTTAGAGAACAGCTTGTTGATAAATGATAGTAAACTAATGGGGCAGAAGTTTTTTCTTATCTCCTTTCTTGTAAAGTAGTATTACAATTGCATGACACCAAGCTTCAAGAACATCTCTTTTATCTAAACACCGGTTGAATAGTTGAGCTAATTTTGAGTGGACTTCAATCCCTCCCTCCTTCAATAGATCTGTTGTTATACCTTCATCTCCTGGGGCTTTGCCCCTTTTTATTCCACTCAAGGCAAACTTTACTCCGTCAGCTGATATTTCTGGGACTTCACTTGTGTCTGATACTACACTTACTGATGGAACTGCAATACATGAAAAAGTACAACATTTCATAGAACTCCTTAACTCTAGCCAAAATTAATTCTCTACAGTTTATGATCTCTCCATCGCTGTTTCTCAGAGAAGTTATTTGTAGTTCTCCTGTAATTAGTTTTTGCTGTGCAAGTTTGAGACTTTTCCTTTATTGTTGGTTTCCTCGATCAAGTTCATGTTTCTTTTCCTCTCTTCATCTCTCTGTCTTTTGTTGGCTAGCTTCTTCAGTTCTACTCTCTCTACATCACCTCTTCTGGTTTTGCTTTTCATATTTATATCTCCATGAGGTTCATTGTTGTTTGTGAATACTTGTCTTCTTTTCTGGTGTTTGTGTTACCCATTTTCTCTGCTGCTTCATCTTTTGCTCTTGTTAGATGTTCATTCGTCTTGTCTATGTCATTTTCTGAATCACCAAGCATTCGAAATCTGGTCTGAATTTCTAACTGGAATTCCGTATGATGTTTCTTTCTTTCGTTTTTTATCTGGACAGATTTTCTTTCTGAATACTGGTTTATTTATTTCTGATTTGAAATTGAATTATTTAGCTGTACATCCCAACATTCAGTGACCAATCCCTATGTTTACTGATAACAGTGAGATTTATTACACTGTTGTTTTTGTCACCAATAATGAAATCAATTTCATGTTTTGTCATTCCCTTTGGACTTCTCCAGGTCCACTTCCGACCTTTCCCCTTTTGGAAGAAATGTTCATAATTCTGAATTTGTACTTTTCTGCAAAGCTGACAAAGGCTTTGCCTCTGTCACTACATTCACCCACTCCGAATTTCCCAGTGCATGATTCTCTTGCTACACTTTTTAAAACTTTCGCATTAAAGTCACCAGTAATCAATGTGTACTGTGCTTTTTCTTCCTCTAGTATGCCTGTGATGTGCTCATAGAAGGTTTCGATTTCTTCATCAGCGCATTGTGAACTGGACACATAAATTTGAATTACCTTAAATGAGTGTCTGTTGTTGAGAATAATTATTACCCAAGCTATCCAGTCTGATACACTAGTGAATTTGACTACATTATCAGCAATGTTGTGATTAAGAATCCCACACCACTTGATTTTCCATTTTGCATTTCATTGTAGTAAAATAAGAGGTGACTGTCTTTTAACTGAATGAGATTTCCTTCATTTTTGTGAGCCTTGCATAGCCCATCGCATCTGGCACATACTCCTGCCAACCCTTCCCACAGCCAGGCATTCCTGTGAAAATCATCTGTTTTTTAACCTTCGTATCTCAGTTAATACTTAACTCAAAATTAACCCTCTCAGGAACAGTCACGCTATTCGCGTTCCATGTGGATTGTTCTAAAGATGTTCAGTCAAGTGAATTGCGTTCCTAAGCACAAAAAAATTTGCAAAAAATTAAGTTTCAGGCCAATTTGCGTCATATTTTGATGCGTCGTAGCGAGCACAGCGCTTTCCCGTGGTAAGGCATTGACAACACTGAGCTGTCTCACGGGGCCCAGCATATAGCGATAAACCTTAGTCTCTTCCAAGCAACCAGGCGGTGAGGTGTCACGTGTCCTGTCCCTTTAAACTCCTACTAATCTCCCCTTCCTACCCGAGCCGAAGCCCCTATGGACTCAGTGTGATAATCCAATATTTGTGAGCATATTTGTATGTGATATTGTCGATGGAACATAGTTATATGTCATGAAAAGGAATTGTGCCCATTATCATATGTTAGGCTTAGAGGTGATATGCATGTTCACTGTTGCGGGGTTTCACCTCTCGCCCTCCCCAAGGCCCTATGGCGTGATTACAAATACGTATATAATGAAGCTAATGCTTAAACTGTATTTTGTGTGAAAGATATTGTGGCTGGCTTGGTGAAATTATGGAACTAGTTAGCGTTATGGATGCCATAAACCATAGTGTGTAATGGGGCAGGCATCACGTACAGTTTTTATAGTCGGGAAAGGGAGAATTAGAGATGTTTAAGGATGAAATTATTGTGATTCTGATCGTGAAAATGCATATGGAATTATGTGAAGTATACGTCAAACATGCTGTGGGTGTTCGTGAAGGAGTGTGGTGTTTTAATACAATAGAGTTGCATTGTACTCTCCTGGCGAAGGATGCTGCATCACAGTCACGTTGAACCGTAGTAAAGAAGGGAATAATTGCAGAGGTTAGGGTGGAATCATTGTGACAGTCATGTATTTATGTATGACATTGTGTCTGATCAGCTATTTCAGGTCAGGTGTGGGTAAGGGGATGAGTCTGTTATGATGTGGCAGGGGTAAACCAGCTCTGCTGTCTGGCCCTGCTGCGGATGTCATTGATTGCATTGCCAGTTGACCCTAGTGCGGTGTGGTGCAGTGGGGATCTGTCCGTTCTCCCCTTTCGGGCTAAGATGAGAATGAATGTGTTTGAATGGATGAGTAAATGGGGAGTGTGTTGTCCTGTCTTGGCTACATATCTTTCCTTTGGGGAAGCAGCCTAGGTATATAGATAGATAGATAGATTGTGTGAAGTGTAAGTTAAATGTGCCACGTATCCTCATGACGGCATAAATTATGGTGCGTAGGGTAGGTTAGCAATACCTTAGCGGCAGGGGTCCTCAGGAGATAGGGACACCTAGGAATGATGGACATCATTGAACGGGTACTGTACCTTGGTCTGACATTAAGTGATAAATTATACTTTATGTAAAATATACGTGAACTGTGCCGCGAGTATTCATTTAGGTGCGTAGCATAGGTGAGCGGTACTTTAGCGGCAAGTGTGCTGTGAAAGGTGATGATGCCAAGGAACGAGGAACGTCATTGAACAGGTACTGTACCTTGGTCTGACATTTAGTGATAAATTATAGTTTATGTAAAATATACGTGAACCGTGCTGTGAGTATTCATTTAGGTGCATAGCATAGGTGAGCGGTACTTTAGCGGCAGGTGTGCTGTGAAAGGTGATATGCCAAGGAACGAGGGACGTCATTGATCAGGTACTGTAATTTGGTCTGACATTTAATGATAAATTATATTTTATGTAAAATATTCATGAACTGTCAAGGCCATCTTGATATACAGGCCTGGAGGAGAGACTGATGACGTCATAGGCGGTGGCCACAAATTCCCTTTGCCTTTGCCTCTCTCATGCATACACATTTAATATTTGGTTACTTATGTATGACCATTATTATTTATTTTTTATTATTAGTGGTAATACTATCCATCCATTCATCCATCCATCATCCAATCCTACGTTACCCCATGAGGAGCGTAGGAGCCCGGGGCTAGGCAGTTGGTCCTGACATTTAAGATGAGAGTGACCAACCTCACTCATCCCTGACTGGCATTACGTGAGCAATAAACCCCAACCATCCCTTGGATATAAACCTTCACCGGCTCAATCCGATTGGAGCACAATAATTACCCAGTAAACCACCAGGCGCCAAAATGTGGTTATATGGTTACCACCCAGCGTAGTAAATGATTTCCTGGCGTACACGAAACGATTTGGCTTGTCACTCAGTGTAGAGTCACCCAAAGGCAGAAGGACGAGGAAAGAATGAAGGAATGAAAGACAGAAAAAGGAGTGCAAAGTCACCCGTAGGCAGATAGACGAGGAAAGACTGAAGGAAAGAAAAACAGAAGATGGAAGGAAAAAAGGATGGAGTAGAAAGGGCAGACACCCGAGAGCAGCACTACATTGAGTGAGTGGATGGTGAGCACCCCAACCTACCACTTAGTGGTAATACTAATTATTTATTATTATGATAAACATTAAAAATTACACTGTTCCCGAACTTAAGCCCTAAAACATTGTAATGAATAGATGTCCAGATGCAAATTTTATAAGATATTAGGATACCTGTCTGTGTAAAGATTATTTATCACTGTACCCCCCCTGGGGGTAGGGATTTTTTCAAGAATACTCCCCCAGTATCCCTGCTTGTCGTAAAAGGCGACTAAAAGGGTTGGCAGAGGGTTAATGCCCCTCCCCGGAAAACAACTAACTAAAAAAACAAACAAGAAGCCTTGGACAAGGACTGACCAAACGATGACGACCCAGGACCGGACAAAGGACTTGGTAATGAGTACATGGAATGTAAGAGGAGCGAATGATGAGGTGAAAGAGAGAGAGATTGTCCAGGTGCTTGAGGGTGCGAAAGTGGATCTATGTGGAATAACTGAAACAAAATGGAGAGGAGAAAGTGTGAGAGAATGGGAGTATGGATGGGGTATGTGTGCAGGAGTAGATGAGAATGAGAGGGCAAAGGAAGGAGTGTGTATAGTTGTGAGTAAAAGATGGAAGAAGAGCATAAGACAGTATGGATCAGTTGGGTCAAGGATTGTGTGGGTAAAGTTGAAAGTTGGAATACAAATGTGGGCGAGTGTGTGTGTGTATGCGCCAACGCAAGATCGTGCTAGAAGAGTGAGAGAAGAGTTCTGGACAAATGTGGAAGTGTGCATGGAAAAGTTTGGAAGGAATGACAGAGTGTTTTTGATTGCTGATATGAATGGTAAAGTTGGTAATGTGAAGGTGGATGGAATAGTTGGTGAGTGGGGTGTGCCTGCTGAGATAGATGAGAATGGGAGTGCATTAGTGGACATTTGTGCTGGGAGGGGGTTGGTGATAGCCAATACCCTCTTCAGGCATAAAATGATCCACAGGTATACATGGCGAGTGATGAGAAGGGTGGGTGGTGAACTGAATGAAAGGAAGGCAATGCTAGATTATGTGTGTGGATGAAAGGATGCGAAGATGTGTAAAGGATGCAAAAGTGTATAGAGGTTGCGGGAGTGGATTTTCTGACCACTACTTGGTGGTGGCCAGAATTAGGATGCAAGTAAGATGGAGGAATAGAAGAAAGGAAAGACGACAGGAAGGAGTAGTTGCAAGGAGAGTGGAAAGGTTACAAGAGGATGAGAAAAAGGCAGAGTATAAGAAAGAAGTGGAGGAACGATTGGGCAAATATGAATTGGAGCAGATGGGAGACGTGGAAGGTGTGTGTAAGAAATTTACAGAAGAAATATGTGCAGCATGTGATGTGGTGTTTGGAAGGAAGAGAAGACAGAGGGGGGTGCAAGGAACAGCGTGGTGGACTGAAGAGGTGAAACAGGCTGTGGCACAAAAGAAGAAAGCATACAATGAATGGATGAGAAATAGGGGCGTGGAAGAAGTTGAGAGGCGGAAGAGAGAGTTATATGTGGAAAGGAAGAGAGAGGTGAAAAGATTAGTAAGAGAGAGTAAGAAGAGAGTGGATGAGGAATTTGGAAGGAATTTGAGTGTAAAGTGGAGGGACTGTAAGAAAATGTTCTGGAGAGAAGTGAAAAGAGTAAGACAGGGTGGAAGTGAAGTTAGCAGGGAAGTGAAAGATAAAAATGGTAGATTACTAGTGGCGAAGGGAGAAAAAGTGAGCAGATGGAGAGAACACTTTAAGGAATTGTTGAACGTAGAGGATGGAAGTAATGCGAGTATAAGTGGCTGGGAAATGGCTGGGAGAAGGAGGGAGGTGAGAAGACAGGAAGAAATCAGTAGGATAGAAGTTGTGGAAGCAATGAAGAAAGTTAAATCGGGGAAAGCCCCAGGAATTGATGGAGTGTGTGGTGAAATGCTGAAGCATGGGGGAGAGATAGTAGTAGAATGGATGTGGAAGATGTGCAGATTGGCCTGGGAGGAAGGTAGAGTCCTGGAGTATTGGAAGTCAGGTATAATTATTCCCTTGTACAAAGGAAAAGGGGAAAAAGAAGTGTGTGGTAATCATAGGGGCATTTGTCTTCTTAGTATAATAGGAAAAGTGTATGGTAGGATACTTATAGACAGAGTTAGAGAAAGAACAGAGAAATTAGTTGGAGAAGAACAGGGAGGCTTTAGGAAGGGAAGAGGTTGTGTAGATCAGATATTCATTCTTAGATCTTTAGTGGAAAAGTTTCTAGAGAAGGGAAAGAAGTTGTATGCGGCTTTCATGGATTTGGAGAAAGCATATGACAGGGTGGATAGACAAGGATTGTGGAAAGTGTTAAGAATATATGGAGTAGATGGGAAGTTGTTGAATGCTGTGAAGAGTATGTACGATGGTGCGAAGGCTGCAGTGCGTGTGGATGGTGAACTAAGTGAATTTTTCTCTTTGAAAATTGGTTTGAAACAGAGATGTGTCATGTCTCCATGGTTGTTCAATCTGTACATGGATGGGGTAATAAAAGAGGTACAAGGTAGGGTAGTGGATGTTGGAGTGGCCCTGGTGAGAAGGGATAGTGTTTGGAAACTCCCTGTACTGTTGTTTGCAGATGATACTGTGTTGTTGAGTGAAGACGAAGGGGAGCTGCAAGACTTGGTGGATGAGTTTGAGAGAGTGTGTAAGAAACGGAACCTAAAGGTGAATATAGGGAAGAGTAAAGTGATGGTCTTTGAAAAAGGTGAAGTTAGTGAATGTACAGCGAGTTTAGATGGTGAGGAATTGGAAAATGTGAGTACGTTTAAGAATTTGGGTAGTGTGATGAGTAAGGATGGAGGTTTGGAGGGTGAAGTGCTTGAAAGGGTACAGCAGGGAAGAAAGGTTGCTGGTTCCTTGAAAGCAGTGATAAGAAACAGGGAAGTGAGCATGGAAGTGAAAAAGTTACTACATGACAGTATTGTGATACCAACTCTAACGTACGGAAGTGAAGCTTGGACATTGTTGGAAGGACACAAGTCAAGAGTGAGAGCAGTGGAAATGAGTTATTTAAGAGGAGCCTGTGGAGTCACGTGGAGAGACAGGCTGACGAATGAGGATATAAAGGAGCGTTGTGGTGTGGATGTGGATGTGATAGGAAGCGTTATGAGGAACACGCTGAGGTGGTTTGGCCATGTGGAGAGGATGGAGGGTGAAAGACTGACGAAGAGAGTGTATGTGAGTGAGGTGGAGGGGGGAAGAGGGAAGGGGAGGCCGAGGATGAGATGGAGGGATGGGGTGGAGAGGTATATGAGAGAGGGGGGGGTGAGTTGGGAGCAGGGCAGTGAAATGGCGGGGGACAGGGCGACTTAGAGGCGATTTGTTTGTGGCCACCCTAAACGGGATTGAGGCTTCTGGCAATAGATAGATAGATAGACAAACTGAAAATAACTGTTTTACTTGCACGGTAAAATAATACACACAAATCCGGGTTTACAACAACGTCGGTGGCCCACCTGTTGTCCACCTGGATTTTGAATAAAACCCACTTAAATAAACCCAATATTATGTCCACTTTACTGTTTTTAATGCATCTATTAACATAAAATCTGCATGAATTCCCGGAGAATTTAAAAAATAAGGTATAAATAACCTACACACAGGTAAAAACTGAATTGCTGAAGAAAGCTGAAACAGTACACCAAAGGAAGAAAATACAGACACTACAGTATATGTATATAATCAACCAATACTGTATAGGTTAAGCTTCTGACTACCACTGCATTGCATCGCATATATGATGTGCTTTTTTTCTTAGGCTACGTATAGGTAAATATAGCTATATATATATTTATATAAACATACTTCTATATAATTATATTCCAATCATCTGTAATTTTTTTTTCTCCTCTTCTTGTTAGGCAAGGTCAGATTAGTTTATTATCCATCTAAGAGCTTCCACCATAAAACAGTGGAACTTTACCTAACTGTAATGGGGACTAAATTAAATAATGGGTATTAGTTTAAAGACTTGACCAACTGCAATTTTACCGAACTGATATGTCATTTAAATAATACGTTTCTTGTATCATATTTTCATTTCTATTTATGCTCTAACCAAAGCAACTCTCTTTATAAGTCCCTCTCTTCAAACTGTAGGAAACATGAGTATCAATAAAATAGACCCCGGCCTGGCTAAACTTCATATTTAGCTAACAGTTCTTGTCATCTTTTAGGCATAAGATTTAGGCAAAGGCATTACATTTGGCTTTGGGCAGACCCATACACATTTCTTCTTGGCCTAGGCTAGGCCTATGAACATTTTTCCTGGCCTGGGATCGGCCCATGCACAATATTCTTGGCATGGGCTAGGCCTATACGTTTCTTCCTGCCTAGACAAGGCCCATAAATGTTTTTGTTGGCCTCGACTGGGCTTATAAAGGTTTCTTCTTATCCTAAGGTAGGCCTATACTTGTCGGTTGATATCCTTGTTACCTAGATATTTCACTGAATACATAAATTAAAAGCTTAAATCAAGCTACCATTGAATAGCCTAGGTTATTTTGCATGGAATGAAGTAAGGCATCAGTAACCAATTTAACATCTCAATGCGACTGTGATCCACCAAAATATACTGTATTATGCACAGTTAATAAAGAACACTGAGAAACTTAGGCCGTGTTGTAATTTCGTTGCCTAACGTATTTACGAAAACTACTTTACTGTAACCTAGAAGATATCCACTGTTGAGTCTGATACCTCTAATTTCTCATTTAAAATGCTCTCAGTAATAGCAATGATGCTTTTCATGCATTCTAGTATGACTATACATATTTATTAATACGTGTATGGCTTACCGTGAACGAAATCCAGATGGGAGAGAAGAAAAATTTGAAATAAGTGGCAATCAAGACAAGCTCATCAGGGTTCGCACGGTGATGGAGTACCTCCTTCAGCGGTTCCAGAACACCTACTTAACCGAGGAGCACCTCAGCCTGGATGAGGGCTCACTGCCGTGGAAGGGGTGCCTAAGCTTCCGCGTTTACAACCCAGTGAAGCCCTCAAAGTATTCTATCAAGCTGTATATCCTGGCTGAGGTTTCCTCGGGTTACATCTGAAATTTCGAGGTGTATATGGGGCAGAAGAGGGCACTGGAGTCCACCGTGTGGAGCCTATTAGAACCGCTGAAGGATCAGGGATACAGAGTTTACATGGACAACTATTATAACTCTGTATCCCTGTGCAAACGCCTCCTCACTGCAGGAACCTACGTGTGTGGGACCCTACGCCTGGCAAGAGGAGCACCAAAGCAGCTGCAGGACATTGCCAGGACCACGAACCTGCCAGTGGGGGGCATGACAGCGATGCACAAGGACAAGGTGATGGTGTTGCTGTGGAGGGACAAGCGCATTGTCAACATGGTCTCCACCTTCTACAGCACAAGCACCATCCAGAAGCGGGTTCAAAGGAAGACCAGGGCTCCTGACGGGAGGACAACCTATGTCCAGATGACCGTGGAGAAGCCCGTCGTGGTGGATGACTACAATCGACACATGGGTGGGGTGGACCACTTCGACCAGATGGTCCAATACTACCCCATCCAGCCGTGGACCGTGTAATGGACCAAGAAGATCACCTTCTACTTCATCCACATGGCCATGTTCAAAGCGTTCGCCCTGTTCAAGAAGCGCTTTCGCGGGTCAGTCAGTCTGCTCGAATTCATGGAGGAGATAGTGGACAAGCTCCTCTACTTTGATGAAGCAGAGTGGTCCACATCAGGGCATGTCATCCACCATGCCCCAGACTTCCAACCCGACGGCCAGCAGGACATCCAGCACCTGTGGCACCTGCTGCAGCACCAGCACAGGTGCCATCACCACTGGCTCCTGCACCATCTCCAGGAGGAGGGCCAGGACAGGAGTCAGCACCACCATCGCCTGCAGGACCAGCACAGGTGCTGAGAGAACCTTCAATAGTTCCTGGTCCGTCAGGAGAACCTGCTGCCGCTGCCATGCCCGGGCCTGCAGCTGCATCTCCAGGACGACAGGACTGGGGAACACCAAGAGGACATCCAGCCAAGCATCGTCGCTTCATCATTGACAGAGTGTGGTTGGATAACACACTGGGCCACCGACGGGAGAGGATCCTCAACCTGAGGAGACTGTGGTGCACCATGTGTTCCCTGGCGAAGATGAGGAGGGACACAAGTCACATGTGTCCTGTTTGTGATGTGGCACTGTGCGTGGGTGATTGCTTTGAACGGTTTCATGCCGAGCGACGTATTCCCTAGTGCAGTGTACAGTACACACACACACACACACACACACACACACACACACACACACACACACACACTCACACGCACACTACCACACGTACACACTCACACACACACTACCACACTTACACACACACACTAACACAGACACAGACACACATACACACACACACACACACACACACACACACACACACACACACACTTACACACACACTAACACAGATACTCACACACACACTTACACACACACTGCCACACTTACACACTAGCAGACACACACACACACACACACACACACACACACACACACTAACACGCTTACACACACACACACACACACACACACACACACACACACACTCTATACCTCCTCATCTTCCAATCCCGGAAGGTCCTACAACTCCATCAACACCCCTGGAGGAAGTGAGTTCTCCGAATTTTGTTGCTATGTATATTGCCCAATTATCATTACCTCTATAATTATCAGGCAAATAACCGTCTTCTCCTACATATTACACATATGACAGAAAGTAAAGCTTCATTACCAGTAACTTGGAAAAAGTAGTGTTCATGTGTAGTAGGTTACAACCATAAAAAAAACAACCTTGGCAGATTTTACAGTCTGTACATAAAAAAAAAAAAAAAAAAAACTTTGGGAGCATAGTCTTTAGGCAAAGGAGGAGAAAACACTTTTTTTTCTGCTTGCCATAAAAGTAGGTACCGACCGGAAGAGTAATCTACTTTTGTCGTCCTATTACTCGAAAACTGTTGGGCGTATTGACTTCCTGTAAGAACCATGATAAAGAGCAGTAAATTCTACGTATGTTCATTTGCAGAATATAAGCCTTTGGGAGCATTTTCTGTTGGAAAAGTTGGGGGAACAGACTTTGTTTTTTTCCTCGCTAGCGGTAAAGTCGGAAGCACTCGAAGGAGTAATCTCACTTTGTTGGCCAATTACTCGAAAACTTTTGAACGTATCGATTTCTTGTTCAAACCATGATAAAGAGCAGTAAATTCTACGTATGTACAAGACATAACAATGTAATATCTATGATAAGAATTCGTTGTTACGTAGGCGGGAATATTGCATATGCTATGCGCACATCATGAAAGTGACATACGGACGTGAGTTCTCAGTCGTTTTTGGCGATTTACTCGAAAACTATGAGGCGTATGGAAACCATTTTTAGGTTATTAGAAAGCTGGTGAAACTCTGCATAATATTTTGCAATAAAAACATAACGTGCGCAAGAAAAGTTCAGAATTAGAGCTCCTTGCATTTTTTTCAAAAATGGTTTTCAGTTTTTGGCTAATTTCTCGAAAATTAAAAATCGTATCACAACCGGATTTGTCTCTTTAGAAAGCTGATGAAATTCTCTATCAAAACATTCGAATGGTGATGTTGGGAAGTGAACGTGATGTAGCGAAATGTTTATTCACGGCCGCCTAATGTTCTTTTATTCGTGTTTTCCTGTTTTTTTTGTGGTGCTTATCAGCTAGAACAAACATCGACGAATAAGATGACATAGGTTTCATGACAGTATATTGATGTTTGGGTGGCAAAAATAATGAGAGAATACGTGTTATTTGCCGCGCACGGGCAGCCGGGCCGGGAGGCTTTCGCAGGAAAAGTAGTGCACCAGAAAACTTACTGAGACTTATGGTGTGCGAGAGGGTTAAAAAGCAAAGTGTCATTATTCTCACCAATTCTTCGACTTCAAGCTGATTGCATCAGATGAACTGTGTGCAAGGAAAGTGAGTGAGTGGAGAAAAGGGGCAATTTTTGTTGTTTTTTTTGTCGGTGTCCGTATACATGGCAAAGGTGCGGTGACACGACTAAGGCTTAGGCTAGCCCTTCAAAGTAATAACACTTCGAGAACACTTCCAGAAGACTACAGTCCACCACAAACATTGTTTACATGAAAAAATTTTCATAATTTGGCGTACTTGCTGCTGGGAGTCCGGTAACCATAGCAACGATTTTGAGGCAGACTGCCTGCTCTCCTCACCACCACATCGCCTTACAGACAGACAGACAAACAGACACACACACACACACACACACACACACACATAGATGTATGTTTGGCTTACACTGTCGCTCGATTCGGGCACTGCTGTGCGACTACAACTCTGAGTGTCACAACAATTACTACAAATACTACTCTTGTTATTATTATTACTAGCCCTACAACTAACACTACTACAACTACTACTACTACTGCCTCTACTACAGCTACTACCATTAATACCACACTACTACACATACTACCACAGCAACTAAAACTACTACCACGACTACCACTATAACAACAACAACAACTACTACTACTACTACAAAAAAGGTAAAAAAAATATGAACAAAGCAGTTATTCACATACTGTCTACAATCAAAAGTACTTACCACTATGATTTTTTTTTTTCCTGTGATTTGTACATTTTCATCATAACAATTATGTATACACATGAAAACTTTCAATAAAAATAAGGCACCGACTTCATCATGAAACAAACTTTCTGCTTCCATTATTCACATAAATATACACAGTGCAGTAAAACAATTTTTTCTAATTACACAAAACCAACATACCGGTATGTACTAAACTAACACTAACTTATGCGTAAGACCCAGACTTCTGCCACTCGGTCTTTGAGTGAATGTCAAAGAAACAGGTAGAGCACAGTACCACCTCACATACAGCACACCACCACCTCATCATATTGCATTGCTGTGGTCGGCGTGATGATTTGGCACAGACAGAGCAACGTCAGAAGTCTTCTTTGTCTGCAGGTGTTAGAGGCAGTGCTTCCATGTAATGCCTAGTGAGGTAGTTCCTACACTGCAGTCGGTCAGACAGTTGCTGTACACTGTGCCTCCGTTTCACAGAAGGCATTACTTGGCCATATCTCTCCAGGAGACCATAAATTACATCCTTCTCAAACTGTCTGTGGGATGTGCTGGTCTGTGTTATATCCTTGTACTGAATGAAAGCATTCAGTACACAGATGTCAAGTATATGTAAGAATGCCTTCTTGTACCACTTACAGCATTGCCTCAGACAGTCGATGGTGCTGATCAGTATATCAGATTTATGGACAAGTCACAAGTTGACATCATAGTTGATAACGGCATGAGGCTTGAAGACTAGCTGTCTTGTTCTTTTATCGACATTGCCCTTGTCTACCAATTTCCTGTCATGGACCATGGAGAGGACATTTACCTTTCTCTTATCATGCCTTCATGGTGCCCTTGGGAAAGGATGGTCAATGTTTCCTCTTTGCACGGACAGTGCCACATGATCCAAATTTGTGTTCTTGCAGGTACTTTGCAAGACTTGGTGCTGTGTAGTAATTAGTGAACAGGATATGGCTGACACCGAAGTATCTGTCCATGAGTTTCTTCACGACTGAGCCAGAGAAGCCCTAGGGGTCATCCTTTGATAACTCTGCATCACTTGCTGTATACACAATAAAATCTAACACACAGCCAGTCTTGCAGTCACACAAAACAAAAAACTTATTTCCAAAACGATGTCCCTATGAGGGAACCTACTGTATAAGGGCAAGACGTCCCCTCAACATAACAAGCAAATCATCAATAACAACCTTCTTGAATGGCGTGAAATAGGATCGAAATTTCTCCTTCATCATATCCAGAATCGAGCGAATTATCCATTGCTTATCGTTCGTAAATGGGCCCATATTGGTGGAGAAATGCAGGTACCTGGGGATATCTAGGTGCCTCACCTGTGGCATACACTTACCAAACATCAGTGTCGCAGCAATGTCATCCACTAGCCAATAATTATAAATAATATGTTCTTTGATGTGAGGCATCAACATGGTCAAAGCTAGCCAGACATACATCTCACTGACATTTGTCACTGTCCATTCTTTTGTCTTTGTACTTTCTCTTATGTGCGAGGTTTCACCCCAATTGCAGCAGAATTTCCTGAATGCATTTATCTCCTTGACAATGAATTCCATTACTGTTACATAAAAAGGAATGAACAGATCAACAGAGGTGGATGGTGCATTGCATAGGAATTCTGGCTGCACACCTGCATTTTTGTCATCAAACACATCTATATTGGGCTGAAATCCTGTCCCTTCCTTCCAGGCAAATGCTTCTTACATACCCACCCTTGATCCCTGCCTTGCCTGTCATGCTCATGGCCTGCCCCATTCCCTGCCCCTAGCATGGTGCCGTAGTAGCGAGTCCACTCCGCTGAATACTCACTAGATGAGGCAGGTGTTGGTGGTGGTGACATGATGATATTGGTGACTATGATCATGGTCTTGATGGCGATGGTGAATTTCAGGGATGGGCACGTGCCTACAGGCCATAAAATGATCATTGCCGTGCACCTGCACCTGCATATCCTGACGTACTTGGCTGTGGTGATGAGGCAGGATTGTGTTGCAAGGCAGGTGGTGAGGCAGGCTGGCATGGTGAGGCATGTGGTGAGGTAGGCCAGCGTGGCAAGGCATATGGTGAAGCAGGCACGTGTGGCGAGGCACATGGTGAGGCACGTTGTGAGGCATGCCAGCATGGTGAGGCATGTGGTGAGGCAGACTGGCGTGATGAGGCATGTGGTGAGGCAGGCCAGTGTGGCCAGACATGCTGTGAGGCAGGCTGGCATGGTGAGGCATGTTGTATGGCAGGCCAGCAGGGCGAGGCACTTGGTGAGGCCGGCCGGCATGGCGAGACACATAGTGAGGCAGGCCGGCATGGCTAGGCACTTGGTGAGGCAGTTACAGATGTAGGACATGTGGGAGAGGCTAGTGTTGTGGTAGGATGTGTGGAATTTTCCACGGTAGGTCTTGAGTCACGCGCTGGTGTGAGACTCAGCCTCTGGCATTTCCTCCTTCCACCATCCTCCACTTCCCACCTTTCTTCACTCCTTACCTCCTCTTCCATCTTCTCCACTGTGCGAATATGCCCTTCTACAGGATCATCAATATCATCGGACCCATTTCCATCATCAGAAAAGGCTGTTGATCATGCAGAGGAAAAAGATCGCTGCACAGTGAAGAACTCACAGTCACCCTCCTAAACTCATGCATACATTTCCACACTCAGCATGGCGAGAGGAGGAGTCACTCTCTCAACTCATTATTGGCGATAATGGCAGGTCCAGTTCTTTCCCTATCGCACTGTCACTAAGGCCTTTCCTTTTCAGGCCTTTAGAGTTCAATGGTGTTGAAGTCGGTGGCTGCAGGCACACAGCCGAGGGTCGGGACAAAGGAAATTTTTTTTTGTGTAGGGCTATCCATGATGGAAGTAGGCAGGCAACTGGAGTGTGACTGGGATGAATGCTGAAGGGCTGCCAGTAGCTGTGTGTGGTGGAAATAACTAGCTGAAAATTCAAACAACAGCGCAAATTACTAGATCACGTATACTTGTCACACGGACAGCCCCAGGACGACATGTATACATGATACCTGGGCGCTATGGGTTAATCCCACAATATCCCACCTGATGTTCTCCAGGTCTTCAACCAATTCCTCAAATTTATGGTTTTAACTGTGAGTTCTCACACTGTAGGTGTTGAATTTCATATTCTTTAATGTGTTTTTCTTACCTCTCATGTTCTTCTTGTCTTGATTCTTCTTCTTGGGGTAGTCTTGGTTGGTCTTCTTGGGGTTGTGCTTACTCGCATTCGGTGGCACACTGCCCTGAGGCAGTGCGGTTGGACCTTTAGGATATAATGATCCAACAGAAACTGCCTTTTTATGATTTTGGTGTGCTGTCATGGTGGTTAAAAGGTAATGGCAGATAATCTAGTCTCCATACCATATTGTTTCTGGCGAGATAATAATTTGTGCCACCTTATTCAATGTATTCTTTGGGACCTTATATATCCATAAGGAGTTCCAAGGTCTACGCCATCTGTGACGGTACTCCATATATCTATGAAGTATTCCCTATTCTGCCAGCTGGGGACATCTCAAGCAGTGGGATCCTGCTCATGGTTTGTGACTGGAGTCTCTCTTTTCCCAGGTTAGTTGTGTCTTAGGGCTAACGAGTCCAGTCCTGGGTGTACATTATGTTTTCAGGTATAATTATGAATCAGTTTCTTCGCCCCATGTAAGTATTACTTCATCTACGAATTATCCATTTTTTTTTTCCTCAGGAGGGCAGGAGCCTGAGGCTGCACTACTCTGGCTTATTCATGTGAGGGTGAGCAGCCTCACTTCTGCCAGAGCAATAACCTCCAATTATCTCTCGTATGTAAACCCTTACAGGCTCAGTCCACTTGGAATTATTTACCTCTCTAAACCACCCTGCCTCATTTGGCCATATGGTTACCACCCAGCATGGTAAATAGCTCAGTGGAACAAAAACTATTTGGTACGTCATTGCAGGCATCCTAAGGCAGAAATACATTGAATGAACGGTAGGCAAGCGCCCCCACCAACCATTAAAGATACGTTTTTACAGGGATATGAGTTTATTTTTATAATTCTATGTTAAAGATTCTCTCTCTCTCTCTCTCTCTCTCTCTCTCTCTCTATGTGTGTGTGTGTGTGTGTGTGTGTGTGTGTGCATATATATTCAGAGAGAGAGAGAGAGAGAGAGAGAGAGAGAGAGAGAATATATTGTTACAAGATGGGAGTAGGCAACCCAAATCTGACTGCGTAAAAAAACTGAGGAAAACAAAGTAAAAGGAATTGAACGTATAGTTAGGTGAAGAAAAACAATGAAAAAAAAAACTAACTCCAATCTCACAACACAGGTCCGAAAGTAATAAAATTAGCTGATGTTAGCAAGGGCAAAGTAAACACAAAGAAAAATTCATAATACAATACAAACTAATAATATTTACAATGAGATAAAGAAACACAAAAGAATGAGACAAAAAAAAAAAACAAGTAACCTGATAATACCCTAAATAATTACATTAAAGTCTGGGAACGAACTTGCCAGACAAAAGAAAGAAAATCATACAAAAAAAAAGATTACTAAATTGCACTCAATTGCCACAAATGATAATAATACAATAATTATAATACTTGCAGTAGGATGCTGATACAAAGTGAAAAGATGTTCAGAAATATATATAACACAAAAAATTCTGCTTCTCCTCCCTCTCTTATCTCCAGTCCAAACACACCCTCTCCCGACGCCAATCCATAAAAAACTCTCTCCATCCAAAATCTTCCACCTTATATACCCCCCCACCCCAGTTGTGTGCATGCATCAATACGCAGCTAGGCCAGATGAGAAATATACAGAAAAGAGTTAGTCAAATTCATCTCTCCCCCACACTGCAAACGTTATAAATATCACTGGTGAATACAAATCTTCATGTCGCCAGTTTAAGCTCCACCAAAGTCACTGATATTAAAAACAATTTTAGTCACATCCGCATCAAGAGAGCAAATAGAATTAACTAAGACTTTATAAATGTGTAAGCAACGAACAGGCAAAAACATGTACAAACACACACACCCTGGTAACACGCATGCATTATACATACATGTACAATATACTCAAAAATATACTGCGTTCTTATACACATAACACACCCACACCTAAGAAAGAATTTTCTCTTAGGAAAACTCGTTCTTAAGAACGTGACAAACAAATAGCGATGATATTGTCAACACCCTGAATATGTTTAACATCCAAATGAAACGGCTGATGAAACAAACTCCAACGCATCAATCTCTGATTGTTCATCTTGAATTATTCAGAAATTTGAGTGGGTGATGATCAGTATATACAATGACAGTAGGTCCAAATGCATGGACATACACAGAAAAGTGCTGCAGGGTGAGGATCAGAGCTAACAGTTCCTTTTCGATAACAGAATAGTTACGTTGAGGAACAGAAAACTTCTTACAGTAAATTATGAAATAACAAACAGGATGCTTTATGCCGTGATTGTTGTCCAGCATTAACACAGCTCCTGCACCCACATTACTATCATCTACGGCAAGTTTAAATGTCTTATTAAAGTTTGGTGCAGCCATAACTGGATAATTACATAAGATCTCTTTGGCTGCATCAAAACTATTCTAACACACATCAGTCCAGACGTATTTTCTATCTTTCTTAAGCAATTCAGTGAGAGGGGCCACTATTGTTGCAAAGTTCTTCAAAAAACGATGGTAGTAACCAATACTGCCGAGGAATCTCCGAAGCTCGTGCATTTTTTGTGGTGCCTTAAAACTCTTTATTGCCTCCACCTTTGAGTCAAGGGGGCATACACAACCATGACCAATCACATAACCAAGGTATTGAACTTGTGCACAAACAAACTTGCACTTCTATAAATTTACTACAATGCGAGCCTTGGAAAACCTGGCCAGCAAAACACCTAGTTCTCTTAAGTGGCTTTCCCAGTCATTGGTAAACACAACTACATCATCCAAGTATACCACACAATGCTTCATACCACTGACAACCGTGTTCATTAACCCGCGGCGTCCCGTCGACGTTCTTTTACATCCACACGTTTTGTCACTGCCAATCCCATTGACGTACATAAACGCGAAAAAATTGCAAGGTCCCTAATTTGCACAATTTTCAATTTTCGCGAGTCATTTTTGGTACATATACACGTGACACCTTCCTCAACAAGATGCCAGGCAGGGACAATGCCTTACCCAGCATGACCTCCTCCCCCCCCCTGCATGCCATTGTCTCAGCAATTCACCTGTTATCAGTGACCTGGCCAGTATAGCCATGTCATGCCACGGTACGAAATTCAGGGCCAGAGTGATTCCCCAATCAATGACAATGTGGAGGACAAACTTTACATAGCATTAGAGGAAGAAACAGTTAGAAATGATGATCAGATAATGTGGCAAAAAAAGGTCAGGTATTAGTGAGTGAAACAATGCTTATAATGCCTATATTACTGCTTGAAAACCAATAAACTCTTGTACTACATATAAATTGTTAACAGTAAATAAATAAATACCGTTTATGAGTGGTGTGAAATAGTTATCCTCCCATAGAACTTGTTTTCTTTGGTGGCAGCCTGATAGAAAACCCAGTAAGGTAAGGAGGCTCTCCTACCTGTAATGAGTATTTTAAACCTCAGGTGAGCGATTTCTCTATGAATTTTCGATGTTTCTCACCAAAAGCGAAGGTTTGAGCCAAAAAAAAAATTTTCCTAAAATGGTCGGGATTGGGGGGAGTCAGTGGTGGAAAAGTGGTCGGGATGGGGCGGGTTAATCGCTGGAACATTGCTGGGGCATTTTTCATACCATACGGCATCACATGACACTGATATGTTTGTCCGTCTGCCACAAAACATGAGACTTCCTTAGCCCGTTCAGTCAAAGGTACTTGCCAGAAGCCTTTCTTGGGATCTAACTTGGTGATATAACTAGATGAGCCGATGCAATCGATGTAGTCCTCAAGCCAGGGCAATGGGTACATATCAGTCTTTGTTAGTGCATTCATCCATCTGTAGTCTATGCAAAATCATGCAGTGCCGTCTGGTTTAGGCTGCAATGTCACAAGGGAACTCCAGGGACTAACACAGGGGGAGATATGCCTGAGTTCCAACATATTATTCCCCTGATGCAGCATACCAACACGCTGAGGACTGACTCGATAAGGGGGCAACTTTACAGGAACAGCGTCACCCACATCCACGTCGTGCTGAATCCAATCGGTCATCCAGGGGGTACTGGTGTATATTTCCTTGTAAGTTGACAAGAGGGCAACCAACTGAGATGCTTGGTTCAAATATTTCAAAATATTTTACATTATTAGTTTTCACCAATAATCTTATGGTATCTAAGGTCTGCTAATTCTGTTAGCCTAAAAGTAGAAGTGAAAGAGTTATAAATAGGTGATAATGTTCTAATTGTGTGTTGTATACTGTCACTGAATACCATAGTGATTTTTTTAAAAGAAAAACATATGTAGCAAAGTCATCTTAAATTTTCCTTTTAATTGTTTATTATTTATTAGCACTGGCCATCATTTATCAGATGAGCAATAACATGAAACTTATCACAAGAACGCGGAGGTTGTAATCATTAACAACAATATACACTTCCTTCTAAGTACCCATCCTATTCTCTCTCTCTCTCTCTCTCTCTCTCTCTCTCTCTCTCTCTCTGGCAGGGGGTACACCAGTCACACAGAGGGGAGATGGCCTACTCAAACGCTGCACATTTTTGAGGACTCGTGGAGAGTGGACTGGGAGGGGGCGATTGGAGTGGCAGTGAGGAAATTGACTCCCCATGATGTCCTACACTACAGTCCAATGGAAATGCTTTTTTAATATAATACACATGGCAGGCATTAAAACATGCTTAGATGTTGTATGGTGCGGGCAAGGGAAACCTTCAAGTGGTGTCACTGATATAACTGGCTAGTGACGTTACCCGGTTATACAAATGGACATGGTCCTCAGCTCTCTCCTTGTCCCAAGAAAGGAAGATGTTGGTCTGCAGTAAATGGGCAACTTCATCCAGCTCTCCCCTGGGTTCTGGTTCATAGGAGCTTGGAAATGCATCTACTACTACACTACTATTACTGCTGTTGCTGCTGCTACAGTTTGTGTGCAAAGAGCTTTAGACCTGAATCCAACATGACAGTAACCGAATATAGTGGACTGACTATTAAATATATGTACTGTATGTACGATCTTTGTCCAGTGTAAGGCAGGGGCTGCATTGGCCGAATACTACAGTCTGACACAGGGATAAAATAGGTATCACATTTAACTTTATACAGTAGAAGGTTGGTCCACATAATTTCAAATTCGTTGATTGGCAAGACTTTAGTTTCAGATATTACAGAAAATCATCTGGGGTAGCCAATCCAAGGTCCCATTTTGTATTTTATTCTTGCGTCTTGTATGTTGTTATATTGGCCACGGGAGAAATGTAATGTCCGTAGGAGTTAGGTATAACCTTCATTAGACCCCAGGTTACTAAATGTTCATTGTAAGTTGAATGAAGTTCTCAGAAAATACAAAGAACAAGCAAGGAAATTACACCATTTGACTGAAGAGGTTTTTATATGCAATTAGTTTCCCGTTCTACAGTGAGTTAGAATAAGTACGGAGAGTTTGTTAAAATCAGACAGTGAAGAGAAATAACATAATAATACGAGGATTAAGTCCTGGTTTTTATGTTGGATTCAGTGATGTATTTATATTTTTATCAACAATTATTTTTCGCTCCTTCAGTCCCAGTTCGACCGATATAATTGTGTCCTTATTTTCTGTTCAAGGTATTTTATATGGATCCACGGGGTGACTAATAAAAGCGTGGTGCTGTATCATTTGTTTCAAAGAGACTTGCACATGAACATTATATACTTCTACTCCCTCCAGTGGATTCCTTGTTTCCCTTTCTTCCCAACTGTTGGCAAAACCTTTCCTTCTCTTTCCCCCAAATCTACACACACACACACACACACACACACACACACAGCATAAGAAGACATATCCTGACGTTCCAGAACTTCATAAGCGCCATGCAGTCTTTTACAAACTCACATTTGGACAGAATGCGGAGATTCACCAAGAAGAGAAAATTTGCTATTGCTTTCTTATGATCACTAATTCTTTCATATGTCTGTGGTTTTGGACTATTACAGTGAACTTCACACTTTCTACCTTAATTATTATTTTCATTTGAAGTTTAGAAGTGATGTTGACGATGTAATATTTTTATCTTTATTAACTGTAATAACAGCAACAACAACAGCAATTTCTACTACTACAGTAGTAGTTGTATTACTACTACTATTACTGAACTATTACTACTACTACTACTACAGTATCACTACCACTACTACTACTGTTGCTTCTAATACAACTACTATTACTACTACTACTACAGTACCACTACCACTACTATTACTGTTGCTTCTACTACAACTACTATTACTACTACCACTACTATTACCACTACTACTACTACTACTACTACTACTGCTATTACTACTACTACTACTACTACTATTACTACTACTACTACTACTGCTACTACTACTATACCGATTTGACGCTAGCAAGGCCTAGAAGCCAAGTCCACTTTCTGTGGGAGATGGTGATTTGGTTCATATAATATGTTCGAGTGGTTATCCATGTAATCCTACTACAGTAAAGGTGTTCCCAGTTTGTAATCAGGCCTTGTACTTCTCTTCAGAAATGTTAATAATCAAGAAAATAAACATAAAAATGATGTGAAAGAATTAGCATTTCACAGAGGATGCAAAAATTTTTAAATATTTATCACAGACTGTCGAAGTCAAGGATATAATTCATTTTCGAATGAAGCCTGCTCACTGTTTCTTTGTTTTGTATCAAACAGGGAATGGGACAGGGAATAGAAAGGGATGGGAGACTGAGTTATCCCCGTACCCTGAAGGCTGGATCTATGAATGTGCGTGGATGTAGTACAATTGAGGCTAAAAGGGAGGAGATTGGGAGAATGTTTGTGAAAAGAAAGTTAGATGTGTTAGCTTTGAGTGAAAACAGATGAAAGGGAAAGATGAGTCTATGTTTGGAAGTGTGAATGGAAGATTGTCAGGTGCTGTTAGAGGAAGGGCGAGAGGTGTGGCCTTGTTAGTGAGCCCGGAAGTGCAGCAGTATGTGACTGAATGGAAGGAGGTGTTATCGAGACTGATGTGGGTGAAAGCGAAATTTCAAAGTGAGTTATGGGTATTTCTGAGTGCATATGGGCCTGGTAGCGAAAGGGATGCAGAAGAGAGGGAGTCTTTCTGGAATGATGTTGATGAGTGTTTGCAGAGTTTTGGAGCGAATGTGAATGTGGTAATCATGGGAGATCTGAATACTAGAGTGGGAAATGTAGCGGTTGAAGGTGTAGTTGATATGCATGGTGTACCTGCAAGAAATGAGAATGAGGAACCAATGATAGGGATGTGTGTTGAGCGAGAGATGGCGATTGGAAATATCTTGTTTGAGGAGAAAGATATTTATAAGTATACGTGGGTGAGACAGGAGGGTGGAAGGGTTGTTGATAGACCATTGATGGACTATGTCGTTGTGTCCAGGAATATAACAGGAAGATTGTTGGATGTGAGCGTTCTGAGAGGGAAGGGTGGAGGTATGTCCGACCACTACCTGGTGAAGGGAAAGGTGAGAGTAGGTAAGAGATGGGTGAGAGCTAGGAGAGTTAGGTGTGACAGGGAGGTTTCGAAAGAGAGTGAGTTGGATAAAAGAGATAAAATGATAGAGTATCAGGGGAAATTGAAAGATGAGTGGAACGCAGTGAAAGATCAGGAGGACGGCAGTGTGGAGGAGGAATGGCAGATGTTTAGTTCTGTGTTGGGGCATGCAGAAGAAGTGTGTGGTGTGAGACGAATGGGTGGTGGTGTAAGAAAGGGAAATTAATGGTGGTGCGAGGAAGTAAGTATGGCTGTGGCTGAGAAGAGACGTGTATCTAAAGTGTGGCTTCTGAAGGATGAGGTGTCATATGAGTGTTATAAGGAAAAGAGAAATGGAACGAGAAGGGCTGTGCGTGATGCTAAAGTGGCAGCAGATGTGAGGTGGAGTAGGCGGTTGACTAAGAATTTTCAACAGAATAAAAAAATGTTTTGGAAGGAGGCGAAAAGAGTGTGAAAGGGAGAGTCTGGGAAGAAAGAGCGAGTAAAAGCAGAGGATGGAAGGATGTTACTAAGGATTTCAGGGGCAGTGTCCGTTTTTTTTAAATAACGTCTCAACAAAGCGTCGGAGAAGGATTTAACTTTGGCAGTGCATGTTTGAGACCCCGACCTAATTTGTAAAATTATGCTTTTGTACCAAATGTGTATGATTAAGGCATTTATAAGAGTAAATGTAGGGTAAACTTAGCTAAAATCGTCAGAGGCATGTAGCGAGGCTAGCTTCGGTCACGATACAAGCCCCGCCCACAATTCGGAACGTGACGTCGGTGTGACGTAGTAGTAATCACCGACGCAAGTGGCAGTTCTGTCTTTATGTAAGCTGCTTCAGATTCAATGCCTCAGGGTTACTCATATTTCTGAGCTGCGGCTGATTTTTAGAGTGACTGTACATCCCTCCAGACTCCCTATTAGTACATAGTATATGCATCGCCCTCTTACACATATTTTGACGTCAATATGACTTATTCACTTCTGAAGAGTAGTAATCACTGCCTGAGCCGCATTAGGAATTTAATATATTTCCTTTTAAATCATGCCAATCAATCACATTAAAAATGCTACTTTTCAGTTTTATTTTAATATAAAAAAATATATTCTTTTAAAGATGATAGTGGGCGTTCAAAATTAACAAGTTTAATAAACCACTGCTCTATGTTACATGCACCGAGCATGTAGCAATGGCCGTATTGTCCACGTAAATGATAAGTAATTTCCTCCAAGTAAACTTTTTTTTTCGCAAACATTCTTCTCATATAAGGACCATACTGAATCTGTAGTAGGGGTGAAATATTACTTCGGTGTGTGTGTGTGTGTGTGTGTGTGTGTGTGTGTGTGTGTGTGTGTGAGAGAGAGAGAGAGAGAGAGAGAGAGAGAGAAAGTACAGTATGTGGGGGGGGGGTTAGAAAGATAGAACTGCCACTTGCGTCGGTGATTACTACTACGTCACACCGAGGTGACGTTCCGAATTGTGGGCGGGGCTTGTATCGTGACCGAAGCTAGCCTCGCTACATGCCTCTGACGATTTTAGCTAAGTTTACCCTACATTTACTCTTATAAATGCCTTAATCATACACATTTGGTACAAAAGCATAATTTTACAAATTAGGTCGGGGTCTCAAACATGCACTGCCAAAGTTAAATCCTTCTCCGACGCTTTGTTGAGATTTAAAAAAAAAAGTTGGACACTGCCCCTGAAATCCTTAGTAATCGAGATGGATGCAGTAAGGAAGAGATGGGCGGAGTATTTTGGAAGACTGTTAAACGTAGAAGAGGAAAGGGAGGCTGAGATTGTGGCAGATGGAAGGATACAAGGAATAAATGTGTTGGGAGAGTTGAATGATTCTTTGATCACGATGAAGGAAGTGCAGGAGGCAGTAAAGTAGATGAAAATAGAGAAAGATGCAGTTATGGATGGGTGTGCTGGGGAATGCCTGAAAGGTGGTGGAGCGACTATTGTTGAGTGATTAGTAAGATTGTTTAATGTGTGTTTTGTGAGAGGTATGGTGCCAATTGACTGGGCAAGTGTTTGTGTGGTCCCGTGGTAAAAAGGTAAGGGTGATAAGTATGAATGTACCAGCTTCAAGGGTATAAGTCTGTTGAGTGTTGTAGGTAAAGTGTATGGTAGTGTTAATAAAGAGAGCTAGAGTACAGAAGGAGTGATTGGTGATGAGCAGTGTGGCTTTAGAAGAGGGAGGGGGTGCATGGATCAGGTGTTTGCTGTGAGACAGGTGTGTGAAAAGTATTTAGCAAAAGGTAGGGATGTGTTTTGGGCGTTCGTGGATTTAGAGAAAGCGTATAATAGAATTGATAAGGAGGCTTTGTAGATTGTTTTAACCCCTTAGAGTACACAGTTCGATCGACCGTACCGGAGCGAAAATCTGTATAAAGAGCCGATTTTTTTTATCTTACAGAAGTAAAAAGTATTTTACCCAAGGTTTAGAGCTTGAATTTACACACCTTATGCTGCAAACCCGACCATTTTAGACTAAATGGTTCATGAGCAATAGCCCATCAAAGTTGAATAAAAAAGTTAACTTTCCAGGTGGCAGGACTCCCGTTTTCTCTGCGCTCCCACCCCATTCCTCCCTCATTCCTCCCCTCCCATGACCTTCCTCACCCACTCCTATCAACCCCCTCTCTTCCTCCCCTCCCCTTCTCCCTCCTCCTCCCCCAACCTCCCTTCAGAATTTTCCAGCTCATTTTTTTTCTCGAACAATAGCATGCAAAAAATAATTATGTCGGTGTTAATCACTCACTCCCAACACTCTTCCTCCCAACACTTCTCCCCTCCAGACCTTCCCTCCACCTGTCCCTTTCCCTCATAGCTGTGTAGCTGTCAAAAAACATGCGAAATGAATAGTAACAATGATGTATAATACTCTAGGCGGAGAGGAGGGGTGTTGTAAGCGGACAGCGTACTGCAGGGGTTGGGGGTGGAGGTGGGGTGGGAAGAGGCCTGAAGGGGTGGTAGGGGGGTATAAAAGTGGGAGACAGACACCTCAAGACAAAGAGGACAGGCAGAAAGGGAGTACATGGGTGCGGAGGGTGGATAGGGGAGATATAACCCTCCTCAGGGAGACAGGGAGGGGGAGAGGGGGGGGGAACACGGAGGAGTGATGGAGGAGGATGGGGGGATGAGGGAGGGAGCAGGAGGCGGTCAGAGGCGAGGGAGGGGGAGAAGGAACAAAGGTACTGGGGTAGAGGAAGGTGGCGAGAGGGGGGGGGAATCACCCCCCCACCATGGGTATGGGCCTGGATCCTCCCCCTCCCTACTCAGGAATTACTTCTCATTGGTTTGCATTGATATACATCACAGTCAGGGAGGAGCATAGTGTCTGCAATTTTTTCAAAAAGCCCCTCTATCAATCACATTCATTATATAGAGTAATCCTGAAAAAGGATTGATCGATCCAGTCAGCATTTAATGTGTTAGGATTGCATGGACTTGTTGGTAGGTTGCTAAAAGGAGTGAAAAGTTTTTATGTAAATAGTAGAGCATGTGTAAGAGTGTGAAATACTGTGAGTGATTGGTTTTTCGTGAGAGTGGGGCTGCGGCAGGAATGTGTGATATCGTTTTGGTTGTTTAATATTAATATGGATGGTGTTATAAGGGAGGTGAATGCAAGAATGTTAGGTGGAAGATTGAGTCTGGTGAATGTTGATGGAAGAGAATGGAATCTGAATCAGCTACTGTTTGTGGATGATACTGCACTGGTCGCTGATTCAGAGGAGAGATTGAGACAATTGGTAGAGGAGTGCAAAGGGTGTGTGAAAGGATGAAATTGAGCGAATATGAGATTAAGAGTAAAGTGATGAAATGTACGAGGTTGGTAGATGGTAGGAGGATGAACATAGTTTTGAATGGTGAGTTGCTTGAGTAGGTAGAGTGCTTTAAGTATTTAGGGTCACATGTTGCTGTGGATGGAAGAATAGATGCAGAAGTGAAGTTTGAATGAATGAAGTAGGAAAGGTGCTGGGAGGAATGAAAAAAGTGTTTAGATGTTGTTCACTTAGAATGGATGTAAAAAGAAGGCTGTATGGGGGTGTTGTGGTACTGACTGCGTTATATGGGGCTGAAACGTGGAATATGGGTGTAGCAGAGAGGAAAAGTTTGAATGTAATGGAGATGAGGTGTCTGAGGAGTATGTGTAGAGTGACACGTATGGATCAAGTGAGAAATGATCACTCGCAGCCCACCTCTCGCCGAGGCAACACCTCCAACGCTGTTCTCGGCAGGACCAGCTCTCCACTGCAGTCGTTTCAGCCGAGGGACGGGCCTGTCCTCCATCTTAGGGAGTGCCCTGTCAGCCCACCAGGAGGTTGAGGCTCGTCCGCCCACTTTTACCTGACCGACCACCCTCCCTCCACCAACCTTGACTGGGGTTGTGCCCTCGTGATCACCTGGACCGAGCCTGACCTTTGTGCATCCACCTGCTGCAGTGGAGAGCTGGAGCGAGTGAATGAGGGTTGAGGGCGGAGTCGGGACGCTTTGATCCTGAGCTTCGGCGCCCTTACCATCGGCGCCGTTTCGTTCACCAAGCTCTTGTCCCTCTCCGCCCTCTATGAACATCTGAGCAGCCAGCCGCCAACCATCATTGAGTCGTTTGGGGATCCACCTGAGCTTGCCGGCGCCCCTTTTCATCTGGCGCCGTGCATTCTATCGCTCTCTCTCCCCCTTGCCTCGTCGATCATCGGGCTGTTGTCTCCACCATCGCCTCGTTCCCTTCCTCTGCCGCCCTTGCCCTGTCCGCCAGTCTGCTGTCCGTGCTTTGCTCCTTCATTGGAGCTGTTTCTGCATTTTTCCCTGACGGGCTCTCCTGTTTGCCCGTTCCCCACCATGTTGTGGGGAAAATATTCAACCAACCAACCGAGAAATGATGAAGTGAGAATGAGAACTGGAGTTGTCTGGGAGATGGCTGATCGAGTTGAGAACAGGGTGTTGAGATGGTTTGGATATATGGAGAGAATGGATGATGAGTGATTGGTGAAAAAGATAACTGGATTGGATGTGAGAGGTGTAAGGCTGAAAGGAAGACCATGAGTAGGATGGATGGACAGTGTGAAGAGAGCATTGGATATGAGATGGGTGTCAGTTGAGCAAGGAAGAGTGGCTGAACATAACAGAAATAATTAGAGAGAAACTGTGAATGAATAAATGATGATGCAGCCCTGAGGGGATATTCTCCTGCAATTGGTCTGATCAGCTGATCAGGTTAGGTGCGGGTAAGGGATGGTTCCATTATGATGTGGCAGGAGTAAACCAGTTCTACTGTCGGGCCCTGCTGCAGATGTCACCGATTGCACTGCGCAGTTGACCCTCGTGTGGTGCTTTGTGGTGAGGATCTGTCCCTTTTCCTTGGGGCTAAGATGCTGATGAATGTATATGTGTGGATGAGTAAATTTGGAGTGTGTCGTCCTGTCTCGGTTACCTCCCTTTCTTGGGGGACAGATAGACAGATTGTACGACACATTAAATTACTACAAACAAATGACTCCAAACACAGAGTATAATAGGCAGTGATGTACAGTTTGTATAGCCTAGTTATATCCCAAATCATTATATAACTGGTAAAAGTCAATATCATTATGGCAGTCCTTGGGGAGGTAAAATGATCAGGGAAACAGTCAGTCACTCAGCAGGAAATTAAATGTACCACCAAGCCAGTTGATGTTATCTCGCAGCTGTCAAGTGTCTAAACCTGATAAATTTCCTCAATTTCCTTTCTTACCCAGTTACAAACTGTATATTGCAGTACCAGTTAGCCTAGATTGTACATTAAAATGCATGGGAGTTTATAATTATGAAGGCCATGTAATTATTGGTTACCTAAATCAATGAGTGTGGAAGTACCGACACTGAGCGTGTATGCACAGTACCAGGCTGCAGTGATACACCCCTGCTCACCGTGGAGAGAGAGAGAGAGAGAGAGAGAGAGAGAGAGAGAGAGCGGCAGCAGCAGCGTGGTGAGTAGGGAGGGTAAGGTGCCACTTCAATATCGCGATACATTGCTTACAAAGACATTTATAATATTAGCAGCAGAAAAATCTACATTTGAAAACCGTCATCACTGTAACTGTTCCTTTTTCCTCCCCATGGACTCCGCTTATAAGAGTTTTATGAGTTATGCAGTGATTTGGGATATAAATTGTCATACAAACTATAGTTCACTGAATATTGTACCTTATGTTTGGCTTCATAACTTTGTACCTAAAATGCGTGGCTTGAAAAACAGTGCCCCCGGAGAATACCATAGTACCCCCGACGACAGGGCAAGCCAAGAACAGCGTAGTGTGCCCACAGATATGCCGACACCCCCACACGGACCCCACGGGGTAGCCGCCACCAGCCACCACCACTCCGGGCAACAGCGACACATCTCAGCCCGGGCCGTGCGCCCCTGTGACATGCAGCCACCACGCCGCCGCCACCGTAGGAGAAGGACACTACCTTCGCGTAGTGGAATTGCTGAGCTAGCTAGGGGTGGAGTTAGAAAACAAACTCCAGATGGCGCCCCTCTGTTAGAGACGATCTATGGTCACTCCCAAGGTGTTCCGGTAGAGACGATCTATGGTTGCTCCCAAGGTGCTCCGGTAGATACGATCTATGGTCGCTCCCGTCCTCATGAGACGATCTATGGTCGCTCCGAGAGTGTCGTGGTAGAGACGACCTATTGTCACTCCCTCCCTCGTGAGATGATCTACGGTCGCTCCGAGGGTGTGCAGAGTAGAGAGACGTCCCCACAGAAGGAGACTGAGGCCCAGGCTTCCTGTCCCAGAGCGACCCAGACAGGCCTCCCAGCCTCCCCTGGTCTCTGTTCCCTACGCCTGGCTATAGAGCAGACACACCTGACGGACCCCAGTGGAAGTCGCTGCCGCAGCCCTCCCCTGTCGGCGCCCCTAGACGCTGGAGACTGCAGCCCATAGTCTCTCTCGGTTCTCCCCAGGACACCCGGGCGTGATCTCTCTACACCCTCACGACGCCGGGACCTATCTCAGAGGTTCTTGGAGCTATTCAGCCCCAGTCCCGAAGGCCACATGCCGGAGCCAAGTCCGGAAGCCACGGGGAGTCCAGGACACAAGAAGACGCCCTGGCGAGCTGTCCCGTGCCCTCTCGGCACACCCCGCATTGATGGTGCCCCTAGCCCAGCATGATCACCGATGACATGTTTCTGCCTATCCCCCTGATGAATACATGTGATATTGTAGCATGAGTAATTTAGGTTAAGTGTGATTTCCCCTAACGTAAGTATTGTGCAGTGATTTCATTTAGTGAATATCGGGGTAAACCAGATCACAGTGAGAAGTTAAAGGACGAGAGTGTGGAACAAGATCTGATTGACTATAAATGTGAGTGACATCTCTGTTCTATAATTAATAAGCCTGTGCCTATAAAGACATACCCCCATTACGGTGAAGGAATATCGTGAAAGGAAGTATTAATAGTATTCTCTCCTTCCCCCACGCTGTGGAACAAGATCTGATTGACTATACGTGTGAGTGACATCTCTGTTATACAATTAATAAGCCTCTGCCTATAAAGACATACCCCCATTACTGTAAAGGAATATTGTGAACGGAAGTATTGATAGTATTCTCTCCTTCCCCCATGTTACCAATAAATCTTGTTCACCACCCGCTCTCACTCCCATATCTCAAGGAAGTGTGAGTCAAGGATGAAATCAATTACCAAAGTATTTTGGCTAGTGGAGACCATATAAACTTCACGGCTAATATCTGCCGCCTTCCAGTATTACCATAACATTCCCCTAGCCGTCACAAGTCACTCCCCGCACCTCCCGTATCTCCTCCTAGTGAGACTCAACCCCCTCCCGCGCCCCGCGCGCGCGCCTATGTTTACTGCACTCCTGATACATTAGGATTGTTTGTGTTGTCATTAGTATCAGAGAAGGAAGTATCCTGCGAGATACTCATATCCTAGATAAGGTTTTATATTGCTATATATTGTGCTGTAATATCTGCTGATTTGTCCTGTGTCTGACTGTGGCAATATATGTGTAAAGGTTGTTGCCTAGAGTTTTTGTGTCCTGCCTCTCTTTATTGCACTAGCTCCGGTCTTGAAAGAGGACCCCGCTCCACGTTAGGTGAAATAGCAACGAGAAGTCGAGCCTAATTTCACCTAGCATTACACTGGTGGCCAGCAGTGGTTCTAGACCCGGGCGTAAGAGAGAGGTAATCAGGAAATATTTGGAAAAATGACAACTAAACCGCACATTCAGTTACCCAAGTTTGACCCCGACCAGTATGATATACACACATATCTGGCAATAATTAAACCCTTACTGGATATTGGCTTTGAAAATGACCAACAAAAAATTGCAATCACACTACCACTGTTGGGTAAAAAGGCGGCGAACATAGCGCCGAAAATCGTCCCAGAACTTACCTGGCAGAACTTTACAAAGTTCACTGTACAAGACATCACCCCATCATTGGGGAAAGTAGTGGCTCTATCCAAATTGGATAGCTTTTCATTCGACGGGGATTTAGATAATACCCTGATACAGGCAAGACGCCTGGTTACTGCTGCCTACCCGGAGGCAGATGATGAAACCCGGGATCAGCATACATTTAATACTCTGCTCAGAGTACTCCCAAGTGTTGTGAGACAACACTTCACTATCCATGATCCAACAGGAGACATGGATAGAGATATCAGTTTAATGAGGCGCCTTTTAGCCGTCCATGCCACCTCTCAACGCATCGGCGAAATAAATCAATTCCCCGTTGACCTCATCACTGTCAACCTGTGGGAATTTTCTCCATGCTACCACGGATGCCCTATCCACGACATCCGTGAGCAGCTAGAAGCTGCCCAGTGCAGCCAAATGACACGAGGGCGCTTACAAACCTCCCCACCATACGAAAATTCCCCTAAGCCTCAGGGGAAGAAAATACAAAAGGGGAAACACAAAAAGTGCCCCCCCATTGTCCCCGCATCCCACCGTAATGACGGGGGCCACCTCACCTCTCCCCCAGTCTACAACAGGGGAGAACGTTATCTTTCCTTTTCCTCCCCTCTCACTATCTCTTCTGTTCTACCTTCCCCTATTCCTGCCCCTAATTTTAACCTTCCCACCCCACACACCACTATACCCCCTCAACACAAAACCGGCCTCCCTCTTCACAGGCCTCCTAGGACCCTCTCCTCATCTTCCCCTCACCTACTTCCTAAAACCACCTCCCCCCATCTACTGCCTTCCACCTCCCACCCCGCGCCACCCACCACCATCACTTCACCACCGTTCGCTTTCCCCGCCCACATGGTTAACTCATTCACCTTCCCTATCACACCCTCCTCCTCATCCCCGAGCATTCAAACAACCCCTCGAGGCCGCATCTCCCCTACCACCTCAGCCTCCACCACCCCCCGCACCTCACCTGACATCTCACCCACCACGCCTTGCTGACCCTCACCCCTTCCCTCCGCCGCCTTGCCCTTTCCACCCAAGCCCACGTGCCCCGCCCACCCCACCACCCCCGCAGGACAACCCACTACCACCGCCCTCTCCCCTCCACACCTACGCATGCCCACTCTGACGATCTCACCTTCTCCCACGCCCCCAATGCGCGCGACAGCCCGTGCTACCCGACCCCGCCCACCCCGCACACCTACTTCCCCACCCACACCCACCCTCAGCACCACAACCACCACCCCCTCCGGCCAACTCTCATGCCCACCCACCCGATACACACACACCCCTACACCGCCCACCTCTCCACGACTTCACACCATCAAGCTACATCAGGCCCAAATCTCCTCTACCTGTACTCACCAGAGACTCAACGCCACATTACCACAGCACAAAACCTGGCCCTTACCCGCAGTATCCAGCATTCAGCTCCCAACCACACTGACAGCCACACCAAGCAAGATGAGAGTGAAGCGAGCCTTATGGGCACCTACCCTTGGCAGGAACCACAGACTCCGCGGTCCACACCACCTGCTAAACCTCCTCCAGTCTACCACCGCCACCTCCACACTCTTCCTTACCTACGACCAAGCACAAGAAGAGAACTCCTACACTGTTGCCTGGCAAACTATGCTGCAACACCTCCAGCCCGTCTGCAACACCTCCAAAACACAAGCGTTCCACCTTCAGCCACGGGGACGTGACTTTTTACGGGGGGAGAGTGGTAAAATGCGTGACTTGAAAAACAGTGCCCCCGGAGAATACCATAGTACCCCCGACAACAGGGCAAGCCAAGAACAGTGTAGTGTGCCCACACATATGCCGCCACCCCCACACGGACCCCATGGGGAAGCCGCCACCAGCCACCACCACTCCGGGCAACAGTGACACATTTCAGCCCGGGCCGTGCGCCCCTGTGACATGCAGCCACCACGCCGTCGCCACCGTAGGAGAAGGACACTACCTTCGCGTAGTGGAATTGCTGAGCTAGCTAGGGGTGGAGTTAGAAAACAAACTCCGGACGGCGCCCCTCTGGTAGAGACGATCTATGGTCGCTCCCAAGGTGTTCCGGTAGAGACGATCAATGGTCGCTCCCAAGGTGTTCAGGTAGAGACGATCTATGGTCACTCCCAAGGTGTTCAGGTAGAGACGATCAATGGTCGCTCCCAAGGTGTTCAGGTAGAGACGATCAATGGTCGCTCCCAAGGTGTTCAGGTAGAGACGATCAATGGTCGCTTCCAAGGTGTTCAGGTAGAGACGATCTATGGTCGCTCCCAAGGTGCTCCGGTAGAGACGATCTATGGTCGCTCCCAAGGTGTTCCGGTAGAGACGATCTATGGTCGCTCCCAAGGTGCTCCGGTAGAGACGATCTATGGTCGCTCCCAAGGTGTTCCAGCAGAGACGATCTATGGTCGCTCCCAAGGTGCTCCGGTAGAGACGATCTATGGTCGCTCCCGTCCTCGTGAGACGATCTATGGTCGCTCCGAGAGTGTCGTGGTAGAGACGACCTATTGTCGCTCCCTCCCTCGTGAGACGATCTACGGTCGCTCCGAGGGCGTGCAGAGTAGAGAGACGTCCCCACAGCAGGAGACTGAGGCCTAGGCTTCCTGTCCCAGAGTGACCCAGACAGGCCTCCCAGCCTCCCCTGGTCTCTGTTCCCTACGCCTGGCTCTAGAGCAGATGCACCTGACAGACTCCAGTGGAAGTCGCTGCCGCAGCCCTCCCCTGTCGGCACCCCTAGACGCTGGAGACCGCAGCCCACAGTCTCTCTCGGTTGTCCCCAGGACACCCGGGCGTGATCTCTCTACGCCCCCACGACGCCGGGACCTATCTCAGAGGTTCTTGGAGCTATTCGGCCCCAGTCCCGACGGCCACACACCGGAGCCAAGTCCGGAAGCCACGGGGACTCCAGGACACAAGAGGACGCCCTGGCGAGCTGTCCCGTGCCCTCTCGGCACGCCCTGTATTGACGGTGCCCCTAGCCCAGCATGATCACCGATGACATGTTCCTGCCTATCCCCCTGATGAATACGTTTGATATTGTAGCATGAGTAATTTAGGTTAAGTGTGATTTCCCCTAACGTAAGTATTGTGCAGTGATTTCATATAGTGAATATCGGGGTAAACCAGATCACAATGAGAAGTTAAAGGACGAGAGTGTGGAACAAGATTATTGACTATATGTGTGAGTGACATCTCTGTTCTATAATTAATAAGCCTGTGCCTATAAAGACATACCCCCATTACGGTGAAGGAATATTGTGAAAGGAAGTATTAATAGTATTCTCTCCTTCCCCCACGCTGTGGAACAAGATCTGATTGACTATACGTGTGAGTGACATCTCTGTTATACAATTAATAAGCCTCTGCCTATAAAGACATACCCTCATTACTGTAAAGGAATATTGTGAACGGAAGTATTAATAGTATTCTCTCCTTCCCCCATGTTACCAATAAATCTTGTTCACCACCCGCTCTCACTCCCATATCTCAAGGAAGTGTGAGTCAAGGATGAAATCAATTACCAAAGTATTTTGGCTAGTGGAGACCATATAAACTTCACGGCTAATATCTGCCGCCTTCTAGTATTACCATAACATTCCCCTAGCCGTCACAAGTCACTCCCCGCACCTCCCGTATCTCCTCCTAGTGAGACTCAACCCCCTCCCGCGCCCACCGCGCGCGCCTATGTTCACTGCACTCCTGATGCATTAGGATTGTTTGTGTTGTCATTAGTATCAGAGAAGCAAGTATCCTGCGAGATGCTCATATCCTAGATAAGGTTTTATATTGCTATATATTGTGCTGTAATATCTGCTGATTTGTCCTGTGTCTGACTATGGTAATATATGTGTAAAGGTTGTTGCCTGGAGTTTTTGTGTCCTGCCTCTCTTTATTGCACTAGCTCCAGTCTCGAAAGAGGACCCCGCTCCACGTTAGGTGAAATAAGAACGAGAAGTCGAGCCTAATTTCACCTAGCATTTCAGTACCTACATTACGTTTGCTACAACCAAGATTCATTCGAAAGCGAGCATGCATCCTTGACTTCGACCGTTTGTGGCACATATTCTATAGTTTTAATATCCTCTCTAATGTGCTACTACCTTGAAATAATTTGCATTGTTATACCCCTAATAATCAACATTACTGTAGAGAATATCTGGTCTGTTTGTGAACTGTCAACTCATTTAATACAAGTAAACGGGCAGCTGCACGAACATTTTGTATGGACCGATCAGCTGTTTTCAGACACAAAGTGGGCGTGGCTTCTAGGCCTTGCTAGCGATACTACCACTACAAGAAATAATAATAATAATAATAATAATAATAATAACAATGATAATAATAGTAATAAAATAATAATAATAATAATAATAATATTATTATTATTATTATTATCCATCCATCATCCAATCCTACATTGCCCCTTGAGGAGCGTAGGAGCCCGGGGCTAGGCAGTTGGTCCCGACATTTAAGATGAGAGTGACCAGCCTCATTCATCCCTGAGTGGCATTACATGAGCAATCAACCCCAACCATCCCTTGGATATAAACCTTCACCGGCTCAATCCGATTGGAGCTCAATAATTACCCACTAAACTACCAGGCGCCAAAATTTGGTTATATGGTTACCACCCGGCGTAGTAAATGGTTTCCTAGTGCACAGGAAACCATTTGGCTTGTCACAGTGTAGAGTCACCCACAGGCTGAAGGAAGTGGAAAGAATGAAGGAAAGACAGAAGAGGAAGTGTAAAGTTACCAGTAGGGAGAAGGACAAGGAAAGAGTGAAGGAAAGAAAGACAGAAGAGAATGGAAGGAATGAAGGATGGAGACGAAAGGGCAGACACCCGAGAGCCCCCCCCCCTACCACAATTATTATTATTATTAGTAATAGTAGTAGTAGTAGTGGTGGTGGTGGTAATAAATTCAGTGTAATTGCGTGTATATGTACACCTGTGTGTATACGAACACACACATTAGAGCATCCATGTGTATGTGTGAGACGGCACCTGCTTGCATGTTCACACCTTATTAGTGTGGCTGCGTGTTTACTGGGTTAGTTATACGGTGCCCATATTTTCTGATGAAATATGCCAGGAATTACTTGTTGTTCTGTTTATGAAAAAAAAAAAAAACTAGATTTGGAATGAACTTATTAAATTTATTTTTCGTCTTATTTACACCTTTTGTTGCTTTTGCTTTCGCCTATTGGAACTAGGCCACTTTCACAACATGAATACTGCGTCGTGAAATCACGAGCTTAGATGAGCCTCAGATATGATGTGCGATGAGTCTCCTTGGCTGTTAGTTAGATCAGCCTTCCAGTCTTAGAACACTTGGCGTCCATCAGAGCTCAAAGGAGTTAGGGATCATTTTCAAGATAGAATTATGAAAGTTAAACCTGTGATGGGTATAGCAGTCGCCTATTGACCTTCAAGTTCGATGACAGTCTCCTACAGTAAATAAAATTGCTTGGAGGCAGCAAGAGTATTTAGAAGCAAGATCTGGCTGAAGAGTTTATTTTTAAGATGACTGTTTCGGTCCGACTTGGACACTATTCAGGCATGAAATAATAAATTTATGGTACCCCAAAGAAGTGATGATCCGATTCCCAGTACCTTTCGCTCAGAAAGTGGTATCTGACAACTGCGACGGCCAAGTTATGTTTCCTGTATTGTTCACCGGAAAGGATAGTAATTAGGTAAACAACTCCAAAAATCAATGTATAAGTGTCCTTACTGTTTATGTCTCTTATAACGTGAGAGGAAACCACTATTAAAGTTAAGGCTTTACCATACGAAAGAATGTGAAGTGCACTGCCTATCACTCACCGGGTTCAGGGTTAAAATACGGTGAAACTCTAGTAATACGTATTTTGCATCTTAGATCAACAATACTGAAGGAAAAATGTACTATAAAATAAAACCCACAGAAAATAGTAATGTCGAAATCACGAGTGCCATCAAATATAAAAAAATAAACATCTAAAGATATATTACCATCAACATTTAATTCTGTATGCGGGATGATATTTAAGTGGGATAACCCGAGGGCTATACACAAGATGGATCGTCAGTACAATACTGCAGCCTTTCGGTGCAAACAATTTGCTCTTTATTTCGTAAATCTTCCAGCAAGACAGATATCCAGGCAGTTTTACATCAAGTAGAGGACAGTTAACGGGCAGATAAGCAATGGATAGAGAGGTAGAACATAGAAAATTTGCCAAATGGAGCACCTCGTAGCACAGGACTAAGATAAGTTACTGCATGTGCCCAAGAACACCACCTAACCACCTGTGTTGCTATCGAGAAGCATTTTAATCTGCCGGTATTCAGGTATGTTAGTGCAACCAGTGCAGTTATTGGGGAAAATTGGGCATTTTTATTCACGATGAAAATCCAACAATTTATAAAATATGTAGGGCAGTTTAATGAGAGAACTAAAGAGTGAGAGGATGATATTCAAAAGCAAGAGTGCGACAATGAAAACTAAAACTGAAAAGCATTATATAAAAAGGAGGGGAGGGGGATCGTGACAATGGCCAAAACACATCCACCCACACCTACGACATGATTATAACTGAATAATCTGATTTATGTAAGGCCTGGCTTGCAGTCATGCAATGTTTCCAAAGGAACAAGCATAGAAATCCGCTAGACTGGTCTTAAAAAATGGTAAAAATCTGCCAGACTGAGGGAAATTAAGGAAAAAAAAAAATGCCAGACACGACTTTAAATGAACGCCAGATATATAGGAAATATTTAATTTCTTACCAGCTAGGTTGCATTTCAAAACTTTAAATTTACAGGGAAAATTGCTGCATTAGGAACACTGCTAGCATGAGTCGTGACGACGAGTGAAAACGTGCCAGATGTCTCTTTTTATTTATTATTGACAAAAAACATTAGAATTTAAAAATATTTTGGCAAGATTAGTTTTTTACACCAAAAATTATGTTTGCAGAGCAGGCAAAGACTGTTTCCGTCTCCTAACTCCCAATCAAGTGAATGTTGCCAGACGGAGGGAGTTTTGTCCGAATCTTAAAGAAAGCGAGTCATCACTTGTTTGGGCAATCGTGCAGTCAGAGCAAAATTTAATTTTGTCTACTGTCATACACCTTTGGTAGGGAGTAGACGGTAGCACCACTCGTGCAGGGCAGTACATCCAAGGAGGATGGAGAGCTGATGACAGGGAGGGCTGGAGCTCCCATTTCTTCAGCCCCTGGGACTAGCTCCTGACCATCTCCCATTGCTCACCTTTTTCAGTGTTTCAGTAATACAGGGAGTAAGCCAAGATGCTCTCTAATTCAAATTCCTCTATCTGTCAGCACCAAACTACATGCACATTACACACTACACCTTCTATTCAGAAACTCAAACAAAAGAAGCATAGCATCTCAATACACAGCCTCAGATACCCCATGGTGACTACCCAGCCAGATGTCTCAAACCACTGTTTGACACACTTTTTCATTTCAGCAACATTCGCTGCCTTTCCTCTAACTTTCTCTCTGTTAAGCACCATCTCTCTTTCTCTAAACCTCACCCTCTCTACCTGACTGAAACTCAGCTGTCTGAGGCAACTGATAGCAAACACTTCTCTGCAACTCCCTACTTTCTCTATACTCATTTTAAAGCCAAAGGTGGCTGTTGTGTATATGTACACAACGACATATCTTTCTCTCGTATTCCTGAACTTGATTCCTCTGAATTCTCTACTCTCTGGTTTTGGCATTCCCATCATTCTCTGTCTAAATATGTCAGTGCTGTTTGCTTATCCTGTAATTCTACTCAATATGAAAAACTCAACTACCTTACATCTAAGATGAAGCACATCCTATCCATTTCGTTTTTCTCTGAAATTTCCATTCTAGGAGACTTAAATGTTCACCACCACCTTTGGGTCGCCTTTCCTTTTACTGATCCACCTGGTGAAAATGCTTACATCTTTTCTATCCTTAATGACCTAGAGCAGCTTGTGCAGCACCCTACCAGTATCCCTGACCGTCTTGGAGAGTGTTTGAGCATACTTGAACTCTTCCTTACAACTAAACCCTCTCTTTACACTGATGATCTTTCCTCTCTGTTGGGCTACACTGATCACAATCTTATCACCTTAACATATCCTATCACTCCCATAAGGACTGCAGACCCTCCCAAGAAGTGTCAGTTAACCCAAAGGAGCCCAGTGTCCACAGTATTGGACAGAACTGGGAATTTTCAGATCTTCATTGAGTAGAGAACCTCCAGGTAGGGACCTATGAGCTTCACAACTATGAGCCGCCAGGCGGAGGACGGTACGCTTAGTACCCTCCCAGCACAGTGCCTCACCCAGGAGCTCTGGGATCCAATGGGTTAAGGCACTTTGGAGCTGCTGATTGGGAGACCCTAAGGCAGTACTTCTTTAACCTACAGCTTGCCAGAGCCATTTTAAAATGTCACGACAAAAATCTGTGGTCAGTGCCAGTGCCTTTTTAAAATGGCTTAAAATTAAAAAATTCTGTGACCGCATTTTTCAAGATTTGTGGGTCAAAACTGGCAGGCATGTATTGTAACTGTTCCTCTACCTTACCTCAGGCGGTCAATGCCATACACCCACTCACTTCCTCCCTCACGCTCGCTCTGCCTCACTCTACTTGTGTACCTCACCCAGAGCTGGACAGTCATGTGTACTAATTTCTGCTCAGGGGTTACCCCTTCCTTTCCCCCTCTACCTTGGACAGAGGGAAGGGGAAAATCACGAACAAGTCTACCCCGCCTTCTGCCCCCAACTCCCCCACCCTCCACCTCCAGCTGCCAGTTACTGATTAGACGCAAATTTTCTCATGTCCTGTAAACATGACTAAACTGTCGTCGCACACGCTTTCAACGGCCAAGATTTGGACTATATTTTTAGAATATATTACCGTATTGAACTGCATTCTCAAATTGAAAATATTCACCATCATTGTAATCCAGTGTCGTCCGCTGCACAATTCTGGGTTCCAGTGCTTACCTTTTCACTTCTCTCAGCTGTCTCTCTCTATCTCTCTCTCTCTCTCTGAATTTACGTTTCCCACTCACTCTTTCTTTTTAAATTTATATAACTTTCTCTTTGCTTCTCTCCCCCTTTCCCCCTTCTCTCTCGTTCTTTGTCTTAAGTCTTCCCCGCCTCTCACCCGTCCCCTCCCCCCACCTTAGGCCTGATCAGCAGTCAGTTATACCGTCACCGCTCCTTCGTATATCGTGTGCAGGCAACATTTATCACACACACTTAGGTCAGATGTATGGAAAGCTATTTTTTTTTTATATATATATAATTGTATTTCTCATTATGTGCCCAGTCAAACTCCTCATTCAATAACCAGTTATTGAATGAGGAGTTTGACTGGGACAGGGAAGGTTTGGAGCCAGCAGATCCAGTTGTTAGAATGACTATATTTGTAGTCGCCACGCTGTCAGTGCAAAATTTAAGTCGTGTGTGTGTGTGTGTGTGTGTGTGTGTGTGCAGTTTATAAGCCCAGCTACCCAGCTATGTGAAGTGGAACGGTCACTTTAATAAAAATTACGAATATTGGTCTGGTGTTCTCTATTTGAACTTGGCACATAATGAGAAATACAATTATATATATAAAAAAAAATAGCTTTCCATACATCTGATCTAAGTGTGTGTGATAAATGTTGCCTGCGCACGATATACGAAGGAGCGGCGACGGTATAACTGACTGCTGATCAGGCCTAAGGTGGGGGGAGGGGACGGGTGAGAGCCAGGGAAGACTTAAGACAAAGAACGAGAGAGAAGGGGGAGAGGGGGAGAGAAGCAAAGAGAAAGTTATATAAAATTAAAAAGAAAGAGTGAGTGGGAAACGTAAATTCAGAGAGAGAGAGAGAGAGAGAGAGAGACAGCTGGGGGAAGTGAAAAGGTAAGCACTGGAACCCATAATTGTGCAGCGGACGACACTGGATTACAATGATGGTGAATATTTTCAATTTGAGAATGCAGTTCAATACGGTAATAATTTATTCTAAAAATATAGTCCAAATCTTGGCCGTTGAAAGCGTTTGCGACGATAGTTTAGTCATGTTTACAGGACATGAGAAAATTTGCATCTAGTCAGTAATTGGCAGCTGGAGGTGGAGGGTGGGGGAGTTAGGGGCAGAAGGTGGGGTAGACTTGTTCGCGATTCCCCTTCCCTCTGTCCAGGGTAGAGGCGGGAAGGAAGGGGTAACCCTTGAGCAGAAATTAGTACCGTGACTGTACATAGTGAAGGCATGTTGTAAATATTTTCACGTAAGTTTAAGGACTGTACATGGTGAAAACAAGTTGTAAATATTTTCTCACAGGTGTAAGGACTGTACATAGTGGATAAGTTGTAAATACCTTCTAAGTGCCAGGACTGTACACAGTGATGTCAGGTTGTACCTATCTTCAAGTAAGTGTAAGACAATGCAATCACAGTGACACACAAATTGTAACAGATATTGAAGTAATAAGTAATCAGAAAAGTGTACTGAACATTGCTATAAGTTCCCAACATAAATACCTGAGTCTACCTTACATAGAAAACGGCTTTCTCTCACCTATGTGGTGAGCATGAGAGTGGGAATACCTGTATACGAGTATGCAGGACTCAATAAAACCCATTTCCGAGCTTCGGTGAGTATTTTAATGGTGAAATTCGTTGTTTTCACATCAAAATCTATCATTTTAGCCAAAAAAAAAAGGTCAAAAATGGCTGACACAGAGGCGACCCATAGGGCTAAAAATAGCTGGCATGTGGCGAGTTAATATTCCCGGGAACAATTATTGCTTTCACGGCTGAGAGCCATCTGAGAGTGCTGAGCTCATCACAGAGGTTATTCTCTCAGACATGGAAGCATACATTCCTTTCTCATATCCTTTGACTAATGCAAAAAACCTTTGCATAACCACACTTGTTCTAATGCTGTGCACAACACGGAGAGGGCCTACGAAAGATACTGGAGCCAACCCCCTCCTGAACCTCATCCCTTTTATGTTTCTGCCCGTAATCATGCTAAGTCTGTTCTTTGCTCCCCTTAAAAAAAAAAAAAAAAAATCATTCATACTAAATGCTTTATGTTATGCTAGGTGTTTTTAGGGTGACTTCCCATCCTAGAAACACCAGCAATAGAGCCAGGGTCCTCTTTCGAGACTGGAGCTAGAACATGCAACGAGAAGAGCAGGGCATAAAAACTCTGGACAACAACCTTACACGTGTATTATCCAAATTACAACCTTCGAACAATATGAATGGGAGTTGTACGTGACATACTATTTACTGTCAACTGTGCTGGACAGACTAGAGGGTCACAAATGGTTTGTGGGTATCACGCAGAATACTAGCCAGTCAGAAGGACACTGGACGGACACTGCACAATGAAGAATATTATATTTCTCACAGTTTGTTACTTGGGCTCTGATATCAGTCTGAATATAAGCATCTCACCATATATCACAGTGGCAAAAGCACTAGTACAACACAGTATACACACATAGACACATAGGCATACTACATAGCCACTAGTTCGACACTGTACATATATATCACAAGCACTACAGTCACTATAGGTATGGGCAGTCACTATTACACTGGACAGGCCGGGGGATGCTGGCTAGGCTGCATGGGCCGGGCGGTTTCCAGGTGTCGGCCAGGTGTTGGAGGGATCCTGTTTGGTGTCCCTTCTTTCAAGGGCCATGGGATGACCCTCAAAGGTGATGTCCTCTGCTGGGAGCTGCTGTTGGGCATGGTGGGAGGCCCTCTACTCGTGGGACCTGGTGGTGTAGTCTGGTCCTTGGGGCTTGGGCCAAACAGTGCGAGCTGACGCACTTGTCTGTGCCTACCCTGGGGAGAAGGTCGCCGTCATCTGGGGCTGGAGAGGTCATGCCCTGGGGTTATATGGGCACCTCGGGTAGTCCGGCATCTGTGGTCTCCCTTCCGTCGGGCCTCCATCAGGGTTGGACTGCGGAATTGCCTCCGGCAGGAGTCCGTCAGTTGGTCATCTCCCACAGGCACTGGCTGGATGGCACACACTCCCAGGGACAACACAACACCTCGCCACACTTCTTCTAGGCAGGAAGGTTCCTCCTGGGGGCTGCCTCAGTGGAGAGGAGCGGTGGTATGTCTCGCTCTGCTACAGGAAAGGTAAGCCAAGCAAGGGTTGTCCTTCACTGGGAAAGTTACAGGGGATGAGAGGCTTTGGTGGCGATGCCTCTTCCTGGCATGGCTGGAGGCCGTCACCAAAATCCCATAGGCAACAGGGGGAGGGCTGCTAGAGGCCATCCCTTCACTGTCCTTGTGGCTGGAGGCAGTCACCGAGGCCCAACTTCTTAGCAGGACCGTGGGCGAGGTGTGGGTGGAGGCTGTCACCTGACCACGGGTGCAGCTGAAGTTTATCACCTGTGTCCTGCAGGGGGAGTGATGTGTAGTTGAGGTGCAGGCAGAGGCCGTCACCTGCCTGCTGGTGTAACTGGAGGCTGTCACTGGTGTCGTACTCCCAAAGGCAGCTGTAGAAGGAGAGGGGGCGTACCTAGCTCTCCCCAAGCATGGCTGGAGGCCATCACTGGTTCTGCAGGAAAGGAGGGGGGAGTTGAGCAGCACCTGAGCAGCTGGAGGCTAGCTCTAGACTTCTGCGGCTGAAGGCCATCATGTTTTGGTGCGTGGCTGGAGGCTGTCTCATTTGGTGTGCGGTTGGAGGCTGTCATGTTTAGTGTGTGGCTGGAGGCCGTCACTATTTTGGAGTGGCTAGAGGCTGTCTCCCTATTTGTGTGGCTAGAGGCCATCACAGAGGTGCTGCTTGGGACTGTCTTTTCAGTCCCACCCTGAACCTGACGAGAGTTGGTCCGGCTGGAGGGTAATGCCCTCACACTGAACAGTCCCCGCTGGGTCTGTTACAGGGAATAAGGGCGCAAGGTAGTTGGGGAAGTATCCCCATACTGCCTGGATAGAGCACGCTCCCACAAAGCCCCTCAGTGGTCTCCTCCTGGGGATGGGGTCGCAATGTCTCAGCAGTGTTCTGCTGCTTCAGCGGGTATTTCACTCTGAAGTCTCCACCTCGAATCTTCTCATTCCTTCTGGCACAATGCCAAAAAACTTTCAAACAACTTTACCTCATCATCCGTCCTTCCTCTTTTCAACTCTGATGGCTCTGTAGCTATTTCTTCTATTGATAAAGCAGGTCTTTTTGCTCAGACTCTCTCCTCCAATTCCACCTTAGATGATCCAAATGCTGTTCCTCCATCACTTCACCCTTTTGACTTTCTTACGGCTGATATTAAAATTTCTTTTGGTGACCTATTTTCTGCCATATCTGGCCTCAATGCTAACAAGGCATATGGACCGGATGAGGCCCTTGCTGTTGTCCTCATCAATAGTGCTTCTGTGCCTTACACTCTGCCTAGGTAACCTCTTTTGCCTATGTCTGTCGACTTGCGCCTTTCATTCATGCTAGAAGTTTGCTCTCATTCACTCCCAGCCTTCTATCATCCACTTGCTTTAACATCCAGTTTCAAAAGTTTTTTTTAGTCTCTTCTTAACAAAAAAAATTACAGCATTTTTACTATCACAACCTTCTTTCTGATTGTCAGTATGGGTTCTGACAAGGGGCACTCCACTGGTGAACTTCTCACCTACCCTCCACTACGATGGCATCCCTCCACCACTACGGTGGGCACATTGCACCCATCTAGCAATAATTCCCATCCCTTATCTGTCCAACTCTAATGCAAGAGTTAACCATTGCCTAAATCCTTCATTTATGCGACGTGTCAATTCTGAAATTATCTCCTGTCAGTATTTCCTACTGCCTGTGATCTCCAGTCTTTCAAATGCAATGTGTCCAGGCATCCCGAAATGAATGGATCTTGAATTTGGCTCTCTGTTATCTTGTTTCTGTTTTTTATTTTTTTTCCCGGAGGGAATTTTTTGCAGGCTGCTGGCCTATGGTTCCCCTTCTTTGCATAAGAAAAAAAAAAAATTATGGCATGGCCGTCATTCCTCTCCCTGATGCATCATATGGACAAAAAAACATATCGAACATGTCTGAGTTTAGGGGTATTAGCCTGCAAAGGAATCGAGAAGCAGAAGAAATGAAACAACATTTTAGTTAAAGTAAGAAATACAAGAGGCGAAATGTCCTGTCACAGAAACGAGTCAAGCCTCTCTTAGTGTACGATCAAATCCCAGCGGAGGAAAGTGAGAACCAGTGAAGAATTAGATGAAGCTTTCTCTCTGACTGGACATTTATTTTGCTGAAAATATACCCTATCGAATGATTCAAAGGGAAGGGCCTTCTTTCTCGGATGTCATCTTCATTTCCGCAATGCAGTGGAGAAGTGATTGTAAAAATTGGTATATACACACATTAGTTCTTACCTTACCTAATTGTATCTTTACAGGAATGAGTCAAGCTTGTACTGTCCCGTGTCTTAAACCATATTTATCGTACATATCCTTAAATTTGTGAATTGTTTTGGCACACACTATTTCATTCGGTAATGCATTCCACTGATCAATTGCTCTGTTTGGGAAACTGAATTTCCCCACGTCATTATCACCTCTCTTCTTATGCAGTTTTTTGCAGTGTCCTCTTGCTGATGCTTCCCCATATATTAAGTAATCATTTATGTATATTTTCTCCTTCCCTGATATGCATTTATATAGCATTATCATGTCACCTCTTTTCCTTCTGTCCTGTAGTGTTGGTAGATTCAGTTTATTTAGTCCTTCTTCGTAGCTTAGATCCCTTAAGCTTGGTATCCATCTTGTAGCAGCCCTTTGAACTTTTTCAATCTTGTCTATGTGTTTTTTGAGATGAGGACTCCAGACTACTGATGCACACTCCAGGGTTGGTCTGATGAATGATGTTATTATCCTTCTTAGCATGTCTTCATTTATGTATGTGAATGCTATTCTCATATTTGCAAGCGGTGTATACATGTTCCGTACCTTCTCACTGATGTGGTCAGCCGGAGATAGTCTGTTATTGATAATCATACCTAGGTCCTTCTCTCTTTCTGATATGTGTAGGGTTTTATTTCCTAACGTATAATCCCAATCAGGTCTTTTTCCACTTTTACCAAACTTGATTACATGACACTTGTCCACATTGAATTTCATTTGCTATGTATTACTCCATTCATGAACTTTATTTAATTTTTCTTGTAGCTCCTTACAAGAGTCTGTGTTAGTAATTCTTCTTTGTATTTTTGCATCATCTGCAAACATATTTAGATAGCTTTCATTTCCAGTGTTACTGTCTATATCATTTATATACACTAAAAACATCATTGGTGCCAGCACTGAGCCCTATCGTACTCCACTAGTCACTTCTTTCCATGATGGGTAGTTTCCCCTTAGTACTGTTCTCATTTCTCTTTTTATGAGAAAATCTTGCATCCAGCAAAACAGTTTGCCTTGAATTCCTCCTTGATGGTACAGTTTCCATAAAAGTCTTTGGCGTAGTACCGTGTCAAATGCTTTCTTGAAATCTAAATAGATACTGTCCACTCATCCTTCTCTTTCCTGTATTGTGTCTGTTACTCTGTCATAGTAGCTCAACAGATTAGTAACACATGATTTTCCTTTTCTGAAACCAAACTGTCTTTCTGTTATCATATTGTGTTCTAGATGATTTACCCAAGCTTTTCTTATAAGCTTTTCTAATACCTTGCTTACAACACTGGTCAGTGATACTGGTCGGTAGTTGATTGGATTTTGTCTATTTCCTTTCCTGAATAAGGGGACAATATTTGCTTTCTTCCAAATATCAGGTAGTTTACCTTGACTCAAGGATTTCTTGAAAATTCAAAATAATGGTTTACTTAACTCCTTTCCATATTCTCGTAGCACCCAACATGAAATTCCATCAGGACCATTTGCTTTTCCTCTGTCTAATTTACTTAACTCCTCCTGTATTACTTTTTCTGATATTTGTATGTCTGGTAGTATGTGTGGGCATGCATGTTCCACATAGTCCCTCTCAAAATTTTTTTCTTCTGTAAAAACTGATTGGAAATTCTTATTTAGTGCTTCACAAATATCTTTCTCTTGTGTATATGTGATTTCCTCGTCCTTAATGGATTGTATTTTATCTTTTACTTTGGTTTTGCTTCTGATGTAGCTGTAAAACAGCTTTGGTTGATCACTACTTTTATTTATGATATCCTCCTCAAACTGTTTTTAGGCTTCCCTCCTTATTCTTGTATAATCGTTTTTTGCCTGTTTGTAATTATTATACGCCATTTCACTATTGTGTCCTCTGTATCTATTCCACAACAAATCTCTTCTTTCTTTTGATTTTTTACATTCTGTATTGAACCATTTCTGTATTTTCTTATCTGCTTCTTTGTGCTGTGGGATGTACTTCTGGACTCCTATTTCATAAAATTCACAGAATTTTTTATATACAGCATTTAAATCTTGTCCTCTAAGCTCATTTTCCCAATCAACTTCTAAGAAATACTTCTTTAGGCCATGATAATTTCCCTTTTTATAGTTTAGGCTCTTTTTGTAACTTTCATTGCTGTTAACTATGTCATATGCTATCCCGAAGTTGCAATTTAGTACTGCATGGTCGCTTTTGCCGAGTGGAGGGTGATATATTAAACTGTCAATATCATTTTCTTGCCTAGTAAATATGAGATCTAGCATTGAAGGTGTGTGTGTGTGTGTGTGTGTGTGTGTGTGTGTGTGTGTGTGTGTGTTAAAATTATCATTGCTATATATTACTAGAATAAGGAGTTAGAATGCTGATGGATATGCTTATTAGGTGCATGAATATACAGGGTGATTCAAAAAACATTTTCATAAATATGAGGACATAATCATCAGACAAAAATAAGACTATATTACTCCATGACGTTTTTGGTGAATATTTGTAATTTCGGAGATATTACACATGTAAAGTTATCGATAGATAGAAAATAAAAGTCTCGGGAGTGAAAATGAAAATCTCATCGCTAAACCACGGCAGCAAGGCTAGGCCAACACGCGATAATGTGGTTAGAAAGTGGTTCTGAATCTCTCTACTAATTCGAATTTTCGAACGTTCAATGCATTATTATTATTATTATTATTATTATTATTATTATTTTTATTATTATTATTATTAGGCCAAGTAGTAGTAGCAGTAGTAGTAGTTCTCTGCATACACGAGTCCTAGCATATATAAAACAGATTGTTTTTTCTACCTGTTACAATTTGAGCTATGAAGCTCTGGTGTGTGCCTCAGACTTTGGACATTGGTGCTGAATGCTGTGAAAATGAGATATTAATTTTCACTCCCGAGACTTTTTGTGTTTTTCTGTCAATCGATAACTTTACATGTGTAATATCTCCGAAATTAAAATACCAAAAACGTCATGCAGTACTATAGTTTTATTTTTATCTGATGAATAAGTCCTCAAATTTATGAAAATGTTTTTTGATCACCCTATATATATATATATATATATATATATATATATATATATATATATATATATATATATATATATATATATATATATATATATATATATATATATATCTTTCCATCATCCAATCATATGTCGCCGCATAAGGAGCATAGGAACTCGGGGCAAGGCAAGTAAGTCCTGACATTTAAGATGAGAGTGACCAGCCTCACTCATCCCTGAGTGGCATTATATGAGCAATAAACCCCAACCACCCTTCGATACAAACCTACACAAACTCAGTCTGACTGGAGCACCTTAATTACCACAAAACCACCAGGCGTCGTAATTTGGTTATATGGTGATCACCCAGTAGTAGCAAATGGACTCCTGGTGTACAGGAAACCATTTGGCTTGTCACTCAGTGTAGAGTCATCCATCGGCGGTAGTAGACTGAAGGAAAGAAAGAAAAGCTATATATATATATATATATATATATATATATATATATATATATATATATATATATATATATATATATATATATATATATATATATATCCCATTGGAGCCCAGTGTCCGGAATATTGGACAGAACTGAGATTTTTCAAGTCCTTATAAAGTAGGGAACCCCCGGGTAGGGACCTATGAGCTTCGCGACTATGAGCCGATAGGCGGAGGGCTGTACGCTTAGTGCCCACCCGGCGCCATGCCTCGCCCAGCACCCCTGGGATCCAATGGGATATATATATTGTTATGAGATGGGAGTTGGCAACACAAGATAACTAAATCTGACTGTGTAAAACTAAGAAAAACTAAGTGAAAAGGGAACTGATCAAGTAGTTAAGTGATGAAAAAACAATAAGAAAAAAAAAAAAACTAACTCCAATCTCGCAACACAGGTCCAAAAGTAAATAAACTTAGCTGTCGTTAGTAAGGGCATAATAAACACAACGAAGAATTGGAAAATGTGAGTACGTTTAAGTACTTGGGTAGTGTGATGAGTAAGGATGGAGGTTTGGAGGGTGAAGTGCTTGAAAGGGTACAGCAGGGAAGAAAGGTTGCTGGTTCTTTGAAAGCAGTGATAAGAAACAGGGAAGTGAGCATGGAAGTGAAAAAGTTACTACATGACAGTATTGTGATTCCAACTTTAACGTACGGAAGTGAAGCTTGGACATTGTTGGAAGGACACAAGTCAAGAGTGAGAGCAGTGGAAATGAGTTATTTAAGAGGAGCCTGTGGAGTTACGTGGAGAGACAGGCTGACGAATGAGGATATAAAGGAGCGTTGTGGTGTGGATGTGGATGTGATAGGAAGCGTTATGAGGAACACACTAAGGTGGTTTGGCCATGTGGAGAGGATGGAGGGTGAAAGACTGACGAAGAGAGTGTATGTGAGTGAGGTGGAGGGGGGAAGAGGGAGGGGGAGGCCGAGGATGAGATGGAGGGATGGGGTGGAGAGGTATATGAGAGAGGGGGGGTGTGAGTTGGGAGCAGGGCAGTGAAATGGTGGGGGACAGGGCGACTTGGAGGCGATTTGTTTGTGACCACCCCAAACGGGATTGAGGCGTCTGGCAATAGATAGATAGATAGAAGAATACCTAATATAATACAAGTCAATATTTACAATGTTTACAGCGAAATAATGAAACACAAAAGAATGAGAAAAACAAGCACTACAGTCTGGGAACAAACTTGCCAGACAAAAGGAATAAAATCATACAAAAAGAGATAACTAAACTTCACTCAGTTGCCAAAAAAAATAGTGATAATACAGTAACAATAATACTTGCTATTGGATGCTGATACGAAGTGAAAAGATGTTCAGAAATATATACAACACACAAAATACTGCTTCTCTTCCCTCTCTGATCTCCAGTCCAAACACTCCCGCTCTCGATGCAGATCCCACAAAAACTCTCTCTCCTTCCAAATTTCTCCCCCTCATACACCCTCCGGCTGTGTGCACACATCAACACGAAGCTGGAGGCCAGACGAGAAATATACGGAAAAGAGTTAAGCAAATTAATCTCTCCCCCATACTCCAAATGTTATAAATATCGCTGGTCAATACAAATCTTTATGTCGCCAGTTTAAGTTCCACCATAAGTCAGTGATATTAAAAACAATTTTAGTCACACCCACGTCGAGAGAGCAAACAGAATAAACTAAGACTTTATAACTATGTACAAACAACAGGCAACAACATGATAGTGAGTGCATGTGCATAGATGCTAGCATGCATAGCATCAACGCACACAGTCACACACACACATGCCCAGCGACACGCACGCACTATACATACATGCATAATATACACAAAAATATATAGATTCTTACACCTGTAACATGCCCACACCTAAGAAAGAATTTTCCCATAGGAAAATTCATTCTTAAGAACAGGACAATAAGCAATGACAAAAAACGACGGTAGTATGCAATTCTGCTGAGGAGTCTCCAAAGCTCGCGCCTGTTTTGTGGTGCCTTAAAACGCTTTTTTACCTCCACCTTAGAGTCAGGATGGGGGGGACGTATACAACCATGACCAATCACATAACCAATGTATTGAACTTTTGCACAAACAAACTCGCATTTCTTTAAATTTACTACAAGGCGAGCCACGGAAAGCCTGGACAGCAAAACACCTTGTTCTCTTTAGTGGCTTTCCCAATCATCGGTAAAGACTACTGCATCATCCAAGTATACCACATAATGTTTCATACAACTGACAACCATGTTAATTAATTGCTGGAACAATGCCAGTGCATTTTTCATACCATATGGCGTCACGTTACACTGATATGTTTGTCCGTCTGCCACAAAACACGAGACTTCCTTAGCCCGTTCAGTCAAAGGCATTTCCAAGAAGCCTTTCTTGAGGTCTAACTTGGTGATATAACTAGACGAGCCGATGTGATCGATGCAGTCCTCAAGCCGGGTCAATGGGTATGTATCAGCCTTGGTTAGTGCGTTCACCCATCTATAGTCTATGCAGTATCTTGCGGTGCCAACTGCTTTAGGCTGCAACATCACTGGGGAACTCCAGGGACTAACACAGGGGGAGATAAGCCCAAGGTCCAACATATAATTGAGCTCCTGATACAGCAAGCCAACACGCTAAGGACTGACTTGATAAGGGTGCAACTTCACAGGAACGGCGTTACCCACATCCACGTCATGCTGAATCCAATCGGTCTTCCCTGTGGTGCTGCTGAAAACTTCCTTGTAAATTGGCAAGAGGGCAACCAACTGAGATGCTTGGTCCCGAGGCAGATGCGCTAACTTGGAGTTGAGAGTGGACTCTGCCTCATCATTCTTCACCCAGCTACAATCTGGAAACTCAAAGTCCATCTCAAACAAGTCACTATCTACACCCTCCTCAGCAGCTGCAGAAGTGGCGGAGACAAGGTGTTCAGGAAAAGGAGAATCTGGTGCACGATGGTACGGCTTCAACATGTTCACATGGCACAGTTGGTGCTTCTTCCTTCTGTCGAGGGTCACCACCAGGTGGTCAGTGTCTCCAATACAATGCACTACAGGGTAAGGGCCATTAAACTTTGTGGCCAGCAGCTGACCCTGCAGTGGCAGCAACACCAAAATCTTCTCACCAGCCTTAACCAGCCCCATCTCGGAGATGTGAATTCACGTCCTCACATGATGTGCACTCATATCCCGGAGACGTAAATTAACGCGGCAACATTGCAAGGTGCATAATTTTCACAATTTTCAAATTTCGCTCCTGATTTTTGTTTTGCCCGCCTACGCAAGTCTCACCTACTCGCCGCCAGGCGGGCAAGCTCCTAGACCCAGCGTGACCCCACCTGCCCCTTGTCTCGTCCACTTACCTCTCAGCAGTCACCAAGGTCAGACATGGCATGTCATGGTCTGTCAGACGAGGAGATACAAGTCGCCCTGGATGCCTTTACAGGCGACAGTGATTCCCCACTGGACGACGACACCCTTGACAAAGATTACGTGCAGCCTGATAAGGTTACCAGCAGCAGTGATGAGGAGGTCCCTTCCCCAAGGAAAGTGAAATACATAACATACAGGAAGGCAAGGGACGGCCAGCCTGCACCACGTGCTGCATCCCTGACACCTAGGCAACCACAACGCAGAGAATCTGATGAGGATGAGGACGATGACGATGACGATGAAGCAGGACCTGGCGTATCTTCATGGCTGGGGAAGGAGAAGATATCGCCACGTGGGACAGAGGTAACATCGCAACTGTTCCACAGGTATGTTCCTCCTATGTGTTCTGTGGCAGGAAGTAGTGATGTAGGGATGGTTAGGGCAGCAGAAAGTGAAAGTGGTGGGGCGGGAGAGCGGAGACAGATGCGTGAAAGCGAGTGGTGTGGGGGAGGCAACACGTGCACGTGGTGTTCGTGTGCGGCGTGGTGTGGGGATGGTTAGGGCAGTAGAGTGTGAAAGCACTTGTCTAACATGTAAATGGGTAATATGTTATGTTAAAAGTAATATAAAAGGTGAAAAAATAGATTCTGAGTTGAAGAAATCATGACGGAACATGAACTCACGTGGTAGCGAAATTGCTATGCTAATTCCTTTTGTAAAGCATGTACATATCTAAAAGCAATTGTATAACATGTAAAGGGGTAATATGTTATGTTAGAAGTAATATAAAAGGTGAAAAAATAGATTCTGAGTTGAAAAAATAATGACGGAACATGAACTCACGTGGTAGCGCTATTGCTATGCTAATTCTTTTTGTAAAGCATGTACATCTCTAAAAGCAATAATTGTATAACATGTAAAGGGGTTATATGTTATGTTAGAAGTAATATAAAAGGTGCAAAAATAGGTTCTGAGTTGAGAAAATAATAACGGAACATGAGCTCACGTGGTAGCGCTATTGCTATGCTAATTCTTTTCGTAAAGCATGTACATCTATAAAAGCAATTGTATAACATGTAAAGGGGTAATATGTTATGTTAGAAGTAATATAAAAGGTGAATAATTAGATTTTGAGTTGAAAAAATAATGACGGAACATGAGCTCACGTGGTAGCGCTATTGCTATGCTAATTCTTTTCGTAAAGCATGTACAGACGTCGGAATAAGTTCGTTTCCTTTTCTGTGGACTAAGGCGTTTGTAACACTGCTCGATGGAGAGCTACCCCCTCCTCCTCCCTTCCTCATAGTACCACACTCCCATCCAACCCCTCCTACTTTTCTCTCCGACCCCATAACTCCATCCGGTACCCTCCATACTCTCGCTCACAGCCAGCTAGGGGTTTCTGTACTTCAAGCACCTCTCTAATTACGTATAGTCCGAACAACTAATAAAAAAATAGTACAGTATATACATAAACAAAGTTTGGGAAAATTTACTTCAATGAGAGAGAGAGAGAGAGAGAGAGAGAGAGAGAGAGAGAGAGAGAGAGAGAGAGAGAGAGAGAGTTAAAAGACAGGGAGCGACAGGCCGAGAGGGAGAGCGAGTGGAATAATGAGAAATGAGAGGGCATTAGAGAAAATAAAAAGGGGAGAGGCAAGGAGAGAACAACGAGAGTTAAGAGACAGAGGATGAGAAGAAGAGACGGTGAGAGGTGAAATGAATTTCAAGCAGTGTGTAAGGGAAAGTGGAAAGGGTGATGTGAATTGGAAGGCTGGGAGACAGGAAGCAGAGACAAAATGGAAGACAGCTGAGAGAAAATTGGAATGGAGCAAACATAGAAATAGGGATAAGAAAAGGAGAAAGTGGGAAAGCGAGCTACGTAACGAAATACTGAGAACGATATGAGAAAAATTAGAAAAGGAGGCAAGGTAATGGGGAGGAGGAAGAAAGTGCGTTATTATGGCAAGGACGCAGGGACAGAACTAAGACGAAAGCATTGAGAATGACATTCAAGTGAAAAGGGAGGGAGAGAAATAGAGAAATTAGAGAAATTTGCGGAGAGAAAGTAGAGAATATGGGTGGGAAGAAAACAGGTTTAATTTTTAGGGCAAGAAAGGGGAAGGAAAGACAAGGGGAGGGAGAGGGAGGGAGGAAGGGAGGGAAAGACAGTGGGAAGAGCGGATTGAAAGAGGAGATTTCGGGTGACAGGGAGAGACGGAGAGAGGTGAGAGAAAAAGGAGCATGCAGTTATTAATGGGGAAAGAAAACAGTGAAGGAAATGGGTTTAGTACAAGTAAAGAAATACGGAGAGAGTAATGGAGAAAAGGTAACACATGACAAATGAAAAAAGTAAGACAAAGTTGTGACACAGGGAGGAAGAAAGAAGAGTGAGGTAAGGAGGGAGTGACTGAGGGGGAGACAGACGAAGGAAAGGCGAGAGGGAGGAAGTTAGGAACTGAGCAGATAGTTAAAAAGAAAGAGGAAGGAGGGAAAAGGAAACTGGGGATGAGACAAAGGATCCAGAGAGAGAGATGGGGGGGGGGGGAGTACACAGACAGACAGACAGATAGGTCGACAAATGTTCAGAAAGTGTGCGTTTGTGAGTGTGTGTGTGTGTGTGTGTGTGTGTGTGTGTGTGTGTGTGTGTGTGTGTGTGTGTGCTTCCATCCCTGTGTCACTTCTATAACATTGTTCCATTTTTTCACCTGCGTGTTTTCCTCTTCTCTGCTTCAGTTTCTCCTCTCACTCACTTTTCTTATCAGTATTTCTCCTGATTGTTCTTACCATTCCAAGTCTCTCTCTCTCACTCTCTCTCTCTCTGGGAATAAAGAGATTGTTCTCATAGTCTATGTCTCCTTAATACGGCCACTTCCTGAGTTGCTATGGAATTTTGGTCGCTTGAAAAAGACATACGTCGACTTAAAAAGAGTTCAGGAGACTAAAGTGTCAGGTTCGCCTGAGGACTGTGGGACTTTTTTAGTAGAAACTCATAGACTACGAGGTCAGTTCATTAAAGTGTTTAAAATCTGAATGGGTTTCACAATCATTACATAGAGAGTTACTATTAACACGGACTCGGTACACAACCATGGCTGGAAGCCGTAAATGAGAAAATTTACCAACAGAATTACGTGCAAACTTTTTCACGTGCATGATCTGCTCCACATGGAACTGACTCAACATGGACGTTGTTAATACTACAGTAGAGAAGTTTAAGGGATTCATCGGCAGGATCTTACACCAGAATAAATGTGAACTGGATATGCATTCCCAGGCAAACAAGATGTATCTCCACGGTATTGCCTGCATAGTCATGATCCTAACTTTTCCTTGTAACTCCTCTCTCTCACTGTGTGTGTGTGTGTGTGTGTGTGTGTGTGTGTGTGTGTGTGTGTGTGTGTAAAAGAGGTGTCTACTATCGCAACATTTAATCACAGCAGATTTATTCTCTCTCTCTCTCTCTCTCTCTCTCTCTCTCTCTCTCTCTCTCTCTCTCTCACACACACACACACACACACACACACACACACACACACACACACAGTGTGTTAAACCTTTCCCCCCTGTGGAGGGTGGACACAATCTGGCCGCACTATGGGGTGGTACTACTACTCTGCGGCCAGGTTGTGTTAGGAAGAATACTGCCACCGTATTCCCTGCGTGTCGTAAAAGGCGACTAAAAGGGGCGGAGTGAAGGGACTAGGGACCCCTCCTCCGTTTTTTAGCTCCTAAAAAGAGACAGGCCAGAGAGAGGAATGGGGGATTGAGTTATCCCCGTACCCTGAAGATTGGGTCTATGAATGTGCGTGGATGTAGTACGATTGAGGCTTAAAGGGAGGAGATTGGAAGAATGTTTGTGAGAAGAAAGTTGGATGTGTTAGCTTTGAGTGATACGAAGATGAAAGGGAAGGGTGAGTCTATGTTTGGAAATGTGAATGGAAGGTTGTCAGGTGTTGATAGAGGAAGGGCAAGAGAAGGTGTGGCCTTGTTAGAGAGTCCGGAAGTACAGCAGTGTGTGATTGAATGAAAGGAAGTGTCATCGAGACTGATGTGGGTGAAAGCGAAATTTGAACGTGAGTTGTGAGTGTTTGTGAGTGCATATGGGCCTGGTAGTGAAAAGGATGAAGAAGTCAGGGAGTCCTTCTGGAATGATGTTGATGAGTGTCTGCAGAGTTTGGGAGCAAATGTGAATGTGGTAATGATGGGAGATCTGATTGCTAGAGTGGGAAATGTAGCAGTTGAAGGTGTAGTTGGTATGCATGGTTTGCCTGGAAGAAATGAAAATGGGGAACGAATGATAGGGATGTGTGTTGAGCGAGAGATGGTGATTGGAAATACACTGTTCGAGAAGCAAGATATTTACAAGTATACAAGGGTGAGACAGGAGGATGGAAGGGTTGTGGATACTATGTGGTTGTGTCTAGGAATGTAATAGGAAGATTGTTGGATGTGAGGGTTCTGAGAAGGGAGGGTGGAGGTATGTCTGACCACTACCTGGTGGAGGGAAAGTTAACAGTAGGTAAGAGATGGGTGAGAGCTAGGAGGGTTAGGTGTGGCAGGAAGGTTTTGAAAGTGAGCGAGTTGGATAAAAGAGAGAAAATGATAGAGTATCAGGAGAAATTGAAAGATGAGTGGAACACAGTGAAAGATCAGGAAAATGGCAGTGTGGAGGAGGAATGGCAGTTGTTTAAGACTGCTGTGGTGGGGCATGCAGAAGAGGTGTGTGGTGTGAGATGTGTGGGTGATGGTGTAAGAAAAGGAAGTGAATGGTGGTGCGAGGAAGTACGTATGGCTGTGGCTGAGAAGAGACGTGCATATGAAGCGTGGCTGCAGAGGAAGGATGAGGAGTCATGTGAGAGGTATAAGGAAAAGAGGAATAGGGCGAGAAGGGCTGTGCGTGATGCTGAAGTGGCAGTAGATGAAAGGTGGGGTAGGCAGTTGACTGAGAATTTTCAACAGAATAAGAAAATGTTCTGGAAGAAGGTGAAAAGGGTGCGAAAGGGAGAGTCTGGGAAGGAAGAGCGAGTAAAAGCAGAGGATGGAAGGATGTTAATTGAGATGGATGCAGTAAGGAAGAGATGGGCAGAGTATTTTGAAAGATTGTTAAATGTAGAGGAGGAAAGGGTGGCTGAGATTGTGACGGATGAAAGAGTGCAAGGAATAAATGTGTTGGGAGAGTTGAATGATTCTTTGATCATGCAGGAGGAAGTGGAGAGGGCAGTAAAGGAGATGAAAACAGGGAAAGATGCACATATTGTTGGGTGTGCTGTGGAATACCTGAAGGGTGGTGGAGTGACTATTGTTGACTGGTTAGTAAGATTGTTGAATGTGTGCTTTGTGAAAGGTATGTGTGCCAATTGACTGGGCAAGTGCCTGTGTGGTCCTGTTGTATAAAGGCAAGGGTGATAAATATGAATGTACTAGCTTTACGGGTATAAGTCTGTTCAGTGTTGTAGGTAAGGTGTATGGCAGAGTGTTAATTATGAGAGTAAGTAAGGGTACAGAGGGAGTGATTGGTGATGAGCAGTGTGGCTTTAGGAGAGAGAGGGGATGCTTGGATCAGGTGTTCGCTGTGAGACAAGTGTGTGAAAAGTATTTAGTGAAAAGCAAGGATGTGTTTTGGGCATTCATGGATTTAGAGAAAGCTTATGATAGAATTGATAGGGAGGCTTTGTGGACTCTTTTAAGATTGTATGGACTTGATGGTAGGTTACTAAAAGGGGTGAAAAGTTTTTATGTAAATAGTAGAGCGTGTCTAAGAGTGGGAAATGCTGTGAGTGATTTGTTTCCCATGAGAGTGTGGCTGCGACAGGGATGTGTGATGTTGCCTTGGTTGTTTAATATTTATATGGATGGTATTGTAAGGGAGGTGAGTGCAAGAGTGTTAGGTGGAGGTCTGAGTTTGGTGAATGTTGATGGTGGAGAGTGGAATCTGACGCAGCTGCTGTTTGCAGATGATACTGCACTGGTGGCTGATTCAGAGGAGAGATTAAGACAGTTGGCAGAGGAGTTTGGAAGGGTGTGTGATAGGAGGAAATTGAAAGTAAATGAGAATAAGAGTAAAGTGACGTGTACGAGGTTGGTAGATGGTAGGGGGATGAATATAGTTTAGAATGGTGAGTTGCTTGAGGAGGTAGAGTGTTTTAAATATTTAGGGTCACATGTTGCTGTGGATAGAAGAATAGATGCAGAAGTGAAGTTTAGAATGAATGAAGTAGGTAAGGTGCTTGGAGGAATGAAAAAAGTGTTTAGATGTCGTTCGCTTAGAATGGATGCAAAGAGAAGGCTGTATGAGGGTGTTGTGGTACCGACTGCATTATATGGGGCTGAAACATGGAATATGGGTGTAGTAGAGAGAAAAAGTTTGAATGTAATGGAGATGGTGTTTGAGGAGTATGTGTGGAGTGACGCGTATGGATCGAGTGCGATATGATGAGGCGCGAAGGAGAACTGGAGTTGTTCGGGAGATGGCTGGTAGAGTTGAGCAGAGGGTGTTGCGATGGTTTGGGCATATGAAGAGAATGCAAAATGAGCGATTGGTGAAAAAGATAACTAGATCTGATGTGAGAGGTGTAAGGCTGAGAGGGAGACCACGAATAGGATGGATGGACAGTGTGAAGAGAGCGCTGGATGCGAGAGGGATGTCTGTTGAGCAAGGAAGAGTGGCTGTGGTGACAGAAATAAATGGAGAGAAATTGTGAATGAATAAATGATGATGCAGCCCTGAAAGGATATTCTCCCACATTTGGTCTGATCAGCTAGTCAGGTCAGGTGCGGGTAAGGGGATGGGTCTATTATGATGTGGCAGGGGTAAACCAGCTCTACTGTCGGGCCCTGCTGCTGATATCACTGATTGCACTGCGCAGTTGACCCTTGTAGGGTGTGATGCGGTGAGGATCTGTCCCTTCTCCCCTTTGGGGCTAAGATATGGATGAATGTGTTTGAATGGATGAGTAAATTGCTAGTGTGTCGTCCTGTCTCGGCTACCTCCCTTTCCTTGGGGGAAGCAGCCTAGGTATATAGATAGATAGAGATTTCTTTATTAGTTGTTCGGACTACACGTAATGGGGTGCTTCTGAAAAAGCCTAGTATTCCGGTAGCTGTCACTACCATTGGGACCGAGTCCCCGCGCTCTTTAAAAAGCATATTTTTCTTAGTTAAATTTGTACACTGTTGTGTGAAACTGTGAAATATAGTAATGTCATATACCGTAATATAAATAATACAAATAGAACACGTATATATAACGTGGCGTGAATTGCTTATATTTATCATAAACGGAAATTAAAATATCATTGATGGAATATGATGGTCCTATATTATTTAATTCTGCTACATTTAGTGCAAGTTAGGTCTTAATACATAGTTTGTTCAGACTGTAAATTATGCCTAGTAGGTATCTTGACTCATTCAGTCTCTATGTGGGCAGAAATTTAATGCTGAGTAAATACTTGGACTCAACATTTTGCTCACTCACTTCACGCATGCGCACAAGACAGTCCAGTGTTTAAGTTTTTTCACATGAGATTTGTTTTCAAAACAAACGCACTAAGGCTAATGCTTAAAATAATACAATTTAGTCTAGGCTACTTGTGGTCTGATTAGGTTAGATAAAGTAAGGTACTGTAATTGCTTTGGAGGGTCTGAGGGGTCAACACCATGGCCTTCTCAAACCGTGGCAACACTGGTCTTGAGGTGTGCATGGGTGAAGGGAGTTAACAAAATGTTGAGTCCCAGTATTTACTCAACATTTAATATCTGCCCACAAAGAGACTGAATGATTCAAGACACCCACTAGGCGCAATTTACAGTCTGAACAAACTGTGTATTAAGAACCTAACTTGCACTAAATGTAGCAGAAATGAAATAATATAGGACCACTGAAATGGCGGGTTGCCATCGTATTCCATCAATGATATTTTAATATCCGTTTTATGTATATAAACAATTCACGCTACGTTATATATATATATGTGTGTGTGTTCTATTTGTATTATTTATATCACAGTATATGACATTACTATGGTTCACTGTTTCACGCAACAGTGTAGATATTTATCAAAGCAAAATATACTTATTAAACAGCATGGGGAATGTGTTTGTCCTAATGGTGGTGACATCTACCGGAATACTAGCTTTGAATGCACCTCATTAGAGAGGTGCTTGAAGTTAAGAAACCCCTAGCTGGCTGTGAGCGAGAGTATGGAGGGTACCTGGTGGAGTTATGGGGTAGGAGAGAAAAGTGGGGGGGTTGGGTGGGAGTGTGGGACTATGAGGAGGGGAGGAGGAGGGGGTAGCTCTCCATCGAGCAGTGTTACAAACACGGAAAAGGAAACGAACTTATTCCGACGTCTGTACATCTATAAAAGCAATTGTATAACATGTAAAGGGGTAATATGTTATGTTAGAAGTAATATAAAAGGTGAATAATTAGAATCTGAGTTGAGGAAATAATGGCAGAACGTGATTTCACTTGGTAAATAAGCGTTATTTCAACGCTAATAATTCTCATAATGCCTCAAAATATGTACAAACAATTATGTAAAGTAGAAAATGGTATGATGTTATTGTGGAAGTAATATGGAACATGAAAAAATACAATAGCTGATGAAATAACGATGTTTGTTATCCATCGGTGACATAATCGACCGATTTCACTAGGTTCGCACAGTGGTACATTCCTTATTTCTCATGTTTTTCTGTATAAAACCCAATATACTTCTGTTATACATGTTTCCAACATTGGAATAAACGAAAATGTACGTAAACAGTATCATTTCAGACAGCCCAAGCAACCATAGAAAACGTGAGACGACCAGACTACTGTGAGATAATGGGAGTACAGGTACAACTCGCCTGGGTCCGCTAGGGCCATTTATCGACCCCGGTGACTCCTTTCTTTGTGATTTTCCTTAGTTTCTCACCAAAAGCAGATGTTTGAGCCAAAAAAAAAAAGAAGGTCCAAAAATGTCGGGACTGGGGCATACCACTGCCCAGAAAACGTTGGGATGGGGGGGATTAAACTCCCTCAGCCTGGCCTTTCAATCATACCACACCTTCATGTTTTCCTGTGCCTGCTTAAGATTTTCCCTGGCCAGCTCCAGAGTCTCACTCTTACGGGTCTTGAAGTCCTACACATAATGGAGTCAGCCCTTGCTGTTGGCGAGGTTACTGCTCCAAGTCTCCTTAACCAAACCCAGAGGACCCCGAACTCGATAGGCAAACACAAGCTCGTTAAGAGAGAAACCCAAATTCTCCTGGGGTGCTTTGCTCATAGCAAACAGGAGGAAAGGCATACCATGGTCCCAGTCCCTAGAGTGCTCCAGATGGTACTTGAGGAGCATATTCTTGAGTGTCTGGTGGTAATGCTCCAAGGCACCTTGTGTCTCCAGATGGTAGGCACTGCTCTTGATGTGTTTGATGCCAAGTTGAGCTAACAACTGCTGAAAGATGTTGGAAAGGAAATTAGACCCTCTATCTGACTGAACCTCCCGGGGCAAACCAAAGTTTGTAATGAACTCTAGCAAAACTCTAACCACTGCCTTAGCTTTGATAGAACTTAGAGGTATCGCCTCAGGATACCGCGTGGAGGGGTCAATGATAGTGAGCAAATATGAGTTACCGCTAGAAGTTGGGGGCAAGGGTCCCACCATATCAATAATTAACCTGGAAAATGGGGGATCAATGGCAGGAATGGGGAAGAAGAGGGGCCTTAGGGACAGACTGATTCTGCCTACCCACTACTTGAAAGGTATGACAATGTTTGGCAAACTTAGCCTCATGTGCTGCCATGCAGGGCCAGTAGAATTCTGCACGCAACCTCTCCATGGTCTTCCTTATACCCATATGACCTGCAAATGGAGTAGCATGGGCCAGTTGAATTAACTCCTGCCTGCACACATTAGGTACTACAATGTGATGGTAGTCCCACATCCCATCATCTACATTCAATTGTGGAGGTCTCCGCCTCCTCCACAAAATCTCGTCTTTCACATAAAAACATCCATCTTTCTTCTTCTCAAAATCATCAACTACATCCAACTTTAGCCTCTGAATCTCCTGCTTTCCAGACTGTAACTCCTTTAACATCCCAGTGTTCACCTCCTCCAACAGAACAGATGGAACATCTTCCAAAGAACCCATAAACATGTCCACCAAAGATATCTCAATGTCCAATTGCTTCATGTGCTCAGATGTAAGACTAACTGTTGCCTCTGGCACGATAATGCAGGGCACACTACAAGCAACCTTCTCCTGTCGACTCCCCTCTGCACATGACATGGACCAAGTCACTGCACAAACTGGGAATACCTGTGCATCATTGGGATCAATCTGCGACCGAACTTTGGACACAGGCACCTCTGACAACTCTGGACTGGTAATCTCCTCACCTCGCACTAGGTCATTCCCAAGTATTAAATCAATACCGCTCTCAGGAAAATAATCTACAACACCCAGTCGTGCCAATCCATCAAACACCTGACATTTAACCTCACAAGAAACTAGCAACACACTCTTTGAACCTGTTACTCCCCTAATCAGAACAAACTCTCCTCCTGCAACATCAAGAACTTCATTATTTGGCCTTACCCACAAAGAAATCGAAAAACCAGTGTCACAAAGAATGCATACCGGATGCTGCACACCATTCACCTTCATTGAACCAGAATGCTGGTGGAGGGTATACGAAGAAGTAGGGGCAACACTACTCTTCACCACCTGTACCACACCTCCTGAAACAGTGGGCTCTAACACAGCTGTGGCCTCCATCTTCCCACCTTTCGGAACAATATCAACCCTAGTAGGGAATAAAACATGAGACTTTCCCTGACTAACAACAGGGGAACTAACTGAACGGGTAACCACGGAAGCTCCACAAGAAACAAAGCTCACTGGCTTCACAACACCTGATTTTTGCCAATATCTGTCTACAGTGTGACCTGGCCTCTTGCAATATGAGCAAGTAAATGGGGGGCATGTAGGTTTTGGGGAAATGTTAGGTGTATCAGGTTTGGGTGTAGAGTAATCTGTGGAGTTCGGCTTCTGAGATGGTTGGGGAGCTGAGAGGGGTAACACTTCTTAGGAACACTTCTAGGAACTTCCTAACCCATCAAATTCTTAAACAATAAAATAATCGTCTACACAAACTGCGCCTCAGCAGCATTCTGAACTTTCATATCAGCAAGATAAGTTCTTAAGTCTGTATCAATATTATCAAGGAAGTTCTTGAGGATAACATTTTCCTTAACCCCTAAACTGTGGGGTTGTTTTGGCTTGACTTGCGTGTCCCGCGGGCATATTCTTGTTCCAACAGACTCTCTAATAATATTTGCCAAAAATCAGTTATTAGTCCTAGAATATAAAATTACATATGCATATGTCACATACCTTCAGCTTTCTCCTGAGATGTTTGTTGAGCCTTCATCGAGTACCGTAGGACTTGTGGAGACCTCTGAAGTTGGGTAACGAAGTCTCCACTTTATACTTCCTGACAACCCGTAATATGATTACCACAGCCTGATATTACCTCTAGAAACACTATTCTATGATTCTCAAATAGTTTGTAATCCATACTCAAAAAAAAAAAAAAAAACACTGTGAAAGCTATGAAAATTACGAATGCGTATGACCTTCCCACTGGCGCTCGTTCGCCACTGGTGTTCTGTCGTTTATTATTCATAAAAACGCTCACACTTTATATTTCTATTGCTATTTAACACTTATATATATCTGCAGTCTTTATCCATAACTTTCCTTCAGTAATAGTAGTTTATTGTCACTGTAGGCATTCAATTTCTCTTTCAGTAAAATACGTAGCATTCACTTTCTCGTCCTGTATACTAGCGTTGAGAGCGAATCTGTCACTTTCACTTCCACTTTCATAACTCATAGTATTCATACATGCTAGAGTGAAACTTTCACTTTCATTACTCCTAGTATATATACCCATATTCTTATATTACTACTCATTTACATTTCTATTTACATTCTCTATTTAATTTACATTATTTACATTTCTATTTTTTTTTTACACTGTGTTATGCACTGTCACTTGCAGTAACTTATGAAACTATTTTCCACTGTTCACTTATATTTACATTCATTGCTTTCACTTGCTGCTTACACATTATTTACACATTATTTACATTTCCACTTGCACTGTTTTAGTCACCAGAAAGATCGTAGTCACTGTCCATCATTTTCATTGATAAATTAGCCAGTTCACGTTCCACAGCAGTCACTTAGCCCTTTACCCCTTTCCACACGAGGTTTAGTAGGGGGTAGAGGTCACAGGGCCCTTTGCATGTGGCTAAAAAGCGGCAGAATTGGACAGGTGCGAATCCGACGTGGTTTCACCTTGAAAGACGACAGTAAACTGAATACTGTGGTGGCCTAGGGGGAGTGCAATGCTGCCAATGTCAGCGTGGTGACAGCTGCTAATATATACTCTATGAAATGATTGGCAGAAACTCTAGATAATACACTCAACCCTCGGCCATCACGGGTTCTGCTATAGCATACATGGCTATCACGCCTATATAAAAAACTACCCAAATACCTTTATCATGCACTAAATGTCTGCTATTGCGGACCAGAAATGTTCGAAAATTTCAAAAAGGCCGGGCTCTGGTGCTCCACCCAGCCAATAAAAGATTCACTCCATAATTGGTCGTGTGACGTCAGCGCTAGCCAAGCATTGATTGGCCACCCAACCGAGTCTCCTGCCTGCCAAACCATTCAAGTGCGCACCCTCAGACCGTGAACAATAGCCATTTTTGTGATATGACCATGGCCAACGTGTCCCCTCCCCGTCCCCCTACCATCACCCAAAGTAATGCTGTGGCACGTGGCAGGGAAATAAAGAAGAGGAAGAACCAAAGCTATGCGGATAAACAGGAAACAGTTAAACTTATGAACAATGGTGAGACCAAGCGAAGTGTGGGGAAAAAATATAACATCAATGAATCAACTGTGAGGGGTATGCTCATTTTTAGACTATTACATGTTAATATGTGGTACAAAAAGGGTATCTTAGGGGTAAATATTGAGGTCATGGCACCAGTTAGAATTATTACCATAAGTTCTTCAATTCAGCTATCATGGTTTCGGCTATATCGCAGCCATAGTGGGACCAATTGGGTGTGATAGCCGAGGGTTGAGTGAACATAATAAATTAGGTAGTTCCTGGTGAATGTAAATATCACTTAGGCTTCTCCCTTCCTTTCTTATATATATTTTTATTACGAGAATAGATTATATGGCATATTTCAAGGGGAAATAAACAGCAAAAATTAGCAAATGAGTGCACGTGAAGTGTTGTCAAGTAATAATTAGCCAATTCCAGGTGTATGGCACCATCACTTACCTTATTTCTTTTTTGTATATATTATTTTGTATAAGAATAGGGCATAGGGCTTATTTCAATGGATGAAATCAGTGGAAAATGCTGGGGAAGATTTACTTAGCGCAGCACGGCCGGGCAGGCGAGAGGAGACGGTAATGGAGGGGAGGTAGGGAGGGGGGTCAAGAATGGGGAGAAATGGCTAAATTGTCAACAATGGATGGGAGTACAAATGAGACTAGGAGTGTTGACTAGTGTTGGACATTGGCAGTACTGATAGATGATACAAGCCACCACTTGAAAGCCCGGGCGAATTCAAAATAACACAGAATCACAAAAGTGATGCCCTGCAGTATGATCCCTTGCTCCCAAGCGTCATGAAATTGACGTCCCGCGGTTAAGGGGTTAAGCTTAACATAAGATTTTGAGACATCCTCACTTTGCATCCATTGATTAAATGCATCAGTTATCTGCCTACTGAAATCTACAAAAGTGTCATGAGGGTGCTTCTTGCAGTTCCTAAATTTCTGCTTGTAAGCTTCAGGTCTCATCTCATATGCATGCAGTATGGTTTTCTTTAATACCTCTTAATCCTGTGATTCTTGGTGGCTAAGACTGTCATAGGCCCTCAATGGTTTACCTTTGATTACTGTCTGAACTAGAGATGACCAGCTGTCTCTGGGCCATTTGTTACCCATAACAGTCTTCTCAGATCAGTCATAGAACTCCAAGACTGAGCACTCATTAAATAGGAAAACTAATTTAGTGGGTTCAGCTGCTCTAAATTCTGGAAAAGAATGGGGAAAATTAGTTCGGACACTTGGAGAATTCATATGCATTTCATAGTCAAGCTTCATCTGCTCCAGTGTTATCTTCTCCTGTAGTTTACTATTCTCCCTCCTTTTCTTCCCCCTCTGAAGTGGTAGTTGAAGCTGTAAGATCCTATACTCATGATTGCGCTTAGCCTGCTCTGCATTTATAAATTATTTCTGCTCGATGACAGTATCCTCAGCTAAACTACCATGGGATGAATGAACTGACCTAGAAATGGATTCAAGGTCTGGAAAGGATCCTGGGACTTCGTATGGGTCTGTGCCAAACAGTCAGTGGCAGATTAAGTTAGTTAGTGGGAAGGCATTACCTGACTCACTCTGAATTTCAAGAGGTTAGGCAAGTAAGGTTAACTCCTGCCTCTGCAATCTCCTAACCCAATCCTCCATTGGTACTGAGTTGATGAAGTCAACTGCATCTAGCTGACTCAATATCAACTGCATCTAGCTGACTCACAATATGTAGGGGAGCCACAGTAACATCAGTGGTTCTACCATCCATGATGAAACACTACCACAATGACACAATAATAAAGAAAATATAGGGGTATTATCGTGGCGAGGTCGCCAATTTATATGTTACGATATGGGAGTAGGCAACACAGATTAACAAACTCTGACTGCTTAAAAACTAAGAAAAACAAAGTGAAGAGGGAACTGAACAAACAGATGTGATGAAAAAACAATAAGAAAAACACTAACTTCAACTTCACAATGCAGGTCCGAAAGTAAATAAAATTAGCTGACATTAGCAAAGGCAAAATAAACACAATTAAAAAAAACTAATATAATGCAAGTTAATGATACTTTCAATAATTACAGTGAGATAACGACACACAAAAGAATGAGAAAAGGAAGCAACCTGATAATACCCTGAATAAGTACACTAAAGTCTGGGAACAAACTTGCTAGACAAAAGAAATAAAATCATACAAAAAAAGATAACTAAACTGCACTCAATTGCCGTAAATAATAATAATAATAGACTAACAATAATACTTGTGATAGATGCTGATACGAAGTGAAAAGATGTTCAGAATTATATACAACACACAAAATAGTGCTTCTCTTCCCTCTCTCATCTCCAGGCCAGACACTCCCTCACTCAATGCCAATCCCACAAAAGCTCTCTCTCCATCCAAAGTTCTCTCCCTCATATACCCTCTGGCTATATGTGCGCATCAAAACAAAGCTGGAGGCCAGGCGAGAAATATATAGAAAAGAGTTAAGCAAATTAATCTCTCCTCCATACTCCAAATGTTATAAATATCGCTGGTCAATAAAAATCTTTGTGTTGCCAGTTTAAGTTCCACCGAAAGTCACTGATATTAAAAACAATTTTAGTCACACCCATGTCGAGAAAGCAAAAAAAATTAACTAAGCCTTTATAAATGTGCACAAACAATAGGCAACAACATGATGGCGAGTGCATGTGCACAGATGCTGGCATACACAGCATCGAGGCACACACACACACATGCCCAGCGACACGCACGCACTATACATACATGTACAATATAAACAAAAATATATAGATTCTTACACATGTAACAATATATATATATATATATATATATATATATATATATATATATATATATATATATATATATATATATATATATATATTCTATCTATTTATCTATTGCCAGATGCCTCAGTCCCGTTCGGGGTGGCCACAAACAAATCGCCTCCACGTCGCCCTGTCCCCGGCCATTTCACTAACCCGCTCCCAACTCACACCCACTCTCTCATATACCTCTCCCCCCCGTCCCGCCCTCTCATCCTCGGCCTCCCCCTCCCTCTTCCCCCCTCCACCTCACTCACATACACTCTCTTCGTCAGTCTTTCACCCTCCATCCTCTCCACGTGGCCAAACCACCTCAATATATTCCTCCTAACGCTTCCTATTACATCCACATCCACACCACAATGCTCATTTATATCCTCATTTGTCAGCCTGTCTCTCCATGTGACTCCATGGGCTCTTAAATAACTCATTTCCACTGCTCTCACTCTCGACTTGTGTCCTTCCAGCAACGTCCAAGCTTCACTTCTATACGTTAGAGTTGGTATCACAATACTGTCATGTAGTAACTTTTTCACTTCCATGCTCACTTCCCTGTTTCTTATCACTGCTTTTAAGGAACCAGCAACCTTTCTTCCCTGCTGTACGCTTTCAAGCACTTCACCCTCCAAACATCCATCCTTACTCATCACACTACCCAAGTACTTAAACGTACTCATATTTTCCAATTCCTCACCATCAAACCTCGCTATACATTCACTGACTTCACCTCTCTCAAAGACCATCACTCTACTCTTTCCTACATTCACCTTTAGATTCCGTTTCTTACACTCTCCCAAACTCATCCACCAAGCCTTGCAGCTCCCCTTCATCTTCACTCAAGAACACAGTATCATCTGTAAACAACATTACAGGGAGTTTCCAAACACTATCCTCTCTCACCAGGGCCACTCCAACATCCACTATCCTACCTTGTACCTCTTTTATTGCCCCATCCATGTACAGATTTGTACATGGAGACATGACACATCCCTGTTTCAACCCAACCTTCAAAGAGAAAAATTTACTTAGTTCACCATCTACACGCACTGCAGCCTTAGCACCATGATACATACTCTTCACAGCATTCAACAACTTCCCATCTACTCCATATATTCTTAATACTTTACACAATCCTTGTCTATCCACCCTGTCATATGCTTTCTCCAAATCCATGAAAGCCGCATACAACTTCTTTCCCTTCTCTAGAAACTTTTCCACTAAAGATCTAAGAATGAATATCTGATCTACACAACCTCTTCCCTTCCTAAAGCCTCCCTGTTCTTCTCCAACTAATTCCTCTGTTCTTTCTCTAACTCTGTCAATAAGTATCCTACCATACACTTTTCCTATTATACTAAGAAGACAAATGCCCCTATGATTATCTCACACATCTTTTTCCCCTTTTCCTTTGTACAAGGGAATAATTATACCTGACTTCCAATCCTCCGGGACTCTACCTTCCTCCCAGGCCAATCTACACATCTTCCACATCCATTCTACTACAATCTCTCCCCCATGCTTCAACATTTCACCACACACTTCATCAATTACTGGGGCTTTCCCCAATTTAACTTTCTTCATTGCTTCCATAACTTCTACCGATTTCTTCCTGTCTTCTCACCTCCCTCCTTCTCCCAGCCATTCCCCAGCCACTTATACTTGCATTACTTCTATCCTCCATGTTCAACAATTCCTTAAAGTGTTCTCTCTATCTGCTCACTTTTTCTCCTTTCTCCACTAGTAAATCTACCATTTTTATCTTTCACTCCCATGCTAACTTCGTTTCCACCCTGTCTTACTCTTTTCACCTCTTTCCAGAACATTTTCTTACAGTCCCTCCACTTTACACTCAAGTTTCTTCTAAATTCCTCATCCACTCTCTTCTTACTCTCTCTTACTAATCTTTTCACTTCTTTCTTTCATTCTACATATAACTCTCTTCCACCTCTCAACTTCTTCCACGTCCCTATTTCTTATCCATTCATTGTATGCTTTCTTCTTTTGTGCCACAGCCTGTCTCACCTCTTCATTCCACCACGCTGTTCCTTTCACACCTCTCCGTCTTCTCTTCATCCCACACAGCACATCACATGCTTCACATATTTCTTCTGTAAATATCCTGCACACACCTTCCACGTCCCCCATCTGCTCCAATTCATATTTGCCCAATCGTTCCTCCACTTCTCTCTTATACTCTGCCTTTTTCTCATCCTGTTGTAACCTTTCCATTCCCCTTACAAATACTCCTTCCCGTCCTTCCCTTCTCCTATTTCTCCATCCTAATTGGACCTTGATTCTGGCCACCACCAAGTAGTGGTCAGAAAGTCCCCTCCCCCATCCTCGATAACCTCTTGCATCCATTATCCATTTTTGCATCCTTTCATCCACACACACATAATCAATCATTGCCTTCCTTTCATTCAGTTCACCACCCACTCTTCTCATCACTCGCCATGTATACCTGTGGATCAATTTGTGCCTGAAGAGGGTATTGGCTATCACTAACCCCCTCCCGGCACAAATGTCCACTAACGCACTGCCATTCTCATCTATCGCAGCAGGCACACCTCACTCACTAACTAATCCATCCACCTTCACATTCCCTACTATACCATTCATATCACCGATCAAAAACACTCTCTCACTCCTTCCAAACTTTTCCATGTGTAGTGCCCGGAAGTGATAATGAGTTGTATCTAGTTTATTTTATATGACCAAAAGTTCGGTTAAGTGAGAGAGAGTGGCCGAGGCATGGCTGTTACCATGCGGACGTGTCCAGAACATAGATTAATTACCTAGTTGCTAAGTCACTTTATTTTTTCCCACTGTAATTCACTAGGATTAAGTCTCTTTATAATATAAAATCTCGAGTCGATGGGAACATGTGCCTTTGTTCACATAATCCAGCATAATGTACGCGTGTGCAAAGTGATGTAAAGCACGATAATTTTCATTATTTTTCGATGTAAGGGTATAAAGTGAGAGGTGATGTTGAGTAATTATTGTAACTAAAGAATGTTATTTTTGGGGGGTAATCGTTTGTGAGGGGAATGACATCACACTGAGTCTATCTCGAGTCTGTAATGATTAAAATCTTAAATTGTGTACGCCGTCATCCCCCCCTTCCCTTGGCATCACGCAGTTTGGCATGTCTCACATGCTCACCGGCCGTGATAGATGGCAGCTGGTCGGTACTGTCATCATCCTCTTCCCCCCCCCCCTCCAAGGAATTCTGTAAGTAATTTGATATTAATGATATGTCTGATATGTTGAAGCACGAATAGTGATATCACACGAGTGATAATAGTGACGAAATTAAGAAACGGACTCGGGTAGAATTAAGTGTTGTCGTTCTTCAGGTAGTGTAACGGTGACACCATTAGCCTTTGGAGAAGCGAGTCCTGTGTTCCCGCTCACCTCCCCTACATTTTTGAGGTGGATAGTAAGGTATTTCCCATATTTTTGTGTACTGTGCTTTATATTATTATTTAGTAACCAGAATACGAAATGCTACCTAGTTCTGTCTGAGCTTCAGATAAATGTGTGATTTTTGTAGGCCAAGTATCAGGTGCCCAGGAACTGTGAATTATTTATTATTGTGTTGACTTTGCAATTCAGTATTTGTTAGGGCTGTGTTGCGAGTTAGTGTTCATGTAGTTACTTTCTGAGGCACAGTGATATTGATACAGTGATGATTTTCATGGTTAGAGTTACAGTTATTCATGCTTACTGTATTTGTTATAGTACTTTTTCTTTTATGTTATCCCTACAATAAGTATTATTTTGAGCAGACCTATGTGTCTGTAGTGCCATGTGTTATTCTATTATTACTTGAGATGCCGAGTGTTGTAACTCATGTTTCTTTATTATGAGACCTCCCTGATCATGTGAAGGGATTACTTGCACTGGGGAGAATAGCTATTCATTATACATATTAACTTCTAGCGGGTCTAAGTGTGGAGGCTGAAGTACCAGTGGGTCAAAATCCAAGTGTGGTCTAAGCACCAGTGGGTGTGTCAAGGTCCCAAGTGTGGAGGTCAAGGTCGGCAGTGGCAGAGGACTGGACCAGTGAAATTTGTGCTCAGGGACGATTATGAAGAAACACTTTGGACCGGGACAGAGGAGCTAAGTTTTGTGCATTTGATATTAGGACTATATAGAGATATATTTTCCGAACAATGTGCCAACTGATTCATGTTTAATCTGTAAAGCAAGTAGCTGGGGAAGATTTCTACTTTTTGGTCTTTTAATACACATTCCCTCCCACTTGAACTTTATTGTTTGTATAATCCTTGAGACCTGGTGGTATAGAGCTTACCTAGTAGTTTATTATTGTGCAACTTAAAAGCATTCTGGGAAACTGCAAAGGTTGGGCTTGGGTTGGCCTAGTTGGAGACTGGCCCCGTCATTTTGGCATGCTACCACTCTTATCTTGGCCACTCGAAACATAATAAACGCAACCGAAGAGGCCACTAATGGGAGAAAGTCTCCATCAATCTGAGTTCCCGACCGTTCCAGCACACAGTGGTCATCAATAGTGACTTGATTTCTGCCCTTTTGACCATGTAAAAGTCTGGATCGCAGAGGTGACAGTACACATGCACACTTCCACATTTATCCAGAACTCTTCTCTCACTCTGCTTGCACGATCTTGTGTTGGCGCATACACACACACAATCACCCACATTTGTATTCCAACTTTCAATTTTACCCACACAATCCTTGATCCAACTGATCCATACTCTCTTATGCTCGTCTTCCATCTTTTACTCACAACTATACATACTCCTTCTTTTGCCCTCTCATTCTTACCTACTCCAGCACATATACCCCTTCCATACTCCCATTCTCTCACACTCTCACCCCTCCATTTCGTTTCAGTTATTCCAAATACATCAACTTGCGCACCCTCAAGCACCTGGACAATCTCTCTCTCTTTCACCTCATCATTCGCTCCCCTTACATTCCACCTTCCAATAACCATGTCCTTTGTCCGGTCCTTGGTCGTCATCTTTTGGTCAGTCCTTGTCCAAGGCTTATTGTTTGCCTTTTTAGTTAGTTTCACAGTAATATATATATATATATATATATATATATATATATATATATATATATATATATATATTACTGTGATAAGCGCCCTCTGGTATTTGAGCATGAGCGCTCAAGGGACGGGGTGTTATCGCAATAGGACCATCGACTCTGGCTTATATTAATGGAAGTGCAAATTGAGGGGCACCCTAGAGGTCAGATGCCAGCTCAGGTTGCAAATGGGTGTTGGTGGGAGTCTGAGAGACTGTACCCTAGAAGGGCTGTTAGAGTCGAGATTTTGGAGTGACAAGACATACTGTACCTACACTATCGGGCCAATGGTGGATCGCCCACGGTGCTGTGAGCAGTGGATTACCCGGAGGGGCTTGGCCATAGGGAGATTACTTTGGAATACTCTGGAACTGTCACACATAAGCTAAGATGTCTCTGTAACATAAGCATGCTATATTGTAGGTATAAAGGATTAGGCATGGTCAGTGGTTGCCAGTGCAAATTGATAATGATTACATGAAGAGAATAGTGGAATCAGATGTAAATCTATATAAGGATTAAGCAGTGATGCTCTTGATTGGTGTTGCCACAACTCAGTGTATATTGCAATGAATCAAACGGCACATCACAGTTGTGACTGAATACAGAAGTTCCTTTTATGCTCACAGGTTTTGACAAATAATTGAGTAAAGTCCACGTGGAGGGTTCAGTATCCTGAAATCCATGTATGGCGATTATAGTCAAAATGTATGGTCGGGAAACAACGAGTCACCAGGCACGTGAGTTCATCCCGAAGGCTGAGCAATGAGTCCACCCTTCCTGGGTCCCCAGCCTCTTCACGCCTTATCGCCCATACGACACTTGAGTTATAGCGGGCCGGCATTATCGCCTGCCTGACACTGAGTTATGGGTTAACTGTTTGTGCGGTGTGCATACGGTGATTAAGAAGAGAACCCAAAGGCATGATTGAGTGGAAAGCGGTGTAAAGTGCAGTGAAACCAGTTTGTGGAGAGCTGTGAGTCAACAGTGTAATAGGTTCACAGTGCAGTTGTAATAGTTTTGGAATTGGAAAATTGGAATTAAACAAGTATATATTTATTTAGTGAGATGCAATGACCAGCATAGATAATCGTGACTGTGTATCTTCATAAGAGACTAAGTAGAATAGTGTAAAGGTGGCTGTTTGTTTACCACCGTCTTCTTTGCTTGCTGTTTGAGGATGAGCGGGAGTGGTGTCGTGCCAAGGAGTTTTTCCTCCTCAGAAATGCTGAGTCAGTAACAGCGAGGAGGGTTTTTTTACCCTCACTGGCACAACACCTAGTCACTCATTATCCCTCGAAGATACACACTCACAACTACGCTAAAAGTGGTGAGAGCTGTGAGTCAGCGGTGAAATATATTCACAGTGCAATTATAATAGTTTTGGAATTGGAGAATTGGAATTAAACAAGTATATATATATATATATATATATATATATATATATATATATATATATATATATATATATATATTCAGTGAGATGTGATGGCCAGTATAGATAATCGTGACTGTGTATCTTTATAAGAAGTAGAGTAGACTAATGGTGGCTGTTTGTTTACCACCGTCTTCTTTGCTTGCTGTCCGAGGATGAGCGAGAGTGGTGTCGTGCCAAAGAGTTTTTCCTCCTCAGAAATGCTGAGCGAATAACAGCGAGGAGGTTTTTTTACCCTCACTGGCACAACACATAGTCACTCATTATCCCTCGAAGATACACACTCACAAATACGCTAAGAATGGTGCTTGGGCACAATGAGAGTAACACTAACTCGGGGTTGAAGGCCTGCTGTAATATGAACGGAATTGGACTGTAGCAATTAAATATAAGTGATCTAGATGTAATCCTGACAATACCTTGCACTAGTTAACACAGAGGCAAAGGGCTCATCGACATAGGCAGAATTAACAGTAGTATAAAGTGGTTGTGTGAGACAAATAAGTGTGACAGGCCAGGAGAGTAAGAATTTACGAGCTAATACACCAGGAGAGTAAGAATTTACAAGCTAATATGCATTGAGCATACGTATGCATCGGGCCTAGAAGTTTGCAAATTCATGCTCATTGAAAGTACGTACGCACTGGGTGTACGAGCTTATGAGTTAATACATTGGGTGCGCAGGTCATGTATGCGTTTACAAGCTAATACACCTTGGTTGTAAATACACTGGATGTAGGTACACATTCGGTACGAGTAGACGAGTTAGTGCACATTTGGTGCACGAGTCAATGCACACTGGGTGCACGAGTTGATTCACACTGAGTTTAAGAGATAGTGCACATTGCATGCACTAGTTGATTCACATTGACTGTATGAGCTTGTGCACATTGGGTGCACAAGTTGATTCACATTGAGTGTACGAGTTAGTGCACATTGGGTGCACGAGTTGATTCACATTGAGTGTGCAAGTTAGTGCACACTGGGTGTACGAGTTGATTCACATTGAGTGTATGGGTTAGTGCACATTGGGTGCATGAGTTGATGCACGTTGAGTGTATAGGTTAGTACACATTGGGTGCGCGAGTTGATACACATGGAGTGCTCGAGTTGATACACATCAGGTGTACAAGCTGATACGCATTGAGTGTATGAGTTAGTACACATTGGATGTACGAGTGGATGCACATTAGGTGCACATGACAGTATACACAGCGTGCGAGATTAAACGCGTACTGATCAATAGAAATTGCGAGAGAAGCACCGAACATTTGCCCTATACTTTGACTGCTGGGCCATACACCTGAACCGCTTAAGATAAGAGGGAGAAGGATTTGTCGGAAGGTAGAATCATGGATGGACTGCGACAGGTGGGTCGGGATGCCGATGCTAGCCATTTGGATTTGGCACCATCAGATTTGATAGATGCCTCAGCCTCGGATGGCGCTGGGGCATGACAGGAGTTGATAATGCTAGAAAGGGGAGACGAGTCATCTGACAGTGGGTGGGAGTTGCACCAAGCCATGGAAGGGCCTCCCATAACTGAAGCTGCCGCCATTGCCAAGGTAGTCATGGCAGAGGTGATGCGAGAATTTATAACTCTCAAGGCAAAACTGATGAACATGAAGGGAGAATCTACTCAGCAAGATGAGAAGACAAATGCCAATTCTGACCCTATGCATAGTGCTATGAATACTCCCACCACAGCCACCCCATCACTCAATGCGGTAAGGTTGAACATCCACAATTGCACCAGGGTCCCGAGCGGGAGGGAACCAAGGACTCTGATATGAAGAAACGCATAGCGACAATCCGCATGCCACAAACAATGCTGCCAAAATTCCATGGAAGGAGTAGAGTTGAATTCTAGCAATTATTCACTCATTTCGTCATTACGTGAGAAACAAGAATGTGCCAGAAGCCTACAAGTATCAGATGCTTATGGATGCTTGTGTTGGTGAGTAGCTACAAAAGGTGCTAGTGGGTTGTGACTACCTGGATCCTCCAGAATCTTATAAGAAGGCACTACAACTTCTGCAAGAGAGGTTTGGGGATGATTATGCATATGTTGATCACATAATCAAATCTCTCATGGAAACTCCCGCAGTGAGACCCAGTGACAATGAGGGAATACGTCGGTTGCCTTACCAACTATGGGCTACTATTAACCACTTGGAACAGATGGGCTTAATGTCTGAACTGGACAACAGACATATGTTTCACTAGTTGTTAACCCATTAGTGCCCGGTCATGGATCCAGTTTGATTTTTTAAATGAAATTTTGTACAAATGGAGCCTGTGTGATCAGAATGATGAATCAAAAAGAAAATTTTTAAAAATGTTACCTGAAGTGGGTGAAACAGGTACGTCCTTTAACCCATGCCGTCCCGGCGACGTGAATTAACGTCTGCACATGAGGTGCACTCATGTCCTGGCGACGTGAATTAATGCGGCAACATTGCAAGGTCCCTAATTTGCACAATTTTCAATTTTCGCAAGTGATTTGATTTCGCGAATGATTTTTGGCATGTATACACGGGACACCTTCCTCTATTCCTCTACAAGATGCCAAGCAGGGACAATGCCTTACACCCCATAACCTCTCCCTCCCCCTGCATGCCATTGTCTCAATTCACCTGTTACCAGTGACCTGGCCAATAAAGACATTCAGGGCCAGAGTGATTCCCCAATCGATGACAATGTGGAGGACAAAGTTTACATAGCATTAGAGGAAGAAACAGTCAGAAATGATGATCAGGTAATGTGGGAAAAAAAGGTCATGAATGGTGATGAGTTAGTGAGTGAAACAATGCTTATAATGCCTATATTACTGTTTGAAAACCAATATACTCTTGTATTACATATAAATTCGTACCAAGTAAATAAATGAATACTGTTTATGAGTGGATAAAATAGTTACCCTCCCATAAAACTCGTTTTCTTTGGTGCCAGCCTGTTAGAAAACCCAGTCAGGTAAGGAGGTACTAGTACCTGAATCGAGTATTTTAAACCTCAGGTGAGCGAATTCTCTATGAATTTTCGATGTTTCTCACCAAAAGCAGATGTTTGAGCCAAAAAAAAAAAAAGGTCCAAAAATGTCGGGACTGGCTTGTACCACTGCCCAGAAAACGTCGGGATGGGGCGGGTTAAAGTACCCGTAGGCACAAGCTCTGACAATACCTGTACTGTTACGAAATATTTCAGCACGCACTGAAAACTTATAGAGAACAATATGAATGAAGTTTTAAATTAATTTTGCCTAATTTTAACAAATTTTAATAACTTTTTAATATATATAAAAGGTTATTACAAATGAAATGCCAGTTGTCTCTGCTATTTTACTTTTTATTTGTGAACATATGAAAATAAAAGATCTTTTACTTAGAAAAACGTGACCTGGGTGAATGGGATTACCTCAACCTCTCTGGTGTTTGCTATTTTACATTTTTATTGAAATGCATAGAAAAATAATTATAACATCCTTTATTTAGAAAAAACAAATTGGCCTGGGATTACTTCAACCTTTCTGGTGGCCTGCCTGGTAGCTTTGTGGTTGATTCATTCATGATAGGCCTCAAAACAGTCGGGGTGGAAGGATGGGATACATTTCCCCACATTGCCTCTGTTGTCCTTCCACTGGAGTCTATCTGCATTCCTGACACAGACCAGCTTTTGCTTGGGGTCTTGCAGGTCGTCCTCACTAGACGTGCTTTCCTCAGCAAGTGGCCGCTTCTGAGGACGTCCACGTCCACCTGATGTCCCTTCCACAGGATCTTCCACCTCGTGTACTATCTGTTGGTTAGTTTCTGAAGCAGATGGCTTCATAACCTTCCTTTTTGGTGTCTTTCATCTGGAATTTGACGAGGATGGTCCAGGCTCAGCCAGGGTGTCATCGAGGATGGCATCGGCCTGCGCCATCATCATCCTCCCCATTTCATCCTGCTTCTCCTCCAGCCATGAGTCCACAATTTCCTCAGTGTTGTCATGGGAGGTGCGCTTCTCCATCTCTGCCTGCTGGTTCATCTGTCAGCTCCCAATATGACTGGGGTCTTTTGGTCCACTTTCCTCGACATCACTGTCCTCGTCACTGACAGCGTTATTCTCATCATGCGGGAGGAGGACAATGTCAGTTGGTTCATTGGGTGGATATTTATCCAATATTGCAAGTATTTGTGCCGTTGTCAGCCCAACTGTCCTGAAAATAATGAAAGAAACAATTAAAATGACAAATGTTAGAGAAAATACTTGATCTGGCATGCCTACGGGGAAGGGGAAGGGGAAGGAGGGGAGGGGGAGGGGGGAGGGGAGGAGGGGGAGGCGGTATGGGAGAAGAGGAAAGCAGACGGGGGAAGAGGGAGGCTTGAAAATAGGTAAATGATACAGACTTACATTTCCTATATTTTCTACTTATACACATGTTCTTTGGGCCTAATGCCCAAGCATATTTTAAAGTACTCCTAAAAATCAACCTTCAGTTAGGGCAAGATAATAGAAATAACTTAAAACTATTTGTTAGCACATACAAAGGTACAGACGTCGGAATAAGTTCGTTTCCTTTTCCGTGTTTGTAACACTGCTCGATGGAGAGCTACCCCCTCCTCCTCCCCTCCTCATAGTCCCACACTCCCACCCAACCCCCCCACTTTTCTCTCCTACCCCATAACTCCACCAGGTACCCTCCATACTCTCGCTCACAGCCAGCTAGGGGTTTCTTAACTTCAAGCACCTCTCTAATGAGGTGCATTCAAAGCTAGTATTCCGGTAGATGTCACCACCATTAGGACAAACACATTCCCCATGCTGTTTAATAAGTATATTTTGCTTTGATAAATATCTACACTGTTGCGTGAAACAGTGAACCATAGTAATGTCATATACTGTGATATAAATAATACAAATAGAACACACACACATATATATATATAACGTAGCGTGAATTGTTTATATACATAAAACGGATATTAAAATATCATTGATGGAATACGATGGCAACCCGCCATTTCAGTGGTCCTATATTATTTCATTTCTGCTACATTTAGTGCAAGTTAGGTTCTTAATACACAGTTTGTTCAGACTGTAAATTGCGCCTAGTGGGTGTCTTGAATCATTCAGTCTCTTCGTGGGCAGATATTAAATGTTGAGTAAATACTGGGACTCAACATTTTGTTAACTCCCTTCACCCATGCACACCTCAAGACCAGTGTTGCCACGGTTTGAGAAGGCCATGGTGTTGACCCCTCAGACCCTCCAAAGCAATTACAGTACCTTACTTTATCTAACCTAATCAGACCACAAGTAGCCTAGACTAAATTGTATTATTTTAAGCATTAGCCTTAGTGCGTTTGTTTTGAAAACAAATCTCATGTGAAAAAACTTAAACACTGGACTGTCTTGTGCGCATGCGTGAAGTGAGTGAGCAAAATGTTGAGTCCAAGTATTTACTCAGCATTAAATTTCTGCCCACATAGAGACTGAATGAGTCAAGATACCTACTAGGCATAATTTACAGTCTGAACAAACTATGTATTAAGACCTAACTTGCACTAAATGTAGCAGAATTAAATAATATAGGACCATCATATTCCATCAATGATATTTTAATTTCCGTTTATGATAAATATAAGCAATTCACGCCACGTTATATATACGTGTTCTATTTGTATTATTTATATTACGGTATATGACATTACTATATTTCACAGTTTCACACAACAGTGTACAAATTTAACTAAGAAAAATATGCTTTTTAAAGAGCGCGGTGACTCGGTCCCAATGGTAGTGGCAGCTACCGGAATACTAGGCTTTTTCAGAAGCACCCCATTACGTGTAGTCCGAACAATTAATAAAGAAATCTCTATCTATCTATATACCTAGGCTGCTTCCCCCAAGGAAAGGGAGGTAGCCGAGACAGGACGACACACTAGCAATTTACTCATCCATTCAAACACATTCATCCATATCTTAGCCCCAAAGGGGAGAAGGGACAGATCCTCACCGCATCACACCCTACAAGGGTCAACTGCGCAGTGCAATCAGTGATATCAGCAGCAGGGCCCGACAGTAGAGCTGGTTTACCCCTGCCACATCATAATAGACCCATCCCCTTACCCGCACCTGACCTGACTAGCTGATCAGACCAAATGTGGGAGAATATCCTTTCAGGGCTGCATCATCATTTATTCATTCACAATTTCTCTCCATTTATTTCTGTCACCACAGCCACTCTTCCTTGCTCAACAGACATCCCTCTCGCATCCAGCGCTCTCTTCACACTGTCCATCCATCCTATTCGTGGTCTCCCTCTCAGCCTTACACCTCTCACATCAGATCTAGTTATCTTTTTCACCAATCGCTCATTTTGCATTCTCTTCATATGCCCAAACCATCGCAACACCCTCTGCTCAACTCTACCAGCCATCTCCCGAACAACTCCAGTTCTCCTTCGCGCCTCATCATATCGCACTCGATCCATACGCGTCACTGCACACATACTCCTCAAACACCATCTCCATTACATTCAAACTTTTTCTCTCTACTACACCCATATTCCATGTTTCAGCCCCATATAATGCAGTCGGTACCACAACACCCTCATACAGCCTTCTCTTTGCATCCATTCTAAGCGAACGACATCTAAACACTTTTTTCATTCCTCCAAGCACCTTACCTACTTCATTCATTCTAAACTTCACTTCTGCATCTATTCTTCTATCCACAGCAACATGTGACCCTAAATATTTAAAACACTCTACCTCCTCAAGCAATTCACCATTCTAAACTATATTCATCCCCCTACCATCTACCAACCTCGTACACGTCACTTTACTCTTATTCTCATTTACTTTCAATTTCCTCCTATCACACACCCTTCCAAACTCCTCTGCCAACTGTCTTAATCTCTCCTCTGAATCAGCCACCAGTGCAGTATCATCTGCAAACAGCAGCTGCGTCAGATTCCACTCTCCACCATCAACATTCACCAAACTCAGACCTCCACCTAACACTCTTGCACTCACCTCCCTTACAATACCATCCATATAAATATTAAACAACCAAGGCAACATCACACATCCCTGTCGCAGCCACACTCTCATGGGAAACAAATCACTCACAGCATTTCCCACTCTTTGACACGCTCTACTATTTACATAAAAACTTTTCACCCCTTTTAGTAACCTACCATCAAGTCCATACAATCTTAAAAGAGTCCACAAAGCCTCCCTATCAATTCTATCATAAGCTTTCTCTAAATCCATGAATGCCCAAAACACATCCTTGCTTTTCACTAAATACTTTTCACACACTTGTCTCACAGCGAACACCTGATCCAAGCATCCCCTCTCTCTCCTAAAGCCACACTGCTCATCACCAATCACTCCCTCTGTACCCTTACTTACTCTCATAATTAACACTCTGCCATACACCTTACCTACAATACTCAACAGACTTATACCCCTAAAGCTAGTACATTCATATTTATCATCCTTGCCTTTATACAACAGGACCACACAGGCACTTGCCCAGTCAATTGGCACACATACCTTTCACAAAGCACACATTCAACAATCTTACTAACCAGTCAACAATAGTCACTCCACCACCCTTCAGGTATTCCACAGCACACCCAACAATATGTGCATCTTTCCCTGTTTTCATCTCCTTTACTGCCCTCTCCACTTCCTCCTGCATGATCAAAGAATCATTCAACTCTCCCAACACATTTATTCCTTGCACTCTTCCATCCGTCACAATCTCAGCCACCCTTTCCTCCTCTACATTTAACAATCTTTCAAAATACTCTGCCCATCTCTTCCTTACTGCATCCATCTCAATTAACATCCTTCCATCCTCTGCTTTTACTCGCTCTTCCTTCCCAGACTCTCCCTTTCGCACCCTTTTCACCTTCTTCCAGAACATTTTCTTATTCTGTTGAAAATTCTCAGTCAACAACCTACCCCACCTTTCATCTGCTGCCACTTCAGCATCACGCACAGCCCTTCTCGCCCTATTCCTCTTTTCCTTATACCTCTCACATGACTCCTCATCCTTCCTCTGTAGCCACGCTTCATATGCACGTCTCTTCTCAGCCACAGCCATACGTACTTCCTCGCACCACCATTCACTTCCTTTTCTTACACCATCACCCACACATCTCACACCACACACCTCTTCTGCATGCCCCACCACAGCAGTCTTAAACAACTGCCATTCCTCCTCCACACTGCCATTTTCCTGATCTTTCACTGCGTTCCACTCATTTTTCAATTTCTCCTGATACTCTATCATTTTCTCTCTTTTATCCAACTCGCTCACTTTCAAAACCTTCCTGCCACACCTAACCCTCCTAGCTCTCACCCATCTCTTACCTACTGTTAACTTTCCCTCCACCAGGTAGTGGTCAGACATACCTCCACCCTCCCTTCTCAGAACCCTCACATCCAACAATCTTCCTATTACATTCCTAGACACAACCACATAGTATCCACAACCCTTCCATCCTCCTGTCTCACCCTTGTATACTTGTAAATATCTTGCTTCTCGAACAGGGTATTTCCAATCACCATCTCTCGCTCAACACACATCCCTATCATTCGTTCCCCATTTTCATTTCTTCCAGGCAAACCATGCATACCAACTACACCTTCAACTGCTATATTTCCCACTCTAGCAATCAGATCTCCCATCATTACCACATTCACATTTGCTCCCAAACTCTGCAGACACTCATCAACATCATTCCAGAAGGACTCCCTGACTTCTTCATCCTTTTCACTACCAGGCCCATATGCACTCACAAACACTCACAACTCACGTTCAAATTTCGCTTTCACCCACATCAGTCTCGATGACACTTCCTTTCATTCAATCACACACTGCTATACTTCCGGACTCTCTAACAAGGCCACACCTTCTCTTGCCCTTCCTCTATCAACACCTGACAACCTTCCATTCACATTTCCAAACATAGACTCACCCTTCCCTTTCATCTTCGTATCACTCAAAGCTAACACATCCAACTTTCTTCTCACAAACATTCTTCCAATCTCCTCCCTTTAAGCCTCAATCGTACTACATCCACGCACATTCATAGACCCAATCTTCAGGGTACGGGGATAACTCAATCCCCCATTCCTCTCTCTGGCCTGTCTCTTTTTAGGAGCTAAAAAACGGAGGAGGGGTCCCTAGTCCCTTCACCCCGCCCCTTTTAGTCGCCTTTTACGACACGCAGGGAATACGGTGGCAGTATTCTTCCTAACACAACCTGGCCGCAGAGTAGTAGTACCACCCCATAGTGCGGCCAGATTGTGTCCACCCCCTCCACAGGGGGGGGAAAGGTTTACCACACTGTGTGTGTGTGTGTGTGTGTGTGTGAGAGAGAGAGAGAGAGAGAGAGAGAGAGAGAGAGAATAAATCTGCTGTGATTAAATGTTGCGATAGTAGACACCTCTTTTACACACACACACACACACACACACACACACACACACACACACACAGTGAGAGAGAGGAGTTACAAGGAAAAGTTAGGATCATGACTATGCAGGCAATACCGTGGAGATACATCTTGTTTGCCTGGGAATGCATATCCAGTTCACATTTATTCTGGTGCAAGATCCTGCCGATGAATCCCTTAAACTTCTCTACTGTAGTATTAACAACGTCCATGTTGAGTCAGTTCCATGTGGAGCAGATCATGCACGTGAAAAAGTTTTCACGTAATTCTGTTGGTAAATTTTCTCATTTACGGCTTCCAGCCATGGTTGTGTACCGAGTCCGTGTTAATAGTAACTCTCTATGTAATGATTGTGAAACCCATTCAGATTTTAAACACTTTAATGAACTGACCTCGTAGTCTATGAGTTTCTACTAAAAAAGTCCCACAGTCCTCAGGCGAACCTGACACTTTAGTCTCCTGAACTCTTTTTAAGTCGACGTATGTCTTTTTCAAGCGACCAAAATTCCATAGCAACTCAGGAAGTGGCCGTATTAAGGAGACATAGACTATGAGAACAATCTCTTTATTCCCAGAGAGAGAGAGAGAGAGTGAGAGAGAGAGACTTGGAATGGTAAGAACAATCAGGAGAAATACTGATAAGAAAAGTGAGTGAGAGGAGAAACTGAAGCAGAGAAGAGGAAAACACGCAGGTGAAAAAATGGAACAATGTTATAGAAGTGACACAGGGATGGAAGCACACACACACACACACACACACACACACACACACACACACACACACACACACACACACTCACAAACGCACACTTTCTGAACATTTGTCGACCTATCTGTCTGCCTGTCTGTGTACTCCCCCCCCCCATCTCTCTCTCTGGATCCTTTGTCTCATCCCCAGTTTCCTTTTCCCTCCTTCCTCTTTCTTTTTAACTATCTGCTCAGTTCCTAACTTCCTCCCTCTCGCCTTTCCTTCGTCTGTCTCCCCCTCAGTCACTCCCTCCTTACCTCACTCTTCTTTCTTCCTCCCTGTGTCACAACTTTGTCTTACTTTTTTCATTTGTCATGTGTTACCTTTTCTCCATTACTCTCTCCGTATTTCTTTACTTGTACTAAACCCATTTCCTTCACTGTTTTCTTTCCCCATTAATAACTGCATGCTCCTTTTTCTCTCACCTCTCTCCGTCTCTCCCTGTCACCCGAAATCTCCTCTTTCAATCCGCTCTTCCCACTGTCTTTCCCTCCCTTCCTCCCTCCCTCTCCCTCCCCTTGTCTTTCCTTCCCCTTTCTTGCCCTAAAAATTAAACCTGTTTTCTTCCCACCCATAATCTCTACTTTCTCTCCGCAAATTTCTCTAATTTCTCTATTTCTCTCCCTCCCTTTTCACTTGAATGTCATTCTCAATGCTTTCGTCTTAGTTCTGTCCCTGCGTCCTTGCCATAATAACGCACTTTCTTCCTCCTCCCCATTACCTTGCCTCCTTTTCTAATTTTCCTCATATCGTTCTCAGTATTTCGTTCCGTAGCTCGCTTTCCCACTTTCTCCTTTTCTTATCCCTATTTCTATGTTTGCTCCATTCCAATTTTCTCTCAGCTGTCTTCCATTTTGTCTCTGCTTCCTGTCTCCCAGCCTTCCAATTCACATCACCCTTTCCACTTTCCCTTACACACTGCTTGAAATTCATTTCACCTCTCACCGTCTCTTCTTCTCATCCTTTGTCTCTTAACTCTCGTTGTTCTCTCCTTGCCTCTCCCCTTTTTATTTTCTCTAATGCCCTCTCATTTCTCATTATTCCACTCGCTCTCCCTCTCGGCCTGTCGCTCCCTGTCTTTTAACTCTCTCTCTCTCTCTCTCTCTCTCTCTCAGTGAAGTAAATTTTCCCTAACTTTGTTTATGTATATACTGTACTATTTTTTTATTAGTTGTTCGGACTATACGTAATTAGAGAGGTGCTTGAAGTACAGAAACCCCTAGCTGGCTGTGAGCGAGAGTATGGAGGGTACCGGATGGAGTTATGGGGTCGGAGAGAAAAGTAGGAGGGGTTGGATGGGAGTGTGGTACTATGAGGAAGGGTGGAGGAGGGGGTAGCTCTCCATCGAGCAGTGTTACAAACGCCTTAGTCCACAGAAAAGGAAACGAACTTATTCCGACGTCTGTACATCATTATAGTTTTTTTTAGAAGAAAAGATTTGTGGATTGATTTAGTATATTTACCTTTTTCTGTAAGATATGTTCATGCAACTCGAGCCTCCATCCATTTTGAGCAGGTGCCTTCACTTTAGAGGCCTGTACCAAGGAGTTTTGTTCTCTTCACTCTTTTTCCACTGCACTAATTGGAGAGTACAACTCTTCCTCTGTCTCCAGAAAAAAAGTTATCTCAAGACCTTTCTGCAAAAAAAAAAAAATCAGAGAGATGTTTATGAGAACAATTTTTACGTCCTTTAAAGTACTCATGGGCACTAATGGGTTAAGTTCCCTCAGAGACTGAGGGAACGATATATCTTTGACGTAAGAAAATATCAGGAAACAACTGGAAAGAGGACTGGGCTGGTCAAGTGGCTAGCGCAGTTCCTTGAAGAAAATGCAATCACTCTGGACGACATGCAAGTGTTGCAGGGAGAAAGGTCACACCCTAGTAATAGAGCAGTAGGCCTGACGACAGCAGGGGAAACAAGCCCCCAAAGGGAAGGGAACAGTCAGGGCCAGTTCAGGTGCACCCTATGTGCCAGGACACATGGCCTAGAGTAATGCAGTCGATTCCAGAGTATGACAGTCAACGATAGAGTTCGCATTTTACAGAAGCTTAATGGGTGCTTCCAGTGCCTGCAAGTAGGACACTATGCACCCGATTGTCGGTCACTCCTTCGCTGTGGCTACAGAGGGTGCGGGGGAGAACATGAAACTTTGTTACATCGGTTGCAGAACATGGGATCGTCCAACCTGATTGGAGGAAAGGGACTTAGTAAATTCATTGCTCAGTTGAGTGAAGGTAAGGGAGGGCTTAATCCCGGTTGGAATAGAGAACTTGATGTTCGGATGAAGGCCGATTCAGGTGTCAAGGGAAGGACCAAGGCAAATGTCAAAACAGGAGACCAAACAGCAGCCACGACCACAAGGGTACAAGCTACGGGCCAATGCAGCCATGTGCACACTGTGGGGGCACATACCGGTTGCACAGAATATGGACGCAGTGAGGACATCTGACATCTACAGGGAAAAACTGCATTACCAATAGCTGAAGTCAAGGTGTGGGAGGCGGAGATTCCCCGAAAGAGAATGGTGAAAACATTAGCTCTTTTGGACACAGGCAGCGATAGTTCATTCTGTACCCAGACGTTGACTAGATCACTTAACCAGGAAGGGAAACTCACTCACCTGTACATGGGAACCCTTGCCCATGAATCATTGTACTGGTCATAAGTAGCAGACCTCGTCATTTCAGGGACAAGCACAAAGAAAGGGAGGGCCATTAACCTGTCAAAGGTCCTAACAGTGGAGAAGTTCCCATCTATGCTAAGCAGAGCAGTGGTGACTACTGGTGAGCTGGCTCAGTGGAACCACCTGATAGGAGTTGTGACAACAGGGTCTGAAGGAGGTATGGTCGAGCTGTTGATTGGGCAGGATACTCCTGAGGCTTTGATCCCCTTGGAGGTCAGGACAGGGAGGGATGGAAAGCATTTTGCTGTCAGGACAAGGCTAGGCTGGACAGTTCATGGACCGATTGACAATAATAACCAGGAATGGACATGCCAGACAGGGTGTCTACTTAGCTTGTCAGAAAATTGTGGTACTCACCTGGAAAGACAGGTGCGATCATTCTGGGAGATAGATGAGGGCGCTGCTTGCCTGTTACCCAACGCGTACTCAGCAGAGGACAGTTGCACCTTTCAGCTGTGGTCTGGGTCTGGAATGTTCGAGAATGGCCACTACGAGTTCCCAATATCATTCCTCAGTAAGAATCCAGGTTTCCCTGACACCCAGGCCATGGCCTTTCGTCGCTTGGAAGGCCTACACAAGAGGTTTCTGAAGGACAAGTACCTACATCAGAGGTAAACACATGAGATGGGTGAACTCCTCTCTCGGGGGTATGTCGAGGTGGCCCCAGAGAAGCCACACCATACTGAATTGCCCGTTGTATGGTACCTCCTGCACCACCCGGTACACAACCCAAATAAGCCTGGAAAGGTCCGCATTGTCTTTGACTGCGAAGCCAAATACGAAGGCTTCTCACTTAACACTCAGGTCATGCAGGGCCCTGACTTCAATAACAGTTTAATGGGAGTACTGCTTAGGTTTCGTCAGGGACATACTGCAGTGATGGCAGATGTGGAGTCAGTGTTCCATCAGATCAAGGTTGCACCAGAGCATTGAGAAGTCCTTTGTTTTTTATGGTGGCCTGTGGGGCACTTGTCCTCATGGCCAGTTGCTTATCGGATGACAGTGCACCCGTTTGGAGGAATATGGAGCCCATCTTGTGCAACTTATGCTCTTCATCAGACATTCCAGGACCATAGAGATGACTTTCCCAGCTCGGTAGCTCAGGCTGAAAGGAACTTTTATGTTGACAACTTACTTCTGTCCATGGACTCAGAGAGGGAGGCATCGGAAATGTCCCGACACTTCCGACAGTTGCTAGCCTGAGGGGGCTTCAGACTAACGAAGTGGGCTAGCAATGCCAAGGAGGTCATCGGAGCTGTCCCGCTGGAAGAGAGACATAGTGGCCTGTGAACACTCGACTTTCATCAAGATCAGTGCCTGTGGAGTGGGCTGAAGGAGTGCTTTGGAACCTAGAGTCGGATCTCTTGGCAGTTAAGGTACAGGTGCCAAAGCGACCTACTAACAAGAAGGGGATTTTGAGTTTCGTCAGTTCAGTGTATGATCCTTTGGGCTTGGTGGCCACTTTCATTATTCGACCAAAGCTTATATTTCAGGATGAATGCAAACAGGGAGAGGGCTGGGATGAACCACTGTTACTGCACAACAAAGTCACCTGTACAACTTGGCTGGAGGAGCTGGGTCATCTGGAGTGGTTCCAGGTGCCCAGTTGTTAGAACAATGGGTCTGTTGGACAGGCCACCACCTCTGTGCAGTTACACACCTTTTGTGATGTGCCATGGGTGGCTTATGGCACAGTGTCCTACTTGCAACTAGTGGAGACCATGGGTAATGTGCAATGTTCCTTTGTTTATGGAAAGGCAAGACTGGCACCACTTAAGCAACAAACAAAACCCCAGCTGGAACTTTGTGCTGCAGTCCTTGCAGTAAAGGCAAATGTAATGATCAAGTATGAACTCACCATCACATTTCATGAATCTTTCTTCTGGATGGACAGCATGTTCGATTTACAGTATATCTCAAACAAAAGCCAACATTTCCACACTTTCGTGTCAAACAGAATAGCGGTGGTCCAGAAATTGCCTAGGGTCGACCAGTGGAGACACATCAGCATGTCACTGAATCCAGCAGACGAAGCTAGCAGAAGGCTACGTGCACAGGATCTGTATGTGGGTTCTAGGTGGATCCAAGGCCCTGCGTTTTTATATGCTGACGAAGACCACTGGCCAGAGGGAAGAGAGTTACCATCCAGCTAGGTGATGACGTGGAGGTGAGGCGGGACTATGGTCTGTCTACCCTCACAGTAAATATGGACATCTCTGATGCACCACTCGCGAAGCTGTGGTCTTCCTATTAATTGTGGTACAGCCTGCAAAGAGGTGTGGCCTGGCTAAGGAAGTTTGCGTGCTGGTTTTGATTGATTTACAAATTTTATTGTGTAAGGTTTACATAATAAAAATTACACAAATGGCGCACCCCCTAGTAACACATACGTCGGGTGGATTGCCTTGATGGGTTGAACCATTGTAATAAACATATAAATAGATTAATAATCACAGATATAAAGTTACACGAATATAGTATGATTATATACACATTGTTTCATAACAAGAAACAGGCAGTGGTAAATTTCCTATTATAAAATTGTGGAGATTGTGGTATGGTCACAGTGTAATGAGAGAGAGAGAGAGAGAGAGAGAGAGAGAGAGAGAGGATTATAACATATAGGTGAGAAGCAAGGGAGGGAAAGGAGGAGGAGTAGGTCAGCAATTATAGAGGACTTTAGTCTGAGAACTGTCAGTAATTGGTTGCAATGAAGGACTGTCCCACTGACTCTAGAGGAGCAGTCATGGAGGTTGGGCATCAGGGATCTTCACCTGGCCAAGAAGGCCATCCATCGCACCATTCAAAATGAAGCGCATGGAGCAGAGATTCAGGCCCTGTGTAAGAGGTCGTTGCCTATGCAGAACAGATTGTACTGGTTGGAACCCGTTATGGATGAGGAAGACTAGCTTAGAACTGGGGGTCGGTTGAAGGAAGGGCCGTTTGGAAGAGATCAGGCTAGCCCCATTCTCCTGCCTCGAGATTAACATGTTACAAATATCATAGTCAGGGAGGTACACGAAGGGCAGGCTGGTCACTCTGGTCATGAGCATACAATGGCATGTTTGACACAGAAGTACTGGATTCCCAAGGGCAGACAACTGTTGGACAAGATCATTCGTCACTGTGTTACATGTGGGAAGAACAATTGGGTGTCAGCACCTCAAAGGCAGGCAGACTTACCACCTGATAGGACAACGGCCGGAAAGGCCCTTTTTGCCTTCATTGGGTTCGATTGTTTCAGCCTGTTTATAGTTAAACAAGGACAGAAGCAGACAAAATTGCAGGGATGCATTTTCACCTGTTTAACCAATAGAGCTATTCACTTGGAGGTTCTAGCTTCATCAGACATTGACGCCCTCCTAAATCCAGTTACACATTTTGTTAGTCGGAGGGAGAAGCCCAAGCGCCTGCAGTCAGACAATGGTACCAACATGGTCAGGGCCGACAAAGAGTTGAGAGCAACTGCGAAGGAACGGGCCAAATCTGACAAGCTTCATGCAGCCTTGACAAAGGAAGGCATAGACTGGGTCTTCAACCCCCCAGCTGCCTCGCACATGGGGGGCACCTGGGAGAGGCAAATACGAACAGTAAGAAAAGTACTCCACGCCATAGTTGGTTTACAAGTCCTAGATTATGAGCATCTTCAAACACTTTTCTGTGAGGCGGAGGCTATTGTCAGTAAGAGGCCCATCACACCTGTGCCAGAGGGGCCTTATGAGCTACAAGCCCTCACTCCAGCAAATTTGCTGCGATTGGGCCCCAAGGGTGCCTTACCTCTGGGAGGTGCAACACTCAGTGTAACATATCGAGCACGTTGGGCACACGTCCAGTTCTTGGCCAACAGATTCTGGCAGAGGTGGATCAAGGAATACCTCCCACAGCTGAGGACCCGACAGAAAGCTGTTAAACCACACAGGAATTTTCATCCAAATGACTTAGTCATGATAGCAGACGATAACTGCCCAACTCAGTGGTGCCTTGACAGGGTAATAGAAGTAAAATATGGCAAGGATGGGTTAGTTAGACAGGTCTTAGTGAAGACAGCTAGGAGAACGGTTTTACGGCCTGTTACCAAGCTATGCTTTTTAGATGGATCTTTGGATGATTGCTGAACCGAACACCCAGGGCGTGACTGAAGGCGTGATGGCGTATTTGAGTGTGAATGTTCAAGGGTGGGGGTGCTATTGCGATACGTGCCATCTTGTATTTGGGCGTGAGAGCTCAAGGGAGGGGGTGTTATCGCGATAGGCACCATCAACTCTGGCTTATATTAATGGAAGTGCAAAAAGAGGGGCACCCTAGAGGTTAGATGCCAGCTCAGGTTACAAATGGGTGTTGGAGGGAGTCTGAGAGACTGTACCCTAGAAGGGCTGTTACAGTCGAGATTTTGGAGTGACAAGACATACTGTACCTACACTATCGGGCCAACGGTGGATCGCCCACGGGGCTGTGAGAAGTGGCTTACCCAGAGGGGCTTGGCCATAGGGAGATTACTTTGGATTACTCTGGACCTGTCACACGTAAGCTGTCTCCTGAGGAATTAAGGATTAGGCATGGTCAGTGGTGGACAGTGCAAATAGGTAATGATTACATGAAGAGAATAATGGAATTAGATATAAATGCATATAAGGATTAAGCAGTGATGCTCTTGATTGGTGTTGCCACAACTCAGTGTATATTGCAATGAATCAAACGGGATAACACAGGTGTGATAGAATACAGAAGTTCCTTTTATGCCCACAGATTTTGACAATTAAACGAGTATAGTCCACTTGGAGGGTTCAGTATCCTGAAATCCATGCATGGCGATTATATATATATATATATATATATATATATATATATATATATATATATATATATATATATATATATATATATATATATATATATATATAATATATATATATATATATATATAAGAGAACGGAGGAAGGAAAAACAAATGAGTAAATAAAAAACAATCCATACACCAGATTACTGGCGTCCTCCATTCATAAAATATCTGTAACAGTTAGACTTGAACAGCTGTGGGTTGAAATTTGGAGGGAAACAACACTGGGGAAGCGAATTCCAGAGAAATGCAGTTCGGGGAATGAAAGAATTCTGATAGGCAGAAGTTCTGCAATATGGCTGAGTGACATTCTAGTCATGAGCGCTACCAGATGCCCGTGTAGCACAAGGGAAGGCATGGAGAGGTGGCACCATGGAGGCAACTTCGTCTGAGCATTTCCCCCAAAAATATCTGTAAAATAATGCAAGGGAGGCAACATTCCTTCTTACTTGCAGGGGAGGTAGTTTATATGTAATAACAGGGTTGTTAATAATTCAAACAGCTTTGGTCTGAATTTTGTCTAGTTGTCTTAATGCAACCTCTGCACAACCATTCCACAAGGGTGAGCAATATTCAAGCTGAGAGCACACATGACTCTTATAAATTATAGCTAACTGCTCATCGGCAAAGTTACGGACTTTGTACAACAATCCAAGCTTCCTTGAGGCGGTTTAGCAAGTGATCTGACATGAGAGGTCCAGCTGAGGGCACTGTTAAGTGAGACGCCAAGAATTTCAATACTTTTGGAGATGGGAATATTAGTAGTACTGAAGGTAATGTACGAATCTGGTAATATCTGTCTATTAGTAAACTGTATATATTTAGTTTTACTAGCATTAAAAGAGACAAGGTTGTTTTGTCCCCATTCAGTGATTGTAGATAGATCTTGATTTATGGAGATGGCTGTACTGAGTTGAGAGGTAGAGATATTAGACTTTGTACATGGGTGTCTGAGTGTGAATGAACTATGTAGTGTTGAGTCATCTGCATATGAGTGAATGAGACTGTGGGTGACAGATAAGAGATCATTAATATGAACCAGAAATAGGGTTGGCACCAGAACTGATCCTTGCGGCACGCCGGTGTTAATTGAGTGGAAATGGGAATATACATCATCTACTTTTACACTTAATTTCCTGTCACTAAGATAGGAAGAAATCAAAGGAACAAAAGTCGTTAGTCCATAGCAAGGGAGTTTGGACAGCAGGGAATGGTGCCATACTCTGTCGAAAGCTTTAGAGATATCAAGAGCTACTCATGCCCAGTTCACTGCTGTAGAGTACTTGCATTATGGAATTATTTTATTTTTATTTTTATTTTTTCAAATCGTAAATGATTTAATATCCTGATACTTTAAATATTTAATAATTCTCATTTTTTCAAGACGGTAAATAATTTCAGATTGTTTTTTTTTTACTTTGATGTAACTTTATTTATATAAGTGTTGCCAGACTTACACGTACAGTTGACGTGTTTCGTATGTTTTCAGCATTTCTCGTACAGTACGTGCTCGGAAGTTTGACATTGTGTTCAGTCGTATTCTGCATCTCGGAGTAGTAGGTTCGAACTTTTGTAGTGTGCTGTTTGTTTGGTTAAGATACTGTAACATCATGGTGTATATGAAATTTAGTGTTATTTTTCTATTACTCAATAATGAAGTAAAAAAAATACCATGTTCTGTTGTTTCCTAACGATATAATTTTATTTCACTGTATTTTATTGTGTGCTTTTGTTACAATGTAGACTAGATCAAGTAACAACATTTAGCCATATCTTTGTTGTTATTAGTGTGGTCAAGATCTGATTTACCATGTAAGAAATGCAAGAGAAGTGACGACTACATTCGTTATGGTTTGACCTGTACGACAGAAAAGGATGGAACTCAGAGACCACAGAGTATCCTATGCAGCACGGTATTTACAAATGCAAATCTCAAACCTTCACGACTTAATGAACATTGTAACAATCAGCATGGGGGTACAAATTCTGGGAATGATTTCGAAACACTGAAGATCAAGAGGGCACGATATGATCGTGGCGGTACCTTGCCAATGCAAAGGTTTGTCGAAGCAAAGAAGTTACATATTTATGTGCCAAGAAAAATAATTCATACAATTGCTGGCAAACCAGTGAAACCTTGTGCACTAGAAATGGCAAAAATAGTGTTACGTGCCTGGGTACAAAAAAATCTTCGACACTTACCTTTGTCAGATGCCATCATCTGTTCGAGGACTGGTGACATGAGTACAGATATCTTGCAGCAGATAATCGCTATCAAAACTAGTCCTGTCAAAATGGGTCTTCAGTTAGATCACTTAATTGATGTCAGTTCATGTAGTTACTTAATGGTATTTGTATTTATGTGAAGGAGTAAAAAGTAGTGGAAGAATTCTCGTTCTGTGAACCACTGACGACCACAAAAGCAACTGATGATTTCAATCTTGTGAAAAAGTTTTTCATGAAGCATGGAATGACTCTAAACATGTGCACTGATGGAGCCTCCACCATGCTAGGAAAAAAATCAGGGTTTGCTGGTGATATGAAAAAGGAGTTGTCCCATGTAACTCCCATGCACTTTGTGTTGCATCGTCATGCACCTGCAGCAAAGTCGTTACCAGAACACCTAAACAATGTTTTGTCAGTTGTTGTGCCTCCAGTCAGTTTTATCAGAGGACGTGCCCTGAATCACAGTGTTTTGTGAAGAAATTGGAGCTGAGGATAGTGTTCTGTAACACATGGAAGTTAGTTGGCTTTCCTGGGCAGAGTGCTTACTCATGTGTTTGAACTGAACAAAAATATTAAGCGGTGTTTTAGAAAGCAAGACGGTGATGTAGCTGACCATTTTGAAAACAGGATGTTCGTTTTTTCCTTCACATACCCTGGCTGCTACAGTGATCCCTCAATTATCCAGATGCTCAGTATCCAGACTTATTCAGTACCCGGACGCCGGGCCTTGGCTCTATTAACCCGTCACGTCCCAATGTTTTCCGCACCTCCGACATCCCCCAGTCCCGAGGTATTTTCGATTTTTTTTTTTTTTTTGGCTAAAACCTTCGCTTTTGGTGAGAAACATCGAAAATTCATAGAGAAATCACTCACCTGAGGTTTAAAATACCCAATCCAGGTAGGAGTTCCTCCTTACCTGACTGGGTTTTCTAACATGCTGGCAACAAAGAAAACGAGTTCTATGGGAGGGTAACTATTTTATCCACTCATAGGTATTTATTTATTTACTTGGTACGAATGTATATGTAGTATGAGAGTATATTGGTTTTCAAGCAGTAATAAAGGCATTATAAGCATTGTTTCACTCACTAATCACCATACCTGACCTTTTTTTGCCACATTACCTGATCATTATTTCTGGCTGTTTCTTCTTCTAATGCTATGTAAACATTGTCCTCCACATTGTCATCGATTGGGGAATCACTCTGGCCCTGAATATCTTTACTAGCCAGGTCCCTGGTAACAGGTCCTTTGCCAAGACAATGGCGTGAGGGGGGGAGGGGGGAGGTTAAGCGGTGTAAGGCATTGTCCCTGCTTGGCATCTTGTAGAGGAATAGAGGAAGGTGTCCTGTGTATACATACGAAAAATCACTGGCGAAAATTGAAAATTGTGCAAATTAGGGACCTTGCAATTGCACGACGTACTGGTATGTCGCCGGGACTGGCAAATGCAAATTGTTGCAACGTACCCATATGTCAACGGGACGGGGCGGGTTAAACCATTATCCAAATTTACTTGCTATTATCCAGATGTAAAAGTGCCCGAGAACTTTGGCTGGCCAGCCGACATGTCCAAACATTCGGTATCATGGCTGCTGAGCTCAAGGTGTGTGCGGGAAGAAGTCCGTAAACCACAACCAGAGATAAATTGTCCATCCACTCCTGTACTGAATGGTAAAAGTCATGCTCTCATCCGATCACTCCCAATGAACCTCCAACACCCAAGCAATATGACTGTTACCCGCAAGTGGTTTCAAAATGTCCGTATGCATCCCCACCCAATGTCGAAGTATCATGTGGCCAACAGGCTAGCTCTTTCCTCACTGCCACTGTGCATGTAACACAAACCATTAGCCACAAGTACATGTTCACTGTCTGCCTCTCCACTGAACGCCGACAGTCGTGTGGTCAGAGGCTAAGTTTTGCCCAACCACCACCACCATTGAACAAAGACCATGAGCCACAAGTACATGTTCGGTGAAAGTGCTCGTCCGCCTCTCTACTGAACGTTGAAAATCGCGCAGCCACCGGGAGGTACTAGCACCACACACACACACACACACACACACACACACACACACACACGGACAGAGAGAGAGAGAGAGACCTTCCTATGCTGAGTACAATATCAGTACAGTACAGTAATTTATGTACCAATGCATTTGATAGTACTACGATAGTGTACTGTACACAGTACAGTACTGTATGTGTGTATGTACAGTACAATACTCTACAGTTCACTTCCATTCGGTATGCGTATATGTTTCAGTGCTGCAGTCACCCTCCTTTGCCAAGCAGCCGTATTGGGATATGTTAGGTTTTGTAAGGTAAAATACAGTTAATCTATGTAATTTTGCCTGTGAAACATATTGAGCATATTTTCGAGAAAATCCTATGGTTATTTTTGACAGGATGAAGTGAGCATGGTTCCTGGCTGAGGAATGCGGGTGGCCACTGCTCGTGTAACACAGACCACAACGTACGAGTACATGTTTGGTGACAGCACCCGTCTGCCTCTCTACTGAAGATCGAATATCGTGCGGCTGCCAGAAGGCACACACACACCACACACACAAAGAGATTCCTTCACATGCCATGAAAATAAAGAGTATCAGTACTGTACAGGAAATTCTGTACCAATGCATATGATAATAGAGTACTACAGTACTGTACTGTACACAGTACTGTACTCTACTGTATGTGTGTGTACAGTAGTGTATGTACAGTACAGTACCATCCTGTACTGTACTGTATAATACACTTCCATTCGGTATGGGTAATCAATACCACAGAGTATCAGTCCTGTACAGGAATTTCTGTACCAATGCATATGATAGTACAGTACTACAGTACTATACTGTACACAGTACTGTACTCTACTGTATGTGTGTACAGTACTGTATGTACAGTACAGTACCATGCTGTACTGTACTGTACAATTCACTTCCATTCGGTATGGGTATTCAATACCACAGTCAGCCACCTTATTAGGAAATGTTAGGTTTGGTAAAGTTAGGTAAAGATATACTATGTAATTTTGCCTGGGAAAGTCATTGAACATATCTGCAAGAAAATTCTATGGTTATTTTGAATGGATGAGGTGAGCATGTAACACAGAATACAACCCACTAGTAAAATTACAGTAAAACTGCCCTTCTGGCCCTAATGTACACTGAATGGCAGGGGTCCCCCGGCCTCCGGGATTAGTGTGGAAACCCTCAATCATGCATGCTTGTCTGCTTCCTTACTGAATGGTCAGAGTCACCTGGCAGGCTGCATGAGTCATCCACTACCTGAGGCGGTGATCTACTGGTCATCTGCTGTTGCCGTAACATACTAACCCTAGCCTGGGCAAATGGAAGTGAACCTTATAGACAGTTGTCAGTTTGCTGCATGTAACTTCCTCTGTGCTGAAAAGCAACTGTTTGTTGCGATATGGCAGGGATGTACTGTCCTGCTTGCTGGTGAACAGAGGCCTGCACCTCTGTTCCCGCCTTTCTACCCCTTGTGAGTGGTTCCATTTGCAATGATGGCTGTTCTGCTTGCTTGTGAACAGAAGCCCGCACCTCAGTTCCTGCCTTTCTGCCCCTCGTGAGTGGTTCCACTTGCAATGATGGCTGTGATTGCAGTTGCTTTTGTGGTGATTCCCTACCTTCTTCAGGTTGTGGACCTGCTCTGTTGCATTCATGTGTGTGTGGTGATGGCCACACCACCACCTGAGAAGTGGAAGAGGAAGGTTCTGAGTCTGGAGAAGAAGCATGAGATATTAGGCAAGGTTGACACAGGCTGGGCCACAGGACATATTCTTCACGCATATGATCTATCCCATCCAACATTGTTTGATATCAAGAAGTCACGTACGCAGTACGGACAGGACTTTGGTGAAAGCACGCAACGCGGCAACAGGAAGGTAATATCCCAGGCCCGACATGCCATTATCAACCAGTCGACTTTGATGTGGTTTCATCAGCAATGTGGTGCTGGTGTGCTAGTGGATGGGACCGAGGTGAAGGCTGCTGCTGTGAAGTTTGCATACCTGCACAATGTCCAGGACTTCAAGCCATTAGTGAGATGGCTCTTCAAGTTTAAGCTACACCATGGACTTTGGGGCCATAAGGCACACAACAAATCCTTGGATGCTGCAGCAGAAAAAGTTGACCTGTTTCGCCAGAAAGTGCAGCACCTGATCAAGGATGAGGGCCTTGCCATTGGTCAAGTCTATAACGCTGATGAAACTGATCTGTTCTACCACTCCTTGTCCACCCACACACTGGCTAAGGAATGGGAGAAGTCTGTGCCTGGTCAGAAGTTGTCCAAACAGCCTGTCTGTTTTGTGCTGTGCCAATGCTAACAGGATGCACCACCTCAAACCTGTTGTTGTTGGGCGTGAAAAACAACCACGTTGTTTCTGTGGGTAGATGGATAACCTTCTTGTTGTGTGGTACCATTCTGTGAAGGCCTGGTTTACCGCTATGATCTTCAGAGGTTAGCTTCACAGACATTTCATTGAAGTTATCCGTTATCGAATGGAGGTCCTTGGAATCGCTACCGACTGGGTGAAGGCACTCCTGCTCCTGGACAATGCTCCTGCGCATCTATCTGAGATGGATTTGGTTGCTTTTCGTGGGCAGTTTCATGTTTCTTCCACCTAATACAACTGCTCTGATTCAGCCAATGGACCAGGGTGTGACTGTGGCTGCGAAGAGACTATACCACTAGAGGTTCCTCAACGAGGTGATGGTGGTGCTGGAGGATGCCAAAATATGCCAGAATGAACTAAAACACTTCCAAAATAAGGAGGGGTACTGTACATACAGTAGTGTTCAAGTAGGGTGTTTTTTGGTTTTGAGTGGTTTTTCTGCATGGTTTTCTAGTGTTTCAATCAATCAATCAATCATTTCCTGTGGCATCTTCGGGGATGCATAGGGCCTCGAGGAACTCACACCACCACATCCTATCTTGTGCTAACTCCTCAAGATCTCCCCAACACTCATCTCCAGCTTCCCGACTCATTGTCCTCACCCACGTCTCTTTTGGCCTTTCTCTACCTCTCCTACCAAGTGCCACCCACCCTGGTGTACCTCGTACTATTCCCTGTCTCCTAAACACATGTCCTAGCCACTTCCATCGTGAGAACCTAACATATTCATCGACTGGCTGCACTCCCGTTATTTCTCTAATTCTACTATTTGATATTCTTTCCCACCACTTAACTCCTAATATTCTTCTAAGTGCTTTTTTTTCAAACACCAAGAATTTATTTTCCATAGTCACTGTGCTGTACCAAGACTCGTGTCCATAAATTAAGATACTCCTAACCATTACCTTATAAAGTTTGATTTTTGTTTGCACAGAAAAATTGTTATTATTCCAAATATTTTTAAGCATTCCCATTGCCTGATTAGCCTTCTTTAACCTTTCCTCGAATTCAAAGTTCAAAGAACCATCCTTGGCTAAATAAGTACCTAAATATTTAAACCTATCAACTTGCTTTACAACCATACCTCCAATTACACATTCCTGCGCATTTTCCATATTCATATTGATTATTTAAGTTTTTCCACAATTAATAACCAAACCCACCTTTGCGACCTTCACTCACCAAACAGTCCAACACTCTCTGCATCTCTTCTGGCCCATCACAAATCAAAACTATATCATCTGCATAATCTAAATCCAAAAGTTTCCTGTTCTCTCCCCAAAGTATACCTGCACCGGTTTCTGTTCCAACGCGTTTCATAATGTAATCAATGACCAATATAAATAGTAAAGGCGATAGAACACCACCTTGAATTACTCCGGACTTGACTTCAAACGAATCACTCAGACAACCATCAACCATCACTTTACAAAATGTGTCCTCATGCATGTTCATAATGACCCTCACCAATATAAATAGTAAAGGCGATAGAACACCACCTTGAATTACTCCGGACTTGACTTCAAACGAATCACTCAGACAACCATCAACCATCACTTTACAAAATGTGTCCTCATGCATGTTCATAATGACCCTCACAAACTCCTCTGGTATTCCATAATGTCTCATGATCTTCCCCATAGTCTCTCTCGAAACACTATCAAAAGCCTTTTCAAAATCAACAAAACAAAGACTTAACGGTACTCTCATTTCATTAACTTGCTGCATCAAATGCCTAACTATAAAGATCTGATCATTGCAACCACGTCCCTTTCTAAAACCAGCCTGTTCATCCCTCAGAATACCCTCAACCACCGGCTCCAACCTATTTAACAACACTCTACTGAAAACTTTCAAAGCTATCGGTGACAAAGAGATTCCCCTCCAATTACCACATTCACTCAGGTCTCCCTTCTTCGGAACTTTAACAATTACACCATTCTTCCAAACTGATGGTAGTAACCCCGTCGCCCATATCTTATTGAATAGCTTGGTCAAGATCATTATTAATCTATCCCTCCACTTTAAACATTTCCGGAAATAAACCATCCTCCCCTGGTGCCTTATTATTCTTTAACTGTTTTACTGCTTTCTCCACTTCTGCAAGCCTCAACTCTCCTGTTTCTATATTTAAATCTTCCTGAGCAGACGATATATCCTCTTCTGGTGGTATTGGTCTATTAAGAACTGTCTCAAAATGCTCTTTCCATCTATTTTTAATATCTCCATCTTTGGTCAATAAATTTCCTTCCCTGTCTCTAACTGGTATTTCCTTGCGTTTACCTGCATTACCACTCAGTTCTCTAATCGATTCATATGCTATTCTTTGACTCTGTCCATCATTTTTGTTTATTAAGATTTCAGTCTCTGCAACCATTTCATCCACACATCTTCTTTTATCTCTCTTAGCTAACCTTCTTACTTCTGAATTCAAACTCCAGTACGCAGCTCTTGCTAATTCAATCTCTCGTTCATCAACGTATTGCATCTTACTCCTCAATTTAGCCTCACCTCTCTTTTTTTATCATATCCCACGTTTCCTCTGATATCCATTTCTTTCTCCTGAATCTATGTCTCCTTCCAATCGTACATTCAGCAGTCTCATGCAAAACTTTGTTCACATCCTCCCACATCTCATCTACACTTCTCTCCCCCTCTTCCAACGTTTCCCACACCAAAAACCTATTTCTGCATTCTAATCTGAATTCCTCCTTTTCTTCACCTTCCCTTCTAAGCTTAACAATATCGGATCTACCAACACCAGATTTTTCCTTCTTCTGATTTTTAAGTTTAAACCTTATTTTTGCAATGCTGAGTTGATGGTCACTACCAATATCCACTCCCCGTTTAACATGAACATCTAGCAGAGAACTTCTATGCCTCCTACTGATAGCGATGTGATCAATCTGATTTTTATATTTTCCACACGGCGACACCCAAGTTGTCTTGTGTATATTGCAATGCTGAAAGAGTGTGCCCCTGGTGACTAAGTCATTTGCTAGACAGAAGCTTCCAAACCTCACTCCGTTTTCACTCATCCTACTACCAACTCCCATCTTACCCATACATGCCTCAAATCCCTCAATTGAACAGCCCATTACTGCATTAAAGTCTCCAATGCGGACCAAACATTATGTCTAGGTACCCTTCCTACTCCTTCTTGCAACTTTTCATAAAATGTGTCTTTCCTTTCATCGAGTGCATCATTAGTAGGTGCATAACACACAAACAGACTGATGTTGCCATGATTTGATTTAAACCGTGCGTATAACAATCGCTCATCTATAGGATCCCACTCACATAAAGCCTTATTTGCCTTACAACCCAGCAACAATCCTACTCCCTGATAATGCATTCCGTCCTGTCGGCCAGATATCAATAAACGTATACCATCCTCCAAATCCAGTTTATCGACTCCAGTTAATCTAGTTTCTGTCAGAGCACAAATATCAAGTCCGTAATTTTGAAAAACTTTCACTAACTCATCGATTTTACCGTCATGATTTAGCGTTCTCACATTCCAGTTACCAATTTTAATTGTATTTTTTGCATTAACAAAGGAATTAGATTGTAATTGAGGCAACCGTGAGATTCTTAGCACCCCCTGCCCGTTTAAGGGCTGCACGGGACTGGGGGCCATTATTGTTCTCTCAGAGTCCATCAAGGTTTCTTTGGCTAACTTCCTGAACACCTCGCCATTGTGTTGCAGTCGCAGTAGGCAGCTAACTTGCCTGATTGCCCACACCCGAAAGACCCAGCTATGCTGTAGCCAGTCACATGCCGGCATGCTTCCCAGCCATTTCACTCTCAAGGAGTTCCTCTGCCTGAGAAAGCAACCACCCCCCTGCTCCCAAGGGCTTTTGATCTGTGTAGGTAGAGGGCGATCACTCCCTCACTAGCCATATACAGTGTATATACAGTGTATAGGCTACACTCACCATTACTTTTGATATATCAATGTGTGTTTTAATGTCTAAATATGCCTGAATGACTGGGAAACACTGCCAAATGAAGCATAGGTACTGTAGAAATAAGTTTGGTATAGGTTGGAGGTGGGTATAGGTAGGGTCTGGGAGTGGTAGGGGAATAGTGTTCATTACCCCGATGTTGCCACTACCCAGACATGCCTTTGGCTCTATTATGTCTGGATAATTGAGGGATTACTGTATATCCACACATCTCAATGAACAGGACACCATCCAAGAAACTGGAATGAACATGATTACAGCATGGCTAAAGGTGTCTTCCTTCACCCATAAACTTCCAGTTTAGATAAAGCGCACTGAGAATGGAAACCTCACAAACTTTCCCAAACTTGATGAAATGCTAATGCAAAAAAAGAAGTACCCACCGCCACTTAAATGAATCTGGGCCAGTTTTTCCAAAGATAATTTTACCATGGAGATATGTCTGATGCACCGGGATGGATCCAGGATCCATATTTTCTTTTCAACCTGGATTCCATTGATGACAGTGATACAATGAAAATGATCTCATTGAGCTGAAAGCCAGTCAAAAACTCCAAATGGTTTTGATTCAGTTCAGCAAGATATCTTCTGCTGTGCACAACTCGACATGTTCATCCAGTTAGAAGAGAGAGCATTGGAGGTCCTAATGCCATCTTCGGCCACCTACTTGTGTGAAACAGGATTTTCAGTCCTTGTACACATAAAAACAAAAGCCAGGAACCATTTGGATGCAAGTGACGCTAGGCTATGGGTGTGTCTATTTAAAAAAAGAATGTCATTGAGGCATGATCATCAATCAACAAAAAAAGAACCATTAGCAATGTTTCAGTATGAAGAGTTGCATTAATAAGTCCTGTCACAGCACTAAGCACTTGTACTCATCAAAAAATGGAATGAACATAAGTCATACTACATTTAACCTACCCCGTCCCGACCGATTTTCCACCACTGACTCCCCCCAGTCCCGACCAATTTTGGAAAAAAAAATTTTTTGGCTCAAACCTCCGCTTTTGGTGAGAAACATCGAAAATTCACAGAGAAATCGCTCACCTGAGGTTTAAAATACTCGATACAGGTAGCAGTACTCCTTAACTTTCTGGGTTTTCTATCAGGCTGGCTCCAAAGAAAACGAGTTCTATGGCAGGGTGTCTCTTCCACACCACTCATAAATGGTATTTATTTATTTATTTGGTACGAATTTATATGTAGTACGAGAGTATATTAGTTTTCAAACAGTAATATAGTTAATAAAAAGCTTTGTTTCACTCACTAACTCATCAACATACCTGACCTTTTTTGGCGACATTACCTGATCATTTCTGACTGTTTCTTCCTCTAATGCCACATAAACTTTGTCCTCCACACTGTCATCGATTGGGCGATCACTCTGGCCTTGAATGTCTTAATTGGCCAGGTCACTGGTAACAGTTGAATTGGCAAGAGAGTGGCGTGTGTGGGGGGGAGGTCATGCAGGGTAAGGCATTGTCCCTGCCTGGCGTCTTGTAGAAGAAGGTGTCCCGTGTATACGTACCAAAAATCACACGCAAAAATTGAAAATTGTGCAAATTATGAACCTTGCCATTGCACGACGTACTGGTACGTCGATGGGTCTAGCTGTGACAAAACGTTGCGACGTACTCATCCGTCGATGGGACGCCTCGGGTTAATGTGTGCATGTATGTGTGTGTGTATGAGAGAGAGAGAGAGAGAGAAAGAGAGAGAGAGAGAGAGAGAGAGAGAGAGAGATTTTAATACTGATATATAGTTATGAAAGTTGTCATTACTAAAGGAATATGTGATTATAACATAACGGCACCTGTGACAGCACTTACCAATGTGACTGTCACTGTATTGTATGGATGCCTTTCAAAAGTTTATTTTGTACTACTCTACCTTGAGGTTTATTTTCAGGAAATAATTCGCATTACGTTTATCGTATTCATAATATAATAAATCCAAAATATTAACCATGTTTGTGACACTGATGCATTTCACCTCATACTTTTTTTTTCGACAGTCAAAATAATGAAACGTTATGGTTATTATTGTCATTATATTAAAATTTTTACTGTAACAGGGGATACGGGAACATTTTCTGAATTTACAAGGGGTACGGTTGATTAAAAAGGTTAAGAACCACTGGTCCAGGAGGACTTCAATCTCGAGCCTCTTGCGGTGGGGTTAGGGTTTAGTCATGAAGTGGAGGTTGAGTCCAATGTTTAGTATTTATTCTTGTTCCCATGTTCAAGGTCCGGGACAAGGTAATAAATCCTGTCGCAGGTTGTCGGAGTTATATATATATATATATATATATATATATATATATATATATATACAGTAAACCCTCATTATACGATGCCTCTTTGTACGATATTTTGCTTATACAATGTCAAAATTTTAGTACCCTATGCCCACTATACAATGGGAACGATTTGCAACAACGATGGATCATCCGCGGCTCAGTGAACACCGAATGTGCAAACGCAACAAAAACGTCCTCACACTGTCAGCATTAGACCACACACACTTGTCCACCGGTCCAGCCTCATTAGCTAGCCCTGCCCAGCCAGCCAGCCCTGCCCAGCCAGGCAGTTCTGACATTGATGAGTGAGGGCTGTGAGTCCCTGTGACTGTGAGGCCGAGTCAGGACAATTCGCCATCAGGACGATTTCCCATCATTTATTTACGTATCAGTTTATTTAGCAAGTACACTAGTTTTTTAATTATGTAAGTTATAAAAGTGATGGTAGTTTATTGTTTATATAGTAAATGTAAATTATGGCATCAAATCATGGGCATTAAATGAAAAATAATAATATATTGAAACGTGAATCAGCTGATTTATGATCGATCCTTCATCTTAGCATAAGGCTACATACGAGACATTGGCATTTATATAAATGCCTAATTACCTTAAGTGAACGATCGACATACTTTGGAATTATACAAATAATCTTCATGTTAAGTCTATATAAATGTTTCGGGATATTTCGCCATCAAGTCAATTCGCCATCACAACAAGAACAAGACAATTCGCCATCGGGACTTTTCGTCGTCAAGATGATTCCCCGGCGTTTATTTTCATATCAGTTTATTTAGGAAGTACACTAGTTTTTTAGTACTGTACTTGTACCTCTTCAAAGTCGTTTTAAAATATACCCAGGATGTTGTAGTACCAATGGAAATTAATGAAAACAACTGTGGGTGATGCTAGAACATAATTCAAACTCAAGTACAGCTAGGTAGAAACAAGTTAAATATTGTCCAAAAGTGCAACTTACAAATGAAATCCAAAGCCAATGCTATTGAATGAAAATAGACTTTGATAGATCCCCCTGAGAATTAATTATTAAAGTATCAGTTAATCAGTAATAAGTATATTTATAGAATGACGGGGAATTGTCTGGACGGGGAATGTCCATATTATGACGACGAATTGTCGACTTCACGGCGAATTGTCTAGGAACCACATAAACAACCGTTGCTTGCTTCAGTAAAGGTAAGATCTACTGTATACTGTAGTTTTCATGTTTTTTTCTCTTTATTCACTATTAATGTGTTACTTTAAATGTTTAAACATAAAGATATTTCATGTCTGTGAGTGCTAAGGTGTGTGTATGTGAGAGTTTAGGCACGTCTGGGAACATATCCCCATTGACTCCATGTTATAATGGGATTGCTATACGATGGATTGCTTTACGATGGGGTTTTCAGGAACGGAACCCCATCGTATAATGAGGGTTTACTGTATAAGTAATCCCTCTAATATCCGAATGCCCAATATCCGAACATCCCCACTAACCCGACATAATCGTCCTGGGATCCAGTATTCCCAAAATGGTCTGAAAACCGCAAAAAATTCGAAAAAAAAAAAAATTCCCACCTGTAATTTGAACTTGGCGTGTGGGGCGCGGGACAGCTTTGTTGTGGCGCATCATTTGTCCGACGTCCGATAGAGCGCCCCTGCATCCTCCCCACTTTCCACCTGTCTCTCGCCGCGAGTGCACGCTCGTTGTCATGGCTGCCCACGTGCTCACTTTTGTGGTGGTTCCTTACCTGCTGCAGGCACTCCTGATGCTCTCGTACCTCTTATTAGTGTGTGTGATGATGGCCCCGCCGCCTGAGAAGAGGAAGAGAGTGGTGTTGACTTTGGAGAAGAAAAGGGAGATATTGGAGAAAGTAGATGTGGGGTGGTCTTCTTCCCGCATCCTCCGCGAGTTCAACCTGGCCCGATCTACTTTGTTCGATATCAAGAGATCCCGAGACAAACTCATGTAGTACACGGCTGACTTCTCATCGAGAAGCAAACACAATGTGGAGAGGAAGGTGATGTTTACTCCCAAGTTTGCTATCGACTTGCTATTGACTTGGTATCGACAGCAACGTGCTGCTGGTGTGATGGTACGTGGTACGGAGCTGAAGGCTGCTGCTGAGAAGTTCGGTCAGACTCGAACCACCCTTGATGTTCATGTTCATAATGCCCAGTTTGTGACTCTGCATGCTCTCAGTTCCATTCCCTTGAGCAGTATCAGTCCTTTCATCATCAAGAAAGTGATTGATTACTGTGCTGGGGAGGTGGAACATGTCAGAAAACTTGGTAATGGAGACCTACTAATCAAAACCGTAAATTCATCCCAGGTTAAAGACTTAATGAAACTGTGTAAGTTCCATGAATATGATGTCGAGCCAAGGATCCCGTATTCCATGAATTTCTGCAAAGGTGTTATCACCTGCAGAGATCTCATGGTTATGGAAGAGGACGAGATCATACGGGAACTTGCTCAGCAGGATGCAATCAGTGCCCGGTTTATTACTAGATATTCCGAAGGCATGAGGAAGAAGACTGCCAATATTGTCTTGACTTTTGGCAAAGTTTCACTCCCGGACCATGTAAAAAATGGCTACGAAATTGCTAACGTAAGGCCTTATATCCCCAATTCCAATTCATTGCTTAAGATGTCAATTATATGGGCACAGTGATAAGACTTGTCGGGTTTCCCAGTCAGTGTGTGGCAAATGTGGAACACAGGGACGTGATGCTGAACACTGCACATCGGAGATGGTATATTGTTTTCACTGCAAGGGCGCACACTCCACTTCCTCTAGGGATTGTCCCAAGTGGAAGGAGGAGAAGGAGGTCTGCGTAGTTAAAGCAACTGCAGGCATTTCCTACTACGAAGCTAGGAAGAAGGTGAAGGAGTTGCATGCAACTCCCACGCTGAATAGGTCCTATGCTTCGGCGGTAATGTCCCGTCCTATGATGTGTTCTGTTGAAACACAGACTGACCCTGAACCTGTTCCTCTTGCCTCACTCTCTACCTCTCCATTTGAGCCTCCTGTCCAATCCACCTCTCAAACTGACACCCCTATTGCACCTTCCTACTCTCAGGCTGCTGCTGCCTCTCAGTCAGTGAAACCTAAACAGAAGCATGACAACTCTAGTAAGAGTAATATGACCACCCTTACCAAGTCACGACCTCATGTTCTTCCTGCTCCTGGCCCAGCGAGGGAGAGAAAAGGTAGCTCTTCCTCAGTGGACTCTGGGACCCTAGTTATTGATGAAAATATGGAGGTTTCTGTCACCAAGCACTGGGATAGGTCCCCTGGTAGTCGCTTGCCTGTTGGCGGGCGGTGTAAAAGAACCAAGAGCACTGGCCACTCTCGTAAATCTTAAACCGCAACATTCACTATATTACAGTGGAAATGTAGAGGTGTTGGGAGTAAGTTACAAAATATAGCAATCTTGCTTTCAATACACAGGCCACACGTTGTTTGTTTACAGGAGACGCGCCTGGAGGATCATCCTGATCCTCCACAGTTCCAACATTACCATTCGTAAAGAAGACATGAAGGTCACAGAGTTGCCATATGCACACACAAATCACACCCACAAACGGAAGTGATTCTAAATTCTACTCTGGAAGCTGTCACATGCAGAGTAAAATTTAAATAACACGTATCTGTCTATTTGCTCTCTGTACTGTCTTCCACACGGCCTCATTGATAGTGATGCTTTAAATTCATATTTCAACATCTTCCTGGCAATAAGTTAGTGTTGGGCGACTTTAATACACATCACTATCAATGGGGCAGCTTGAGGATTGATGGTCGTGGGGAGCAAATAGGCGACCTAATACTACAGCCCAACATCTGTCTTCTGAACGATGGTAGAGCGACTCGTGTAGATGATTGTACTGGTAACTTTTAGGCCACTGACTTATCTTTGGCCTCCCCTGGTATACATCAAGATTTGTCATGGGACCCTTATGACGACTCCTTGGGAAGTGATCATTTACTCATCTGTCTTTCTTATACACACGACATCATTTCGGACCCTCCACCTCCAAAATTTAACTTTAAGAAAGCAGATTGAGGATCCTTCTCAAAGATCGCCAATTTAGATATATCTGGGGAGACCATAGATGTTAAGGTCGAAATTTTAACCAAATCCATATTACACGCAGCTAAGGCTGCTATTCCCAAGACTTCTACAGTTCATGCGAGGCATAGAGCACATTGGTGGACGCCAGATTGCCAACAAGCATTAAGGAAACGCAATAGGAGATACAGGATTTTTGATAGTCAGCCCACTGAGGAAAATTTTATTGCATACAAAAAGGCACGAGCTGAGGCAAGGAGAATAATGAGAAGAGCCAAACTTGACTCCTGGCGGTCCTTTATGCCCACGGTGACTCGTACAACACCATTAAATAAAGTCTGGTCCACTATAAGAGTATTAAATAATAAAGGCCTATACTTCTCTGTCACCACCCTGCAGGTGAACAACATCTATGACGAGCCCGTAGACGTTGCTAACATCCTCGCTGGGAGTTTTTCTCATGTAAGTAGCTCAGCCAATTATGACCAGCGTTTCCAACATCATAAACGCACCACTGAGCTACAGATCATAGACTTTGCCACAGAAGACGTAGACTTCCAGTACGACCAAGAGTGTACTCTAGATGAACTGCTCCTTGCCCTTTAATCCTGTAAAGACACCAGCCCTGGACCAGACATCATCACGAACGGTATGATCCAGCATCTTAGTCACGACAACCTGATTAAGATGTTAGCATTGTACAATGAGATTTGGGCATCTCGAACGTTCCCAAACTCATGGCACTTTGCAAACATCATACCGATGCCCAAAGAGGCTGGTCGTCTTATGAATCCCACTTCATTTCGTCCTATTGTGTTGACTTCTTGTCTATGTAAGGTCATGGAACGAATGGTAAACAATAGGCTTTTTTTTTGTTTTAGAGTCGAAGAATTTGTTAAATGATCAACAATGTGGCTTCCGTAAATACAGAAGTTCACTAGATCATTTAATGAATTTGGAGCATTGTATTTCAGAGGCATTTGCCAATAAAGAATTCATGATAGGGATGTTCTTGGACATCCATAAGGCCAATGACATGACATAGTGACACGGTATACTAATGAATCTCTATGCTTATGGTTTAAGAGGAAATTTGCCTATTTTTATTTCAAATTTCTTATGGGACAGGACTTTGTCTGTCAAATTGCCCCGTAACGTAACATCGGATATATTTATCCAGGAAAACAGGGTGCCGCAGGGAAGCGTGCTTAGTCCTACTTTATTTAGCATTATGATCAATGATATTCTGTCATCAGTTCCCATTCCGAGGAATCTTAAATACACGCTCTATGCTGACAATTGTGCAGTATGGCACTCTTCCCATAATGCACAATTTTCGGCTGGGCGGATTCAAGCAGACCTTGATTCCATCCACCAATGGGCCTTGCAGTGGGGATTTACATTTTCCATCCCAAAGTGTGCTGCTGTAGTTTTTACGTCTCGTAACGTACCTAATTTGTGCTTAACTTTCGATAATCAGGTGGTACCTTTTCAAAATTCTGTAAATTTTTTGGGGAATACATTTTGATCGTCGTTTGAACTTCAAAATTCTTGATAATAATTTGCTTGGTCGTTGTGATAAACCATTAAATGTCCTCAAGTACCTAGTGGGTACTACATGGGTTGCCAACAGAAAATCTTTATTAATGGTGTATAAGTCCCTTATTCGTTCAAAGCAAGACTAAGGTGCACAGGTGTATGGCTCAGCATCTGATGCCACGCTGAAAGGATTGGATGTATTGCAGAATAAATGTTTGCGAATGTGTCTTGGACCCGTCCGGTGTACCCGTGTTGCTCATATGGAAGTGGAGGCGAATGTGCCTCCCCTCTGTATTCGCCGTGACAAACTGGCTTGGTCCTATGGACTCAGAACATCGAGGAAAAGTAATATCGGCAATGTGGCCTGTACCCCCCTGCATCAATACCACCATCTTCTGCGGGTGGTGCATTGGCCACTTGCCGATTGCCTCCACTTACTAACTCAGGAGCTTGGCGTGGACCTCAGTGACTGTGACAAGTCGGTGTTTAAAAATATAGCGCCTTGGGAGCCACCAGGCTTTACTGTTGATGTATCATGGCTCCCAGCACCAAAGACCAAGGTGCCGGAGATGAAGGTCCACCACTTGCTCCGTAACATCATCGTGCATCACTTGGGGTCCCATCATTTGTACACTGACGGCTCCAAGTCAAGTGAATGTGTGGGTGCTAGTGTGTGGTCGACTGAATGTGCCCTCAGGTATCGGTTGCCGACTCATACATCTGTGTTTACCTCCGAACTTTTTGCTATTGGTAAAGCCATAGACTATGCTCTCAATTCTAGGCATGACTCATTTGTCATATTTTCGGATTCAAAATCAGCCCTTCACGCAATTGCATCTTGCACTACGGACTCGCACGAGATCCAGGGCCGCATTGTTAATAAGTTGCATTTATGCAACAAGTCATTCACGCTGATCTGGATGCCTGGTCATTGTCGCATCTACGGCAATGAGCAGGCTGACTTACTTGCAAAGTCGGCTGTAGAGCTCGAAGAGACTTGGGACGTTCCTCGTGATCTACGGTCGAGACTCTCCCTCGGAAAGAAATCAATAAATCTTCCGTGGCAAGGTCAGTGGACCAAACTAAATATTCGAACATGTAAGCTGTACCTGGGCGACTGGGACTCTGGCAACCGTCCCAGTCGCCTGGAAGAAAAAGTGTTCGCACGTTTGTGGCTTAATGCCACCATCCTAACACACATGAACCCTTGTATGGAAAAACGATTCCCACCGCAATGTGATATCTATGATGCGGTGTTATCTGTCAGTCATATCACCCTGCGCTGTCGGCGATTTATTCGTGAAAGGGCTTCACTTATAAATTACTGCGGTTCAGCAGACGTACCCATCACCCTTTCCACCATCCTGGGTTATGGGGACATTGTTATGACTGATAAATTGATGGCTTTCTTGAGAGAGACCTGACTAATCAGAGTGATTTTTTTACTATATGGTTATGGTTTCAATGGACTGTTAATATGTATATAATGTACTATTAATTTGAGTTGACAGTTGACATATCTGAAATAGTTCCTCCTCCCATTGATCTATTTCTAATATAGATGTCCCCTACATTAAGCCCCGTTCCTCGACTAACAGTCACCAGCTGATGAGTGCAAGTGTGCAATAAAGAAAGATATTGGGCACTTACAGTCGATAGTGGTCTGTTGGGCGAGGTACTTCACTTTTTTGTACAAATTATGTAAATAGATTATACAATATTGTTCCATTTGTGCTAATTAGGGCCGACAGCTGACGTATATGGAAATGTTTCTGACTCGTCTGGTTCTCTTTCATATATTGATGTCCCCTATATTAGGTTGTGCCTCGAGTGACAGTCACCAGGTGTTAAGTGTAGGTATGTAATGTAGAAAGGCATTACATATCTGCAGTCAATGGTGTTCTGTTAGTCGAGGTATTGTTACCATTAATGTAGTTCTAACTATTTGTCTATGTAGGATTTAGTATAGGTTAGCGATTTGTCTATTAGATGATTAGTTTTAGGGTCTTTAGATTAGGTTTTTCTTTATAATATAGGGTCTAAAAAATATAAAACCAAGAAAAAAATAAAAATAAAAATAAAAAATAAATAAAATAATTTATATATATATATATATATATATATATATATATATATATATATATATATATATATATATATATACGGCCTTAATGACCAGGGGCTTTGCCCCTAATGGCCGAAAGGCCAAAAAAAAAGAAAAAAAAGTTTCATTATTTGTAACTGAAAGTCTGCTTTGTTTCACCTACTCTTACTTGGCATATCTTTTTACTATCACTATATATATATATATATATATATATATATATATATATATATATATATATATATATATATATATATATATATATATATATATATACGGCCTTAATGACCAGGGGCTTTGCCCCCAATGGCCGAAAGGCCAAAAAAAAAAAAAAAAAGTTTCATTATTTGTAACTGAAAGTCTGCTTTGTTTCACCTACTCTTATTTGGCATATCTTTTTACTATCACTTTATATATATATATATATATATATATATATATATATATATATATATATATATATATATATAATATATATATATATATATATATATATATATACATAGATAGATAGATAGATAGGTAGATAGATATTGCCAGACGCCATAATCCCGTAAGGGATGGCCATTTGATTTTGAGTTATTTGTTTTACGGGGAAGGGCACTAACCCTCCACCAACCCATTTGTTGACACGTAGGGAGCACGTATGGTTTGATTACAAGGTTACCATCCAGCGTTGTAAATTGTTTCTTGGCTTACAGGAAACCATTTGGCTTGTCACTCAATGTAAAACCACCTGTAAAGGAAAGAAAAGCAATAAGAAGTGACAGGAAAGATGGGATAAATAGGAAGAGAGGAGGGCAGGCACAGAAAAAGAATGATAAAGGCTAAGGAAGAAGTAGGCAGCACTACATCAAATGAGTGGATGATGGTCGCCACCACCTACCATACATACATACATAATTATATATATATATATATATATATATATATATATATATATATATATATATATAGATAGATAGATAGATAGATAGATAGATAGATATAGATATATATAGATATAGATAGATAGCTATATATATATATATATATATATATATATATATATATATATATATATATATATATATTTTTACATAGCCTATGATTTCATCATCCTTTGTGTAATTTTAACGCACAGTATGCTGCATGTTTGATCACGAGCGTGTTCTGCCTCAGTCCCCCCCTTCTACCGTTATAGTAGAGTGAGTCGTTCTTTCTGTTGTTCAGAGCAGGATTGTCAACTCTTTGTCCCCGTGGCTTCGTTTGCGCGTCCTTCTTACAAGTTGTATCGGGCTCTGCCGGCCCCTATATAATGAGCTCAGTCTCTGCATTATTGCCACTTAGATCTGCTCCTCATTTTGTTCACATCTCTGTCCTCCCCTGTACAGTTGTTATTGTGAGTGCTCAGGAAGTCTCCAGCCATCTAGCAGCTGTGTGTAATTTGAGTATAACTGTTGTTGCATTTTTTCTTGTACTGTATAGCATAAGGTGTTAATTCTTAGGCCTAGTAACGTTTTTTTGTAATTCATGTAAGGTTCTTTATGTCAATCATTATTAATAATATTTTGTATCTGTAATAATTTATCTTGCATTAACTGAGCATTATCCAGTGTATTTTCATTTTATCAGGGCTGACTTAGATAAATTTACTCATGCTAATTTCGTGTTAATAGAGGCTATTGCAGTTAACCATATATTTAACCTGTTTTTTGCCATTACATTATCCTTATGAGTCCTGAATGTTTTGTTGTTAGTTTGAGCATTAAACTTTAACTTGTAATTTTACCTAACTCTGTTATTTTGAACCTGGACCTTTACGGGACAGTACTGATTATTAGTATTCTCACTTAAAGTGTACATTATCTTTCTCTGTTCCGTAACATAAATTTGGCGACCTCATATCAGGATATTCAGGATATTATCATAAGGATATTGCTTGATATTTTGTGACTGTAATTTATTCATGATGTCTACTATTACTACACTTGATGAAGCCAAAGATTTTTTGTCAAATGTGCAAACAGTGTTGGATGTAGAAAACAGAACAAAGAATGAACTTAAGCTTCTTGCTCAACAATTGGGAATTGCTGTTCGCTCTCATCATTCTAAAGATCAAATTGTTGGCATGATTCATGAAAGCTTGTTTAATGTAACTCCTCCAAATGAGCAAACGCAGATTGAATTAGCTAAGTTACAGCTAGCACTGCAGGAGGCTCGTGTGAAGGAAGCTGAATTTCAAGCACGTGCTAAGGAGGCTGAGTCTCAGGCTAAGGAGGCTTGTTTTAAGGAGGCTGAATTTCAAGCAAATGCTAAGGAGGCTGAATCTCAGGCTCGGATTCAGGAGGCACAGATACAGGCTCAGGCACAAACTGAACTAGCTAGGATTCAGGCAGACCATGAGTATCGCATGAAACAAGGTGGAACTGGATCATCTAGCTCTGATGATTTTGATGTGGCTAAAAATGTTAAACTTGTCCCTCCTTTTAATGAATCTGATTTAACAAAGTATTTTCAGTTGTTTGAGAGGGTAGCTACAGGTTTTAATTGGCCCAAGGAGTATTGGCCAGTACTCCTTCAAACTGTTCTCACCGGTAAAGCTCAAGTAACTTATGCATCTTTGCCTCAGGATCAATCTGATAATTATGATGTAGTTAAGAGCTTGATTCTTAAGGCCTATGAGCTTGTTCCTGAAGCCTATAGAGTAAAATTTAGGACAACTTATAAGCAAGATAAGCAATCCCATGTTGAGTATGCAAAAATCAAAGAAGATCTGTTAGAGCAGTGGTTAAATTCTAAGAATGTGGATTCTGATTTTGGTAAATTTAAGCAGATGATTTTGCTGGAGGACTTCAAGAGGTGTATTTATAAAGATGTAAGCCTATATCTTGATGAGAAAAGAATAGATAATTTGTCTGATGCTGCAGTTTTAGCTGATGAATATGTTCTCACTCACAAGAGATATTCTAAAGAAAAAGGGAAAGCTGAGAGTAAGTACGTTGCCTCTACTCAGAGTAAAGGTAACAGGAAAGAGAATAAAGATGATGTTTCTCAGGAAGTAAATACCAGCTTCACCTCTAGATTTCAGAAAAGTAAATGTACTTATTGTAGTAAGCTTGGTCATACTACGGAGAGATGTTTCAGGAGACAGCGTGATGTGAACAAAAAGGAGTCTTTAAATATTCAGTCAATTGGTCTAGTGTCCACCCTTGAGAGTTCCCATAATTCTTTAACTGAGTTAACTGAACCTGCTTTGAGGGGTAACTTAAATTCTCATGATGGAGCTCCTCTTTTGAGCAGTAACGTGGGTGACACTCTCAAGAGTTCATGTGCTAATTTCCTGTCTGATGGTTTTGTCAGTCCTCTGGACAGTAATGACAGGAAATCAGTTCAAATATATCGTGACACAGGTGCTTGCCAATCCCTTATGCTGACCAGTGTTCTAGGCTCTAATGTTAATTCCTCTGATGAAACTGTAATCTTACAAGGTGTAGGGAATAATTACTTCTCTGTCCCTCTGTGCAGAGTGAATTTAGAGTCTGGTTTTGCTAATGGTTCCGTTATGGTTGGGTTGGTTGAGACACTCCCAATGTCAGGTGTAAATTTCTTACTTGGAAATGATATTGGTGGAAGTCAAGTGTGTCCAGCTCCTCAGTTGTCTAGTGAGCCAGTGGCTGCGTCCCAGGATTGTGATGTCCCTGATGTGTTCCCTGCATGTGCTGTCATTAGGGCTAAGTCTAAAGTTACTGGTGATTTAGAGGATAATGATGATGATGATGTTATCCTAGCTGACACTTTTCTTGCTAATTTGGACCGCTCACCAGATGAGGCAGTACCCCGTAGTGTTGATAATTTGTCTCGTCAAGAGTTGATTGAGTTGCAGGTTGCTGACCCTGAGTTGAAAGGTCTAGCTAACTCTGCTTGCAGTGAGGAAGAGTCAGCTGGTGCTTCTACTTGTTATTATATAAAGTCAGGAGTACTTATGAGGAAGTGGAGACCCCCAACAGCATCAGCCGACTGTGAATGGGAGTTTGTACATCAAGTTGTCATCCCTCGTGTTTGTAGGCAGGATATCGTTAGAGTGGCTCATGATTCCAGTATGGCAGGACACCTTGGCGTGAGGAAGACCGTGGCACGCATTTTGAAACACTTCTACTGGCCAGGTATCTTCAGGGATGTTTCCTGGTATTGTAAGTCTTGTCACACCTGTCAAGTTGTGGGGAAGTGTAATCAGACCGAAAAGGTTGCACCTCTAGTTCCCATTCCTCCTTTTGAGGCGCCTTTCACCCGTGTGTTGGTGGATATTGTGGGCCCTCTTCCTAAGACTTCTCCAGGATTTTCTTATGTGTTGACCATGATTGATATGGCTACTCGTTATCCTGAAGCCATTCCACTTAGAAATATCTCAGCAAAGAACGTGGTTAAGGAAATGCTAGGGTTCTTCACAAAGTTTGGTCTGCCCAAGGAGGTACAGTCAGACAGGGGAAGTAATTTCATGTCAAATGTTTTCAAGCAGTCTCTGAAAGAGTTGGGCATCACCCAGATCACGTCTTCAGCTTACCATCCCCAGACTCAAGGAGCGTTGGAGAGATATCATCAAACACTCAAATCGATGCTCAAGAAATACTGTTTGGAACATCAGAAAGACTGGGATAAAGGTCTTCCATTTGTTGTGTTTGCTGCAAGAGAATCTCCAAATGAATCACTGGGCTTCTCACCTTTTGAACTACTGTTTGGCCATGAAGTAAGAGGACCCCTTAAGTTACTCAAGGAATGCTGGCTGTCGGAGGAAGATGACGTCAACCTGCTGCAGTATGTGATGAAGTTCAAAGAACGGCTGTCCACTGCTTTTCAGCTGGCGAGAGAGAATTTAGGAGCTGCTCAGGAGAAGATGAAGACTTGGTATGATAAGAACTCTAGGTTACGCCATTTTCAGCTAGGAGATCAGGTTTTGATTCTGCTACCAGTTCATGGGCAACCTCTTCAAGCAAAGTTTAGTGGTCCTTATTTTGTGGAGAAGAAACTCAGTGATGTCAACTATGTCATTGCCACACCAGATCGTAGAAAGAACAAGCAACTTTGTCACATCAACATGCTAAAGTTATATCACAGGCGGGACGAAAATAATCCAGTCTGCACTGTAGCTGTTCCACCCGAGTCTGCAAGTGAAGTTCTCCCATGCAGCATGAGCCTGAGTGATAGTTTGGGGAAGAATCCTGATATCATGAATGATCTCCAGACTAAGCTTTCTCATCTACCTCCCGAGGAAAGGCAGGAGTTTTCGGCATTACTGCAGGAGCACCCACAAGTGTTCCGTGCTACTCCAGGAAAAACCACTGTGTTGATGCATGATGTCGATGTTGGAGACGCAAAGCCAATTAAACTGCCTCCTTACCGTGTGAACCCAGTGAAAGTTCCTCTCATCCAGAAGGAGCTTGGCTACCTGTTGAACCACAAGATGATTGAGCCCTGTCAGAGCGAGTGGAGTTCTCCTGTCACTCTAGTCCCTAAGCCAGGTGGGTCACAGCGGCTTTGCATTGACTACAGACGTGTTAATCAGATAACCAAAACAGACACTTACCCTCTCCCTCGCGTGGAAGATTGCATAGACAAGATCGGAAAGGCTAGGTACATAAGTAAGTTTGATTTGTTAAAGGGATACTGGCAAGTACCTATGACTGAACGTGCTAGGGAGATCTCGTGTTTTGTAACACTAGGAAAGACTTTTGCATGTTCCGTAATGCCATATGGTATGAAGAGTGCACCAGCCACTTTTCAGAAGCTCATGAATGTTGTAACAGAGGGTTTGGCAGGGTGTGTTGTTTATATTGATGATGTATTAATCTTCAGTGACAACTGGAAAGATCACCTATGCCATGTCAGTAAATTTCTTGAGCGTTTGGTTCATGCTAATCTTGTAGCTAATTTATCAAAGTGTGAGTTTGATCAAGCTAAAGTTCAGTACCTTGGGTACGTAATTGGTGATGGACATGTTGCACCACCAGGGGCTAAGGTTCAGGTTATAAGTGATCTTCCCAGACCTAAAAGTAGGAAAGAGCTACAAAGATTTTTGGGAATGGTAGGTTATTACAGGAGATTTGTTCTTAACTTTTCTATTCTTGTATCACCACTTACAGACCTACTGAAAAAGGGAGTTAAATTTGTCTGGACCGATAACTGTGAATCCTCTTTCAACAAACTTAAAGCTATTCTATTAAGTCAGCCAGTGCTCGCTACTCCAAATTTTGCTAAGCCTTTTAAGATGGCTGTTGATGCAAGTGATACAGGAGCTGGGGCTGTTTTGCTGCAAGAGGATGATCAGGGTATTGAACACTCTGTATCTTACTACAGTAAGAAGTTCACTCCACCTCAAAAGAACTACTCAACTATTGAGAAAGAGCTTTTGGCCTTGATTTTGGGTTTACAGCATTTTTCATTTTATTTGTGTTCTGGTTTTGACCCCATAGTCATTTATACCGATCATAACCCACTGAAATTCCTTAGTAAGTTTAAAGATAAAAATCAGAGTATTCATTAGACATACAACATGTCAAGGGGAAAGAAAATGTTATTGCAGATTGCTTATCTAGACTTTAGACAGATTGTTTTAGAGTAATAAGAAATTTCCTTTGTAAATTTCTTTTACTTTGTGGGGAGGTGTTACATAGCCTATGATTTCATCATCCTTTGTGTAATTTTAACGCACAGTATGCTGCATGTTTGATCACGAGCGTGTTCTGCCTCAGTCCCCCCCTTCTACCGTTATAGTAGAGTGAGTCGTTCTTTCTGTTGTTCAGAGCAGGATTGTCAACTCTTTGTCCCCGTGGCTTCGTTTGCGCGTCCTTCTTACAAGTTGTATCGGGCTCTGCCGGCCCCTATATAATGAGCTCAGTCTCTGCATTATTGCCACTTAGATCTGCTCCTCATTTTGTTCACATCTCTGTCCTCCCCTGTACAGTTGTTATTGTGAGTGCTCAGGAAGTCTCCAGCCATCTAGCAGCTGTGTGTAATTTGAGTATAAGTGTTATTGCATTTTTTCTTGTACTGTATAGCATAAGGTGTTAATTCTTAGGCCTAGTAACGTTTTTTGTAATTCATGTAGGGTTCTTTATGTCAGTCATTATTAATAATATTTTGTATCTGTAATAATTTATCTTGCATTAACTGAGCATTATCCAGTGTGTTTTCATTTTATCAGGGCTGACTTAGATAAATTTACTCATGTTAATTTCGTGTTAATAGAGGCTATTGCAGTTAACCATATATTTAACCTGTGTTTTGCCATTACATTATCCTTATGAGTCCTGAATGTTTTGTTGTTAGTTTGAGCATTAAACTTTAACTTGTAATTTTACCTAACTCTGTTATTTTGAACCTGGACCTTTACGGGACAGTACTGATTATTAGTATTCTCACTTAAAGTGTACATTATCTTTCTCTGTTCCGTAACAATATATATATATATATATATATATATATATATATATATATATATATATATGTGTGTGTGTGTGTGTGTGTGTGTGTGTGTGTGTGTGTGTGTGTGTGTGTGTGTCATCCTGACCTCATTTCCAACCCTAGGGCAGGGTGGGGATCAGCAATGTCCAGACAGCCTAAATTTGCCTTGTCAGTTGGGCCACGCTTCCATTCGCTCACCATTCAAGACCCCGGAATCCTGGCTCTATATGAGACACCAAAAACATTCATCACTTTCTGTAACTTCACATAAACGTATCCGATAGAAACAATTCGGATGCTGTCACGTTAGAAAGGGATGCCAAATCCCTGATCATGCGCTTGTCTTCACACCGTTCATCCAGCCAGCTCGATCTCCTGTCAGTCCCCTAGCCTTACCGACTTTCAAACATCTCTTCCTCACACACTCATCCACCATTTCCCTCCACCTTCTTCTTGGCCTGCCTCGTCTCCTTCCTCCTTCAAATTCTCTCAGATATACATTTTTCACCACTCTATTGTTATCCATTCTCTCCAGACGACCATACCATGTCAGTACACTCTCTTCGATTCTGGTGTCCACAGACTTCCTCACTCCACAGCTTTCACAAATCACATTATTTCATATCCTATCCACTCTCTTCACTCCATATACATTCCTCAGCAGTCCTATCTCCACTGCTCTCACTCTTGAATTTTCATTTTCGTGCCACACCATACTCTCACATTCATATGTTAAAGTTGCCACTAACACTCCTTAATCTAAGTCTAGCGCAGCTGCGACACTCAAGTCTCTGTTTCTCATCAAGGCCTTCACTGCACCAGCTATTTTTCTTCCTTGTGTCACTCTACTTTCCACTTCTTTTGCATACTTTCCTCTCTTTTGTATCACTGTACCCTGACATTTGAACTTTCTCACTAATTCCAGTCTCTCTCCATTCACTGTAACATTGCACTGGAAGTCACCTTCTCTTTCATCACTTTACTCTTTTCTACATTTACTCTCAAGGCATGACACTCACAGACATTAGCCAAACTCTGCATTAGTCTACCAAGTTCTTGTCCGGTATTTGCAAATAGTACTCCATCGTCAGCATACAATAAATTTGAGATATTCCTTCCATCACCATTCATTACCAACGCTCCACAATCCGTCTCTGTCTACTTTGTCAGATGCTTTTCCCCTGTCCATGGATGCCAAACACACCTTATGGTCCTTCTCACAAGCTTTCTCCACTATCTGTCTCACTGCAAATATTTGATCCATACATCCTCTGTCACTCCTAAAGCCAACTGTTCATCACTCACTAGGACTTCTGATATCTCTCTTACTTTCTATATAACAATTCTTCCACATACCTTCCCTACCACACTCAATAAACTTATGCCACGATATTTTTTTGCTCTCATTTCCCTCACCTTTACTTTTGTACAGCGATACAATCACAGCCTTTTTCCTTTCTGATAGCACGGTTTCACTCATACATGCCTTCATACATATCTTCAACAAGCACTTCACTCCGCTCTGTCCATTACACATAATCATCTCTGCATACGCCTCATGAACTCCAGCTGCTTTCCCCTTTTTCATCCCCTTCACAGCGCTCTTCACGTGTGTGAGTGTCATGTTTCCTGGTACTGCATTCCTTCTCTGCACACCCTAAAAACCAATCATGTTTTCAGTGGCTCAGCTCTCTCTATTCTCATTCATCATGCTTTCAAAATATCCTTTTCATCTGATCCTTACTTTATCCCCAGAGTAGTTTGCATTCATTTTTCTTCGCAGATCATCATTTACCTCCTCCTTTTATCCCTTCACCAGAATCTTTGTGTGCTTCTTGCTGTCAATATATTCGGTTCTAATTTCAATTGAACCCTGTCCTGTTACCACTCTAGCCGTTTCTTCCTCTTTTCCTCCACTGCTTTCTTAACCTCTTCATCGAATCATGCCGTATCTTTTTTCTTTGTTGTTACTCTTGCCACACCACACACCGCTTTAGCATTTCTAACTAAGGAATCCCTACATGCATTCCACAGGCTGTCCAGATCCACTTAATTCCAGTTCACTGATTCCAACTCCTCCCCTACTTTGGTCCTGTAATCATCTGCCATTTCTTTGACCCTCAGCTTCTCGACTTTCAGTCTTTCTCCCTGACTGCTCCTCTCTCTCCTGGTCCACCTCATTCCTCTCAGTTTGATCTTGCTTACCACAATCATATGATCTGACAGACCTCCACATCGTCCTCCCACGGCCCTCCTATCAGCAACCATTCCCAGCATCGACTTCTCTTCGAGCTCGTAATGAATCATGCTCCTTTCAACACGATCCCCGTTCCCTCTATACCGTGTATATTTATTTGCATCTTTGTGATTGAAATACGAGTTACAAATGCAAAACCTCCTTTCCTGATACATATCCTTCAGTTACATCCCATTATCATTTTCTACTGGTACTCCATCACAACCCCTTATGTTACCCTATATATATATATATATATATATATATATATATATATATATATATATATATATATATATATATATATATATATATATATATATATATATATATAGTGTATACTGTGTATATATATATATATATATATATATATATATATATATATATATATATATATATATATATATATATATATATATATATATATATAGTGTATACTGTGTATATATATATATATATATATATATATATATATATATATATATATATATATATATATATATATATAGTGTATACTGTGTACATATATATTCACGTAATGTCTCCCCTTATTCACACACACACACACACACACACACACACACACACACACACACACACACACACACACACACACACACACACACACACACACACACACACACACACCGCTCGCTGGTGCAGTGGTAACGCTCTCGCTTGCCAACTGGTGGACGGGAGTTCGCTCCTCGCTCAGGTTGCGAAAAGTTTCACTGACGAAGTGGGTGGTTACTGTCCCCCTTGAGCAATGGGACGGGTGTGTGCGTGTGTGAAGGTCACAGCCTTGCCCTTAGATCGGACTCTATGAGCTCTCAGCTCCCTTCCGGGAGGGTAAAAGCTGACGATCACGACCATCAAGTGATTCTGACCGACCCGGTGAATTACACACAAGTGCACGCAGTACCACAGAGGCTCCAACTGAATATATATATATATATATATATATATATATATATATATATATATATATATATATATATATATATATATATTCAATAGATAGATATGCAATTGGAGCTTCTGTAGTACAGTGGTAAAGTGTGCATTTTCGTACATGAGAGAACCAGGGTTGGCGTACCACCACGGTAATAAGCTTCGAGAGTGTTCACCCGGCTTTGGCAGACGTAAGGGGTGCTGTGGATGAACCAGTGTCGCATACTATAAAGTATGCCTGTATCCAGTTGGCTTGCGCGGGCCGATTACACTTGGTTCACAGACTACACACACATCCAAAGCAACTCCAAGATTACAATCACACCCTACATACAATCTCTACCAGACAGCCTAAGCCACCTGGTAGAGATACATAGGCTGTATTGTCCCCACTTCGGTCGGGATAGGCGGGTCCTGCAGTGGATACTAAAACGGCTGATGATGATGATGATGTATATTGAAGTAATGTCTCCATACACACACACACACACACACACACACACACACACACACACACACACACACACACACACACACACACTCATTTTACTCTTAACAGTATATCCAGCTTTGAAATTTGATGATGTTGGATAATGCTCTTATGGTGTTTGGGGTGGGTGGGAGGGGCGTCTTTTTAATGCACTCTCAGTCAAAACGAGCAGCCCCCAAAATTGAAGGTGATAAGATTTTTAAAATGTTAATTATTATAGGCCATTTCCGTTTGGTTTTGGGTAGTCTAGTGGTAAGGACGCCCCGGTCAGAGTGATGGCCTTGCGTAGGATGGATCTCGCAAAATGGCTGGATGTTTTTCCACGTAATGTCATATTTATAGAGTATCACCACTTATATCCCACCACACCAAACCCTTCCCTGCAACACTATCATCTCATCCCGTCCCTCACCACCACCACCAATATCATCATCTCATCACCTCCCTCACCACCACCACCAAAACCATCATCTCACCCCTTCCCGCATCACCACCTACACCACACCAACAGACTCCCCTGTCCGTCATAACTTTTCATCACCATCATCATCACCATCATCATCATCACCACCATCATCTTTCCTTCACCACTAATACGCTCTCTCCTATCACCATCTCCACACCAGAACCACTCCAAGTCATACCACCCCTCCCACTCCACCCCACGCCACTCTCTCTCCACCCATCATAACTTCTTCATCCACAAATTATCATTGGAACTCCTCGCGCAGCTTCCCCCAAGTTGGTATATTTGCGGCCGAACCTAAACACCTTCACCCGGACCTCGATTTCAGACCCCTTCATCATTGCTGCCCCTGAACGGTTTTATCCTCTACTAAAGTTAGGTTTTTATTCTTGCTGCTGATCCCCTGACCAGTTCCACTCATGACTCTTATTCTTGCCTCCCAAGGACGATTCAAGTTAAGTAAACTCCCACTACCTTTAAGTATTCTTTATTTAGTCTTGTTACAGACAGACGATATCTATTTATTGACTTACCTACTGAGTTTTTCTTTCTTACCTTATTCCTTCTTCCGTCGGATGATTTTTATTTCCTTTCAGTTAGGCTGTAGTCAATCCATACTGAACGTAGGTTTCTTCATAACGGTATCTGGGATTGTAATAAGAATACTTATATAACCAAAGCCTTACATAATATCACTGACACTGACACGCAGTTATAACATCGTCCCCGTCATAAAATTACACAATAAAAACACTATCAGGCACTCATATTATCACTACCGTCGCAAGCTCACAAAGCAGGAACATCTTGAGGTAGCCATTATGTAAAAAGATCAGTCAAAACATCATCAAGAGGTCATATTATTAAAATCGTCATAAAATCACCCAGTACAAACTTCAGGCATTCGTCACGCGGAAGACACAATTTCTGGCATTTACGATAGCCATTCATATTTTAACCACCATCGTAACAGCACACATTAGAAACAACTTCAACTAGTCATATTACCACCAATGTCAAAAGAAAAATAGAGTCACTAGAAAGCACACAGAGACTACATACCTCCTCTAACTCCAATAGCATGTAAGATTTGCTACTGAGCAGCCACACATAAGACCACAGTCATAAACACGAGTTCCTAAAATGCAATAACGTCATTAAGATAATTATTACCTCACTGCAAAATGATCACTAGGATACACATCGTTGTATTATCAGAAACACCAACACTGTATCAGAAATGTTAAGGACATACCTCATTTAGGTACAAAAATATTTGGAGACAGTGGGACAACAACAGCATGCATTCAGTGCCTGATTTAAACTCTGTGAGGTCCTAAGCTATATAAAGCTTGGAGGCCCCTTGTTAAAAAGTCACACCAGATGGGCTCACAAAGAGGCATACCAAAACAGGACCTTGTGACGCCATCAAGAAATGGAGAGATATGCATGTCTTTTAATTATTTAACAGCAGGGTATTTACAGTAAAAAGTACAAATTATATTAAAATTAATGCATTTATTGATTACATATGTATCATTTGGCTGTCTTGAGGTCTTTCATAGTTTATAATATATTATACCCTGGAATCATTACTTAAAAATACATTTTTTTTTTTTTAAGATACATTGATACATATACAAAATGCTGACACAGTAACTAATCTGAATCACTCTTATTAATATAAGTAATAAAGAACTTGTCTGCAAAATAAGAAAACTGATATCAGATAAAAATTAAAACATTATTTTTCTTTCTTGATTTCTCAAATGCATAATAATGAATTATGCACTCAAAATAATATAAAGTAGTACACAGCTTGTCGCTTTCTGTGTACATGATGCTAAATGCAGACAGTTTGTCTTGAAACATGGTTGCTATCAATTCATTTTTATTCTCTTTAGCTGTGAAAATGACCTTTCTGCTGAACAATTTATTACCATCAGACATAAGAATAGCTGTACTATTGCTTCCGCATTAGGGAAAACTAAACGCATCTGGTCTTGAAAGATGATTTCATACAGATCCTAGTGACAAATTTCTTTTCGTGACTAATTTTGCTTGACATAAGCGTAGAAGTCCTTCAGTTCCCCAGTAAGGTTAATATCATTATCGTCTGGATACTCTTTCATTAAAGTTTCTACTGCTTCATGCAGCTGTGCCTCTAAAGCTTCTAAATCAACTAACAATGAAAATATGTTTGCAGCATAATTGTAGACTGTTGCTCTTCTGCTTAAGTTTGCTTCAAGGGCATATATTATAGGAATAAAAGATTTCAAGAGATATTTGTCTCGTAGAGAAAGCTCATCAGCAGCAAAAGGTGCAGCTCCATCGTTGTTGTTGTTGTTTTTTTTTCTCTCTCTCACTTTCTTTTCTCAGCACACTTGTGTTCTACATCAGGCAGTTAGGATTTAGCTTCTTATTCAGTATCACGAAAACTTTCTCAAATATTTTTTACAAAGTGGGAAAATGATGTGTACAGATTTGTGCATGTAGTAAGTGCAATCTGTGGATCCTGGAGAGCCATACAGGTTTTATGAAACTCCTCCAGTAAACGAGTCAATAAGTGTAGTATAAAAACAGACTCCAGCTTCCCCACTTTTTCCAGAGGAGTACAAGGTTATCTTTTCGTATCACTACTTTCGTTCTCATTAGTATGGAGATGACTTAGATCAGGGGTTCTTAACCTGGGGTCCATGGACCCCCAAGGGGTCCATGAATGGGCTTCAGGGAGTCCGTGAAGGTCAGAATAATTGAGAACAATTTAGCAATATTGCGTGATGCCGTTTGGCATCATTAGCTGCCCAAAAAAATAAAAAAATAAAAACGAAGAGTCTTGAATTCTGGTGTTCGTTGACACAAACCTACCCTCGTCTGGCAACGCGAGCTATGGGTGCTCTGATTCAGTTTGCTACTACATACCTTTGTGAGTCAGGGTTTTCAGCGCGTGTTTCTATCAAAACGAAAAGTCGAAATCAACTGGATGTCAGTGATGACATAATTGTTTCCTTGTCAAAGACCACTCCACATACTCATCTTCTTCTTCAAGTCAGACAACAACAACTCTCTCGTTGAAATGAACTTTTGTGCAGAATTAAAGTTTTGTTTAATTTGCACAAGTTGGATGTATTTCATTTTTTCATCGGGTGGCCATTAATTTTTGCATGAAAAAGAGTAAGAAAATAATTCTTTGTAAACACTGTTTTATACTTTGTGCATGTCATACGCTGCGTGAGGTAGTTTTCAATAAAATATATTCATTGCATGCAAAATGCTGTGTTTATGTGCTTATGTGCATTTTTATAGGGAAGGGGTTCATAGCTTTCACCAGATTCTCGAAGGGGTCCATGACTCAAAAACAGTTAAGAACCACTAACTTAGAACATCGTGATTAACCTGTAACTTCCATTTATGGCAGACACAGCTTTGGCATGTGCTTCCCACCTAATGTCGGACAGATACTTTGGTACTCTGGAGTCTGTACCCAAGAATAATAATTACACAGCCCACCTCTTTGTAGAAGATGAAAAGAAAGTGTATATTTCTTGAAAAACAGCAAAAAAGTTTACTGCATCAAAACAGCAATCTACTGAAGCATGGCCAACAAGATTTAGTGAATGTCCGGCACATGGAATATGCATGGCATGCTTGTTTTTCCACTATAATTTTTTGCCGCATTCCATTGCATTTACCTGCCATATTTCCTGAATTATCATATGACTGTCCTCGGCACTTACTGAAATCAACTTTGCAGTCTTTGCCTGAGAGTCCACCACCGTAGCTGTCATCCTTTCACCACAGTGATATTCATACTCTAGGAAAGTTAGGAAGCGTTCAATGGTAAACCATCATCAGGTGATAAATATCTTACTATATCAGTTGGATGATCCACACAGGAAAGATCTGGTGTAGAGTTCACAGACATACTGAAGTATCCTGCTTTTCTCAGATCATATAAAATTGATTCTTTTACTCTGTTATCCATAATCTGAAAAAGGTCATTCCATATTGTCTTAGACAAAAATGAAAGAGACCCAAGTCGTCTGTTTCCATATTGTTTTACGTGGTGGGAAAGAAATGAATCAAGATTAGCTGTTAATTCTAACAGGCAGAGGTAGTTGCCATTATATAGTGATACAAAAGTTTCATTGTCTCCCCTAAAAGTTTGCCCACGTTCTGCTAATGTGCATGTCAGTGCAACAACACGCTCGAGCCCATGTCTCCAGTACTGTTGTTCGGTTTTTATTTGTTCTACTAGATTTGTGTCTAAGGTTGAACTATGCTTTCTTGTCAAGTATGTCAGGAGAGCTGTTCTATGTTCCTCAGAGTGTTCATGACTTTGAATCGCAATGGGACTTCGCCAGTCATATAACCCACCATATGCTAGCACTGCAGTTGATGTTGAAAAGAGCTTGCAGACAAGGCAGTAAACACAGCCTATTTTTGTAGAGACCACTAGCCATTCCCAATCTTACCTTTCGAACAATATCTATCTTCAATTTTGAATGACCTCTTTGAGTTATCAAATGGGCATTTCCACTGTTGTCACTCTGAGGGACCTTTAAGGATCCAGTATGAGTTCATCCTCGGTTAAGACACCCCATTGACCTACATCATTGAGTTCCGTGAATTTTGGTTTATTGTTTCAACGCTCACATTTGAGTCACTTCCAGTGTTTTCTTCAGCTGAGATTCCAGACTCTGTTGTCTCAGTAACAGAGGCACAAGGCTGTGGTTGTTTTGGACTTTGCTGATCACCTTGGATTTGTGGATCCTTATTTGTTCCCGGATTAAAATAACTTTTAACTTTTGGTAATTCTTTGAGTTGCTCCTCAAGCGGCTGCCTTCTTTTTCATTTCTGGTATCCGCTTTCAAATGTTCTTTTCATTGTGCACCTGAAAACAGAAAATTTTGGTTTAAACCATTGCTTAAAATAATTACTTTTAAAATAATTTTAAAACTGCACATTAAAATTTGCTACACAAGCCTTTTTAAAAACTTACGATGCGCACAAAAAACCGCATAAAATGTTAAAAACCACCCCATAAAAAGAACTGAAATTTTGTGAGGCCCCAGCGGACTGTGATGCCCTAAGCTGTAGCTTGTTTAGCTTATGCCTAAATCCGGCACTGTGTGTGTGTGTGTGTGTGTGTGTGTGTGTGTGTGTGTGTCTGTGTGTGTGTGTGTGTGTGTGTGTGTGTGTGTGTGTGTGTGTGTGTGTGTGTGTGTGTGTGTGTGTGTGTGTGTGTGTGTGTGTGTGTTAACTACAATAGAATGACTTTAACTTGATGGAGATTTCATCCGGTTTTAAGGACCGAAGTTCATAAGCAATGGGAAATATTGAGTGTACCAGTTTCAGTGAGAGAGAGAGAGAGAGAGAGAGAAAGAGAGAGAGAGAGAGAGAGAGAGAGAGAGAGGAAGAGATTCGATGAAAGGAAAAGGAGGATGCGGGAGATTGATAAGACGAAAAAAAAAAACGAGTTAAGAAGACCTATATGTAGTAAGTACTGCCTCACACAGACACACACACACACACACACACACACACACACACTGATAGATCATAGAAGTAATACTGAGGAGAAGATAACCCAGGTAATTGAAGCGATGCAAAGCTACAAAAATGATGTGGAAACCAAATATGCTGAAATGGTGAAAGTAAAGAAAGACTTAGAAACAAGAGTCGAAGAAAAGAGCATTAAAAAGGAAATGAAGAAAATAATCCAAAACAATCCAAAATTGGGCAAAGATCCAGCAGACATCAACAAATCTTTAGTAATCACTGGTATAGAGGAGGAAGAAATTAAAAACAAGATTTCTAGAGACAAAAAGGAGATGGCAAATGTAATGAACATACTGAAGGAAGTGTCAGAGGAAATCTGTAGTAAAGACATAGAGGAACACGAAAGGCTGGGGAAATATGAAATAAATAAATCAAGGCCTCTGAAAGTAACCATCCACAGTGTAAACACGTGGAGGAAATACTGAAAAATGCAAACAAACTTATGGAAAATGAGGACTTCAAAAATGTATGGATAAAAAGAAGCCTAACTCAAGAGGAACTTGGATTATAAAAGAGAAGAGGGAGGACACAAGATCAGAGGAAGAGAACACATTTTATTTAACAAAGTAATTGGACTGCAGGTTCGAAAGTGGTACATAAACAGGAGGGAATAAAAAGGAGAAAGGTAGTAGACCCAGGTCATGACAAGTATGCAAACAAGATGATTAAGTTGATTTACTCTAATGTGGTTGGAATGGTATCTAAATTACTCGAGATGAATGAGTATATCAAAGAAAAGGAACCACATATTGTTTGCCTAACTGAAACAAAATTAACACTGAGGATATCAAACGATACACTAAACCTAGAGGAGTACAATATATGGAGAAGAGATAGGAACTTAAAAAAAGGAGGAGGACTTATAATATTAACAAAGAAAACTCTGCAAGTCAAGGAAATAGAACTAGATGTACTCTCACAAGTGGAAATTATTGCAGTAGAGATTAGTACGTCTGAAGGGAAAGTAATTGTGGCAAATTTATACATGCCACCCAGATCAAACATTTGGGAAAAAGGCGAATATGAAGACCTGGCAGAGAAAACAATTCAGAGTTTAAGAGCATTCCCACATAGAATGGAGGAGAAATCTGAAACAATTATACTTACTGGTTAATATAAATTGGAATACACCAGGTATAAAAAGCCAGGAAAATTATTGGTACCAAAAGCTCTTGGACCTTGTGCAGGAGTTTTTCCTAACACGACATCAACAAGAAAGGACCAGAAAAAGAGGACTTGACATACCATCAGTACTAGATCTTATTTTTACTAGGCAAGAAAATGATATTGACAATATAATGTATCACCCTCCATTTGGCATAAGTGACCACGCAGTATTAAATTACAACTTCAGGATTGCATATGACATAGTTAATAGTAATTAAGTTACAAAAAGAGCTTTAACTACAAAAAGGGCAACTATCATGACCTAAAGAAATACTTCTATTTAATAGATTGGGAAAAAGAGCTTAGAGGACAAGATTTAAATGTTATATATAGAAAATTCTGTGAACTTTATGAAATAGGAGTCCAGAAGTACATCCCAGAGCACAAAGAAGCAGAAAAGAAAATAAAGAAATGGTTTCATACAGAATGTAAAAAATCGAAAGAAATAAGAGATTTGTTGTGGAACAGAAACAGAAGACACAATAGTGAAAGGGCATATAACAACTAGAAACAGGATATAAAAGAATAAGGAGGGAAGCCCAAAAACAGTTTGAGGAGGACATCGTAAATAAAAGTAGTGATCAACCGAAGCTATTTTACAGCTACATCCGAAGCAAAGCCAAAGTAAAAGATAAAATACAATCCATTACAGATAAGGGGATCACCTACACACAAGAGAAGGATATTTGTGAAGCACTAAATAAGAAATTCCAATCAGTTTTTACAGAAGAAAATAATTTTGAGAGGAATTATATGGAACACGCATGCCCACACATACTACCAGATATACAAATATAAGAAAAATAAATACAGGAGGAGCTAAGTGAATTAGACAAAGGAAAAGCAAATGGTCCTGATGAAATATTATGTTGGGTGCTACATGAATGTGCAGAGGAGTTAAGTAAACCATTATCTTTAATTTTCAAGGAATCCTTGGGACAAGGCAAACTACCTGATATTTGGAAGAAAGCAAACATTGTTCCCTTATTCAGGAAAGGGAATAGACAAAATCCTCTCAACTACCGACCAGTATCACTAACCAGTGTTGTAAGCAATGTCTTAGAAGAGCTGATAAGAAAAGTTTGGGTAGTTCATCTAGAAGAACACAATATGATAACAGAAAGACAGTTGTTTTCAGAAAAGGAAAATCATGTGTTACTAGAGAGAGTAACAGAAACATTACAGAACAGAGAAGGATGGGTGGACAGTATCTATTTAGATTTCAAGAAAGCATATGACAGAGTACCGCACCAATGACTTTTATGGAAACTGTACCATCAGGGAGGAATCCGAGGCAAACTGTATTGTTGGATGCAAGATTTTCTCAAAAAAAAAAAAAAAAAAAAAAAAAAAAGAGAAATAAGAACAGTACTATGGGGAAATTACTCATCATGGAGGGAAGTGACTGGCAGAGTTCCACAGGGCTCAGTGCTGGCACCAATTATGTTTTTAGCGTATATAAATGATACAGACAATAACATTGGAAATGAAAGCTATCTGATATGTTTGTTGATGATGCAAAAATACAAAGGAGAATTACTAACACAGACTTTTGTAAAGAGTTACAAGAAGAATTAAATAAACCTCATGAATGGAGCAGTACATGGCAAATGGAATTCAGTGTGGACAAGTGTCTTGTAATCAAGTTTGGTAAAAGTGGAAAAAGACCTGATTGGGATTATAAGTTAGGAAGTAAAACCCTACACACATCAGGAAAAGAGAAGGACCTAGGGGTGATTATCAATAACAGACTATCTCCGGCTGACCACTTTAGTGAGAAGATACGGCACATGTAGACACTGCTTGCAAGTATGAGAATAGCATTCACATACATAAATGAAGACATGCTAAGAAACATAACATCATTCATCAGACCAACCCTGGCGTATGCATCAGTAGTCTGGAGTCCTCATCTCAAAAAACACATAGATAAGATTGAAAAAGTTATCAAAGGGCCGCTACAAGATGGGTACCAAGCTCAAGGGATCTAAGCTACGAAGAAAGGCTAGAAAAACTTAATCTACCTACACTACAGGAGAGAAGGAAAAGAGGAGACATGATTATGCTATATAAATGCATGTCAGGGAAGGAGAAAATACACATAAATGATTACTTAACATATGGGGATGCATCAGCTAGAGGACACTGCAAAAAATTGCATAAAAAGAGAGGCGATAAAGACATAAGGAAATTTAGTGTCCCAAATAGGGCAATTGACCAGTGGAATGAACTACCGAACGAAACAGTGTGTGCCGAAACAATTCATAAATTTTAGGATATGTACGATAAAAATGGTTTAAGACACGGGACAGTACGAGCTTGACTCATTCCTATAAAGATACAGTTAGGTAAGAACACACACACACACACACACACACACACACACACACACACACACACACACACACACACACACACACACACGCACACACAGCAATTTAAGAAAAGGAGGAGGGATTATAATAGTAACACAGAAAATTCTACAAGTCAAAGAAATAGAACTAGATATACCCTCACATGTTGAGTTGATAGCAGAAGAGATTGACACATCTGAAGGGAAAGTAATTGTGGCTAATTTATGCATGCCACCAAAAACAAACTTCGGAAAGAGGCGAAAATGAAGACCTGGCAGAGAGTACAATTCAGAGTCTATTCTTATCAGAAAAAAAATAAAGCATCTTTCCTCTCATAACCTTTCTGATCATCAGTATTGGTTCCGTCAGGGATGCTCCACTGGCGATCTTCTTACCCACCTTTCAGACTCCTCGTCATCCTCCTTTCGGGACTTTGGCGAAAGCTTTGCCATTGCACTTAACATCTCAAAGGGCTTCCGCTTGAGTCTGGCATAAATCTTTAATTTCCAAACTGCCCTCTTACGGTTTCTATCTTTCTCTCTGTGCCATCATCTATAGCCTCCTTTCTAGTCGTTCTATAGCTGATGTTGTAGACCGCCACCGTTCTTCTCCTAGATCTATTAACAGCGGTGTTCCTCCGGGCTCTGTCCAATCCTCAACTCTCTTCCACGATAATAAATAAACATCAATGACCTTCTAAGCTGTACATCTAACCCTGTCCACTCATACACTGATGATTCCACCCTTCACATTTCCTTTCTGTTCCCACAACGTCCATCTCAGCCATTACTCCAACAAACAAGGGATGAGGCTATAGTACACCTATTGTCTGACTTGGCTCGTATATCTGACTGGGGCAAAAGTAATCTTGTTGTTTTTAGTGCATCAATGACTCAATTCTTTCACCTATCATCCCGATAAAATCTTCCACAGGAGTACCCACTAATGTTTAATGACATCCAGCTCAATCCTCTATCATCCTTAAACATACTTGGGGTTTCATTCTCTCGAGATTGATCTTGTACAGATCATATTACAGCTCTTGTAAAATCTGCTTCCAAGAGATTAGGTGTGCTAAGCCGACTCCGTGCCTTCTCTACCCCTGCACAGTTATTGACTTTACTCACGGGTTTCATTCGCCCCTGTGTAATAAACAACTCTCATGTGTGGGGATGCTCCCCAAAAGCAGCTCTTCTCAATTGGGTGGAGTCAAAGGCTTCTCATCTCATTAACTCTATTTCTCTTGCCGGCTCCCTTCAACCTCTGTCTCTTTACGTACTGTTGCATCTTTATCTCTTTTCTATCGCTGCACCAATGGTCACTGCTCCTCTGAATTGTGTGCTTGTTAAAGCGGGCATGTAGCACCTGTCTAGCAACAAACTCTTATCCCTTTTCTGTCCAGCCATCTAATGTAAGGGTCAACCGTTTCTCCAGGTCCCCCATTAACGCAACAGGTCAACTCTGGAACTGTCTTACTCTGTCTCTATTTCCTACTTCCCATAATCTCCAGTCTTTCAAACGCAGTGTGCCAGGCATCTCGAAATGAATGCATCTTGAATTTAGCTCTTTTTTGTGTTGTTTTCTCTTCTTGGAAGGAGCGGTTTGAGGGTCCCTGGACTTTAGTTCCTTCTTCTTTGCATTAAAAAAAAAAAAGGAGATTTCATTACAATTATAAATCGGAATACTCTAGATGTAAGAAACCATGGAAGCTGTTGGGACCGAAAGCTTCTTCATCTTGTGCAGGAGTTTCTCCTAACACACCATGTAAAGGAAAACACCAGAAAAAGAGGACTTGATGATCCCTCACTACTTGATCTTCTATTTTCTACACAAGAAAATTATGTTGACAGTATAATGTATTACCATCCAATCGGCAAAAGCAACCATGCAGTATTAACTTGCAACTTTAGAATTGCATATGACTTAGTTAACAATAATGAGAGTTACAAAAAGAACCTAAATTACAAAAAGGGCAACTACTATGACAAAAGAAATACTTCTTAAAAACAGATTGAGAAAGGGAGCTTACAGGACAAGATTTAAATATTATATATAGAAAATACTGTGAATTTTATGAAATGGAAGTCCAAAATTACATCCCACAGCACAAAGAAACAAAAATGAAAATAAAGTAATGGTTTAATAGAGAATGTAGAAAATCAAAAGAAAAAAAAAAGGTTTATCGTGGAAGACATACAGAAAACATGATAGTGAGAGGGCATATGACAACTACAAACCGGCAAGAAATGATTATACAAGGATAACGAGAGAAGCTTAAAGACAGTTTGAGGAAGACATTATAAATAAAAGTATTGATCAACCGAAGCTATATTACAGCTACACCCGAAGCAAAACAAAGTTATAGATAAAACACAGTCTATTACGGACGAGAGAATTATCTATTGACAAGAAAAATATCTATTGACAAGATATTTGTAAAGTGCTAAATAAAAAGTTCCTATCAGTTTTTGCAGAAGAAAATAATTTTGAGAGATAATATGGAACATGCATGCCCACACATATTACCAGACATGCAAATATCAGAAAAAGAAGTGCAGGGAGACTTAAGTAAATTATTGGACAAAGGAAAAGCAAATGGTACTAACGAAATTTCAGGTTGGGTATTACATGAATGTGCAAAAGAGTTAAGTAGACCAATATATTTAATATTCAAAGAGTTCTTAGGTCAAGGTAAACTACCTGATATTTGGAAGAAGGCAAATTTTTTCCATTATTCAAGAAAGGGAATAGACAGAATCCACTCAACTACTGACCAGTATGACTGACCAGTGTTGTAAATAAGATACTAGAAATGCTGATAAGAAAAGTTTGGGTGAACCATCTACAGGAGCACAATATGATAACATAAAGGCAGTTCGGTTTTAGAAAGGCAATATCATGTGTTACTAATCTATTAAGCCATTATGACAGAGCTGCAGAAACATTACAGAAAAGAGAAGGATGGGTGGACAGTATCTATTTAGATTTCAAGAAAGCACTTGAGAAAGTACAGCACCAAAGACTTTTATGGGATCTGTACCTTCAAGAAGGAATCCAATCAACCTGTATTGTTGGATGCAGGATTTTCTCGGAAAATAGGGAAATGAGAACAGTACTAAGGGGAAATTACTCATCATGGAGGGAAGTGACTAGCAGAGTTCCAGAGGACTCATTGCTTGCACCAACTGTGTTTTAGTATATATAAATGACATAGACAGTAACGCTGGAAATAGAAGCTATCTAAATATGTTTGCTGATGATGCAAAAATACCAAGGAGAAACACTAATGCAGATTCTTGCAGAGAGCTACAAGAAGAATTATATAAACTTCATGAATGTAACCATAAATGACAAATGGAATTCATTGTGGACAACTGTCATGTAATTCGATTTGGTAAAAGTGGAAAAAGACCAGTTTGAGATTATAAGTTATGAAGTTCAACCCTACACATAATCAGAAAGGGAGAAGGACATAGGAGTGATTATTAATAACAGACTCTCCTCGTCTGACCACATCAGTGAGAAGGTACGGAACATGTATACACTGCTTGTAAAAACGAGAAAAGCATTCTCATACATAAATGAAGACATGCTGAGAAAGATAATAACATCATTCATCAGGTCAACCCCGGAGTATGCATCAGTAGTCTGGAATCCTTATCTCGAAAAACAAATAGATAAGACTGAAAAAGTACATAGGACCTCTACAGGATGGGTAACAAGCTTAAAGGATCTAAGCTAAGAAGAAAGACTAGAAAAATTGAATCTACCAACATTACAGGAGAGAAGGAAAAGAGGAGACATGATTATGCTATATTAATGTATTTCAGGGAACGAGGAAATAGACATAAATAAGTATATACTGTAACTTATGGGGAAGCATCAGAAAGAGGACACTGCAAAAAACTACAAAAAAGAGAAGTGATAAAGATGTAAATAAATTCAGTTTCCAAAATAGGGCAATTGATCAGCGTAATGCACTACCGAATGAAATAGTGTATGCCAAAACAATGAATAAATTTAAGGTTATGTAAGATAAAAGTGATTTAATACATGAGATAGTACGAGCTTGACTCATTCGTGTTCAGATACAATTAGGTGAGAACAATTAGGTAGGTAAGAACACACAAAATCACGTGGAAATGTCGGTATAGCACACGCAACACATGAGGTGTTCCCCAAGACAAGTGACAGGTGAGAGAGAGAGAGAGAGAGAGAGAGAGAGAGAGAGAGAGAGAGAGAGAGAAATAATAGACTGAGACCCATATTGTTGAAGGTTGTTGTTGCTGCAACCCAAGGCTCATCTAGTTGTTAATTCTGTGGGCTGCAGGGCACTGGCCACTTTAATTGGTCACTCCCAAAGGTATTTGTTGATGTTATGTTGAAGGATTATCTGTGATGTGATATGGTTCATTTGGTGAGTAGTGTGTGTGTGTGTGTGTGTGTGTGTGTGTGTGTGGAGGGGGGGGGGGAAGCTGAATGGAGAGTGGGAAAAGTGAATTGCTTGCAACTTCTATTTTGTGCTGTTTCTTTTAGCAGGTAAAAGTGATGTTGCTGTCGATGGAAAATGGACAGTCTAGTGATAAACTTCACAGAGGTAAATAAGATGACAAACTGAATCTTGATATTTTAAAATCGTCAGTGAAGAAGCTCAAGATGGGAAAGGCCCCAGGAATTGATGGAGTGTGTGGTGAAATGCTGAGGTATGGGGGTGAGATTGTTGTGGAGTGGATATGGAAGTTGTGTAGATTGGCTTGGGAAGACGGAAGGGTTCCACGGGACTGGAAACCAGGTATAATTGTTCCTTTATACAAAGGAAAAGGGGAGAGAGAAGTATGTAGTAACCGTAGGGGTATTTGACTTCTTAGTGTGACTGGAAAAATATATGGTAGAATACTCATTGATAGGGTTAGGCATATAACAGAGGAGCTAGTTGGAGAAGAACAAGGGGGATTTCGGAAGGGAAAAGGGTGTGTAGATCAGATATTTGTACTAAGATGTTTAATGGAGAAGTATCTAGAGAAGGGAGAGAAATTGTTTGCTGCCTTCTTGGACTTGGAGAAAGCTTATGACAGAATAGACAGGCAAGGTATGTGGAAGGTATTAAGAATATATGGAGTGGAGGGGAAATTCTTGAGTGCTGTGAAGAGTATGTACGAAGGAGCTAGGGCTACGGTGCGAGTGGATGGTGAACTGAGTGAGTTCTTTGATCTAAATGTGGGACTGAAACAGGGATGTGTGATGTCTACGTGACTGTTTAATAAATACATGGATAGGGTTGTAAAGGAGGTGCAAGGTAGGGCAGTGGATGTGGGGGTGGCTCTAATGAATGAGGGTGAGATGTGGAAGATTTTGCTGTTTGCTGATGATACGGTATTGTTGAGTGAAGATGAATGGGAGTTGCAAGGTTTGGTGAATGACTTAGAGACAGTGTGTAGGAAAAGGAATCTGAAAGTTAATGTTAAAAGTGTAAAGTTATGGAGTTTGAGAGGAATGAAGTCACAGAATGCACAATGAGGTTGGATGGTGAGGATATGGAGAGTCTAAGTGCATTCAAGTACTTAGGTAGTGTGATGGGATGAAACTATTGTGGATGAAGTGCTTGAAAGGGTACATCAGAGAAGGAAGGTTGTTGGTCCACTGAAAGCAGTGATGAGAAATAGGGAGGTGAGTATGGAAGTTAAGAAGTCACTGCATGACAGTATTGTGATCTCTCCCCTGACGTATGGAAGCGAGGCACGGGCCTTGCTAGAGGGGACCAAGTTAGGAGTGAGAGCAGTGGAAATGAGTTACTTGAGAGGAGCATGTGGAGTGACATGGAGGGACAAGTTGACGAATGAAGAAGTGAAGGATCGTTGTGGGGTGGATGTGGTTGAGAAAATTAGGAGAAATACACTGAGGTGGTTTGGACATGTGGAGAGAATGGAGAATGAAAGACTGACTAAGAGGGTGTATGGAAGGATGGGAAGACCGAGGATGAGGTGGAGGGATTGAGTTTAAAGGTATATGAGGGTGGGAGGAGTGAGTTGTGGGGAGGGCAGTCAATTGGTGGGTGACAGCGACTTGTGGACGTTTTGTCTGTGGCCACCCTTTGCGGGATTAGGGCGTCGGGCTATAGATTGATAGATAGAGACACTTCATTTTGGCCCTACCAGAACTAATAGATTAATATTAATATATAGATAACCTTACCTACTTCTTGTACAGTGAAAGGTTTCACATCAATCGTCCATTTCGAATGGATTTTCTTGCGCTGATTATCCTCTGTCGTTCCCTGGAAAAATTATATATAAAAAAAAAAGTTATTTCTCAGGTAGATCGGAATTATTGATATTTGTTGAGTGTATTGCAGTGTATATCTATGACCCAAATTCTCTACATTCCCTAACATCTTTTCCTAAGTGATATATTTTACTTATTACAGTTTACTGTCTCTTCTGTGTTACATAAATCTGCCTAGTATAGCTATAAGTAAGTAGCATTTTTTGTCTATGGCCCATATTTTTGTCGGTTAAGGAAGCTCCCTAACACCTTTTCCTGAGTATATTATTTTGCTTATTACACTTCCGTGTCCTCTTCTGTGAAACATAAATCCTTCCAGTATAGCCATGTTCTCCATAGGTAAAGTATAAAAGGATAACAGCCATTCATATCCAAAAAATAAATCGCTTGGGAACAGGTATAAGTGAGTTTCCTTGAACTGACGAGAATACCGGATTGTCTCATTACCTCTGTATAAACGTTCCTGTAACTTGTCTATCCTTATATGTTGCCTATGTATCTATGTATCAGTCCGCCCGCACGTGGTTGGCGTGGGGGACACGTTCTCTGAAAGTCAGCGATCTAAAAAGAATATAAGAGTAAGTTAGGCAAAAATTTGATTTATTTCAATGTTTATCAAGAAAAAAAAAAAAAAAAAAGTTCGCACAAGTAGCTGTTCCATTAATCTGAAAGTTAAGCAGAATTCAATGAGAGAGAGAAAGGTAGAAGTCTTTCCATGGCCAGCTCAGGACGAAACCACTTGCATGAAAGTGTTTCTGCAACAAAAAAGAACATAATTTACATTGCTACAAGATTTGCTTAACCACTCCCACGGTCAGCTTCGCTGGGGTCTTCCACACTACCTGGACAGAAAGCTGGCTTTGCCTCCAGTAATATTTTTATTTCAGAATAAGACAAACTATCAATTCCAACCGCTAATTTAATTAACTAGCAATTTCATTAGACAACTTTTCCCTTTCATCATGTTTTAGTCTAGCTCTGAAAAATTCATGAGATAAAATAGATGAGTACCATCTAAAATTATCACAATGAAAACACAAAGTTTTGCTTGTTTTGCATCTACCGAAAATTTCTGCTGACGAAAAATATTGCGAAAAGTTTCTTTACTGTTTCCACCGTAATGTGAACGAGCACGTGCACAGTTCACCAAATCTTAAATTACAATACTAAATTAAAGAAATCAAACAACTTGAGATCTCACTTCGTTAGTTCCGAATCTGAGATGCATGAAGAAAAAAATAAACTGTCCCTAAAAAATGTCGAAAGTTCGGCCTGGGATCTCTTTCCACTTATTCAGATAACGTACTTTTCACTGAATTCTTTATATCCTTAGACGATTTTATTAAGCTTAGGAGAAACTTGAAGCAGGAGAGATTAGATATAACTCATTATAGCCCGAATACGAGACTTATCTAAAAATGAATACAACATAATAGGGGTTGAGACTTGAGAGGATGAAACAGAAAAAGCGTCATTTGATTGTACGTGTTAATGAGTTCCAAAGCCTGTAAGTGTAGCGAAAATATTGACAGCACGAAGCTGTATAATTACTCGCACTTAATACGACATGAAGCCAGGAACACAGCGTAATTAAGATCTGACATAAATGTTTCTCTTTGATGTAAAGAAGTCGGATGGCGAGCTTCTAACCCGTGGTGTTCAAACAGTCTTTGCTGAGTGTCAGTGATTAACCCCTCAATAGCCATTGTTAAAGTGTGTTTACTCCTTCAGTCACAAAAAAAAAAAAAAAAAAAAAAAAACTGCAGAAGACGGCGTGTGTGCTGGGCGGCCCCTCAGGACCCCCCAGGCCCTGACTTCCCCCTGACCACGAAAAAGCTCATCCCCACAGACCAGGCTAATGTATGGTCTGGCTTCCACTATACGTGGAGGGAACCTTAAAACGAACGAGTGAACTCCTTCAGTGCGAGACATGACTACTTCGAATAAAATTGTTGAATAGAAAGACGAGGCGTAGCATTACGACAGCAAGGTAGGGATCAGGTGGAGGTCAAAGACAACCAGAACTGCCGATAATATCTTCAGTACCATATGTAATTTACCTTTATCATGATTATATTGTTTAAAATTATTATACGAACTACTAAAAACCGACGAGCAGAAATAATTAACTCTGTAAAAGAAATCTACTTCTATTTTATCGTAAAACTATGTAACAAAGTCTTTTTGATATTAAAATTACTGTTTATTGTGTAATAACATTCAATTAGGAAACAATCACTAGCGCACCAGTTATGCATCTGTAGCCAAAACACAGTAATAACAACACCAAAATACCACCTACATTCCTTATCTCATGTTCTCCTCTCTCTCTCTCTCTCTCTCTCTCTCTCTCTCTCTTCCAATCCAAAATTCATTCCTTTTGTTTCTCCATATCTTTACACAGAGAGAGAGACAGACAGATAGACAGACAGAGACGTATCCGAAATGTATCAAGCTGACTTATCATTCGTCGTCTGAAATTCGCCAAATATAACAAGAAGACCGATAAATGTTATATGCATTCATAGTGAGAGAAAAAACTAGCAAACTGAATCAAATTTAAGCTTCACGGAATTTATCACTTATCCAAAACTACTCATTTCTTCGTCAGAAAATAGTTCTCTCTCTCTCTCTCTCTCTCTCTCTCTCTCTCTCTCTCTCTCTTCCCTTCCATCCACCCTTTTCATTTTGCCCATCACATTTCTTTCGTTTTATCTCTTTCCTCTTTCTCTCTCCTCTCCTCTTTTCTTCTCCTTTCTTTCCTCCACCCTTTACCCTTCTTCTCCCTCCCTCCCGCTTCCACCCAGGTTTGTAGGAGTAGACTGTAGCACCAGTCGAGCAGGGCAGTACTCCCGAGGTGGATGGAAAGCTGATGACAGGGACAGCTGGAGCTCCCGTTTCATCAGCCCTCAGGACTAGTTCCTGACCATCCCCCTTTGCCGAACTTTTTCAGTGTCTCAGTAACACAGAGTGTAGGCCAGCATGCTCTCCAATACAAGTTTCTCTATCAACACCAAACTACATGCACAGAACAGACTACATTTCCTTTTCCAAAATTCAAAAGAAAATTATGGCTACCCAACACAGGGCCTCAGAGTCCCCGGGGGGGGGGGACCATAAATGCCCCCACCTTCCGCCCCTCTTCCGGTGACAACTTCAGTTGTCTGGAACCACTGTCTGACTCACTTCTTCATTTCTGCAACATTCGTGGGCTTTCCTCTAATTTTCTCTCTGTTGGGTACCACCTGTCCTCCTCTAAACCTCACCTTCTCTTTCTAACTGAGACTCAGCTGTCTGAGGCAACTGACAGCAAACCCTTGTCTGTACCTTCCTACGTTCTCTATACTCATTTCAAAGCCAAAGGTGGCTGTTGTGTATATATACGCAACGACTTCTCTTGCTCACGTGTTCCTGAACTTGATTTTTCTGAATTCTCTACACTCTGGCTTTGGCTATCCTGTCATTCTCTGACTAAATATATCTGCGCTATTTACTTATCCCCTAATACTAATGACTATCAAAAATACTTTGACCATCTTACTTCTACGATGGAACACATTCAATCCATTTTTTCCTTTCTCTGAAATCTCCATTTTAGGAGATTTCAATGTTCACCACCATCTCTGACTCTCCTCTCCTTTCACTGATCCACCTGAAGAACAAGCCTACATCTTTTCTATCCTTAATGACATAGAACAGCTTTTACAACACCTTGCCCATATCCCTGACCACCTTGGAGAGAGCTCCAAACATACTAGACCTCTTCATTACAACTAATCCTTCTGCTTACACTGTTAATCTTTTTTCTCCGTTGGGCTCCTCCGATCACAACCTTATCAACTTAACCTGTCCAATCGCTCCGGTACGGCCTGTGGAACCTCCAAAGAAATGTCGTCTGTGGCACTTTGGAGCTGCGGATTGGGAGGCCTTCAGGCAGTAACTCTTTGATTTTCCCTGGAATGATTATAGCTTCCATGGCCAGGAGCCATCTGAGTGTGCCTTACGCATTACGGAGGTTATTCTCTCGGGCATGGAAGCATACATTCCTCTCTCATATCCTCTGACTAATGCAACAAAGCCTTGGTTTAATTACGCTTGTTCTAATTCTGTCCGCAACAAGGACAGGGCCTATAATAGGTACCAGAGCCAACTCACCCCTGAATCACATATTGCTTATGTTTCTGCCTGGAATCGTGCTAAGTCTGTTCTTCGCTCTGCTAAAAATAATTTCATCCCTACTAAATGCTCTCAACTCTCCAACTCGAGTTCTTCCTGTTCCTTCTGGCACCTTGTCAAAAATCTTTCTAACAACTTTACCTCATCATCCTTCCCTTCTCTTTTCTACTCTGATGGCTCTGTAGGTATTTCTTTTACTGATAAAGCAGATCTCTTTGCTCAGACTTTCTCCTCCAATTCCATCTTAGACGATTCCGGTGTTGTTCCTCCTTCACTTACCCCCTTTGACATCCTCATGACTGACATTAAAATTTCTTCAGCTGATGTATTTTCTGCCATCACAGGCTTCCATACTAACAAGGCATATGGGCCTGATGGAGTCTTTCCTGTTGTTCTCAAGAACTGTGCTTCTGTGTTTACACCCTGTCTAGTCAAACTCTTTCGTCTTTGTCTTTCAACTTATACCTTTCCTTCTTGCTGGAAGTTTGCCCTCATTCAGCCAGTCCCAAAGAAGGGTGACCATTCCCAGCCCTCTAACTCTCGTCCAATTACTTTAACATCCTGTATCTCAAAAGTTTTCGAGTCAGTTCTTAATAGAAAATTTTTAAAGCATCTTTCCTATCACGACCGTCTTTCTGATCGTCAGTATGGTTTCCGTCAGGGACGCTCCACTGGCGATCTTCTCACCTACATTTCAGACTCCTAGTCATCCTCCTTCCGGGACTTTGGCGAAAGCTTTGCCATTGCACTTGACATCTCAAAGGCTTTCGATCGAGTCTGGTATAAGTCTTTAAAATCCAAACTGCCCTCTTACGGTTTCTATCCTTCTATCTGTGCCTTCATCTATAGCTTCCTTTTCTGGTCGTTCTATAGCCGCTGTTGTAGACGGCCATCGTTCTTCTCCTAGATCTATCAACAGTGGTGTTCTTCAGCGCTCTGTCCTATCACCAACTCTTTTCCTTTTATTCATCAATGACCTTCTAAGCTGTACATCTAACCCTATCCACTCATACGCTGATGACTCCACCCTTCACCTTTTCATTCGGTTCTCGCAACGTTCATCTCAGCAGTTACTTCAGCAATCTAATGAATACAGAATATTCTGGTCAATTCTCAATTCTTTCAATAATAACTTTAACAAGTCATCTTCCATTGCTCCAGTAAAATCTTGAGATGACAATATTACAAATGACCCGCGTGGGAAAGCAGATATTTTTGCCAGTACATTTGCCAGAAACTCGACCATAGGCGATACCAGCCAGAATTTCCCAGTACTAAAACTTGACTCTCCCGAAATTGCCCCACTTAAAATACAGACAAGATACGTAAAATCCATCCTAGACAATTTACCTACCAACAAAGCTCCAGGCTCAAATGGAATTCCACCAATTGTTTTTAAAAAGTGTTCCCCTGAACTTGCCTCTGTTCTAGCTAAATTATTCAGACTATGCATACATACGTCTTTATTCCCAAATTCATGGAAAGAAGCCAATATCCACCCAATTCCGAAAAAAGGAAGTTCCTCTGACCTCTCTGATTACAGACCAATAGCTGTCACATCTTCTCTTGGTAAGGTATTTGAAACTTTAATTAATAAACACATTGTTAAACATCTTGAATCCAACAACTTAATTAGGGATAGACAATATGGTTTTCGCCATGAAAGATACACCATTGACGTATATACTCAATCTCCTAACTCATACCATCCATTAATCAATTGATCTACATGGAGAAACTCATGTAGTAGTAGCTCTTGATATTTCTAAAGCTTTTGACAGAGTATGGCACCGTTCCTTGCTGTCCAAACTCCCTTGCTATTGATTAACGACTTTTGTTCCTTTGATTTCTTCATATCTTAGTGACAGGAAAATAAGAGGAAAAGTAGATGATTTCCACTCAATTAACGCTGGCATGCCGCAGGGGCCAGTTCTGGCGCCAACCCTATTCCTGGTTCACATTATTGATCTCTTATCCGTCACCCGCAATCCCATCCACTCATACGCAGATGACTAAACACTACATAGTTCATTAACACTCAGACACCCATTTACAAAGTCTAATATCTCTACCTCTCAACTCAGTACAGCCATCTCCATAAATCAAGACCTATCTACGATCAGCGAATGGGGACAAAACAACCTTGTCTCTTTTAATGCTAGTAAAACTAAATATATACAATTTACTAACACAGAGATATTGCCAGATTCGTACATTACCTTCAGTGCTACTAATATTCCCATCTCCAAAAGTATTGAAATTCTTGGTGTCTCACTTAACAATGCCCTCAGCTGGACCTCTCATGTCAGATCACTTGCTAAAACTGCCTCAAAGAAACTTGGATTATTGTACAGAGTCCGTAACTTCTTCGCTGATGAGCAGTTAGCTATAATTTATAAGAGTCATGTGCACTCTCAGCCTGAATATTGCTCACCCTTGTGGATTGGATGTGGAGAGGTTGCATTAAATTAACTAGACATAATTCAGAACAAAGCCGTTAGAATTATTAACAACCCTGCCATTACAAATAAACTATCTCCCCTGCAAGTAAGAAGGAATGTTGCCTTCCTTGCATTATTTTACAGATATTTTTTTGGCAAATGCTCAGACGAAGTTGCATCCATGGTGCCACCTCTCCATGCCTTCCCTCGTGCTACACTGGCATCTGGTAGTGCTCATGACTGGAATGTCACTCAGCCATATTGCAGAACTTTTGCCTATCAGAATTCTTTCATTCCCCGAACTGCATCTCTCTGGAACTCGCTTCCCCAGAGTTGTTTCCCTCCAAATTTCAACCCATAGCTGTTCAAGTCTAACTGTTACAGAAATTTTTATAAACAGAGGACACCAGTAATCTGGTATATGGATTATTTTTTTTTTATTCGTTTGTTTTTCCTTCCTCCTTTCTGTTGTTTAAAAAAAAAAAAAAAAAAGGGATGAGGCTATGGCACACCTAATGTCTGACTTGGCTCGTATCTCTGATTGGGGTAAAAATAATCTTGTTGTTTTTAATGCAACAATGACTCAGTTCTTACATCTATCAACCCGACAAAATCTTCCACAGGTGTACCCACTAATGTTTAATAATACTCAGCTTAATCCTGCATCATCCTTGAACATGCTTGGGGTTTCATTCACTTGGGACTTATCTAGGAAAGATCATATTATATCTCTTGAAAAATCTGCTTCCAAGAGATTAGGTGTGCTAAGCCGACTCTGTTCCTTTTTATCTCAGCACAATTCCTGACTCTATACACGGGTTTTATCCGCCCCTGTGTGGAGTACAACTCGCATATGTGGGGAGGCTCTCCACATGCAGCTTTTCTCAATAGGGAGGAGTCAAAGGCTTTTCGTCTCATTAACTCTCCTCCTCTTACTGGCTCCCTTCAACCTCTATCTCTTCCCTGCACTGTTGCATCTTTATCTCTTTTCTATCGCTACTTCAGTGGTCGCTGCTTCTCTGAATTGTCTGCATGCATTCCTCCACCTCTACTACGGGCGCATAGCACCCGTCAAGCAGCAAACTCTCATTCCTTTTCTGTCCAACTCTTAAATGCAAGAGTTAACCATTACACCCAGTCCTTCATTTATGCAACAGGTCAACTCTGGAACTTTCTCCCTCTGTCTGTATTTCCTGCTTCCTATGATCTCCAGTCTTTCAAACGCAGCGTGTCCAGGCATCTCGAAATGATTGGATCTTGAATTTGGCTCTCTCTTGTATTTTGTTCTTCTCTTGGAAGAAACAGTTTTTGCGAGCTTGTGGTCTTTGGTTCCTTCTTCCTAGCATTAAAAAAAAAATAAAAAGTGTGTTCGGGAGCCAACTTATTTAACCTCCTTCTTCTTCTTCTTCTTCTTATATATATATATATATATATATATATATATATATATATATATATATATATATATATATATATATATATAGATAGATAGATAGATAGATATATATAGATAGATAGATAGATAGATAGATACCTGCGAGAGGGACGTCTGTTGTGCAAGGAAGAGTGGCTGTGCGTGACAGAAATAAATGGAGAGAAACTGTGAATGAATAAATGATGACGCAGCCCTTAGGGATATTCTCCTCATTTGGTCTGATCAGCTAATCAGGTCAGGTGCAGGTAAGGGGATGGGTATATTATGATGTGGTAAGGGTAAACCAGCTCTGCTGTCGGGCCCTGCTGCAGATGTCACTGATTGCACTGCGCAGTTGACCCTCTTGTGGTGTGGTGTGGTGAGGATCTGTCCTTCACCTTTAGGGAGATCTCTAGTCTTTCAAACGCAGTGTGTCCAGGCATCTCGAAATGATCGGATCTTGAATTTGGTTCTCTCTTGTATTTTGTTCTTTTTGGAAGGAACAGTTTTTGCGGACTCGTGGCCTTTGGTTCCTTCTTTGTAGCATAAAAAAAATTAAAAAGTGTGTTCAGGAGCCAACATCCTTAACCTGTTTCTTATTGTATATATATATATATATATATATATATATATATATATATATATATATATATATATATATATATATATATATATATATATATATATATATATATACCTGCGAGAGGGATGTCTGTTGAGCAAGGAAGAGTGGCTATGCGTGACAGAAATAAATGGAGGGAAATTGTGAATAAATAAATGATGACGCAGCCCTGAGGGAATATTCTCCTGCATTTGATCTGATCAGCTAATCAGGTCAGGTGCGGGTAAGAGGATAGGTCTATTATGATGTGGTAGTGGTAAACCAGCTCTGCTGTCGCGCCCTGCTGTAGATGTCACTGACTGCACAGCGCAGTTGACCCTCGTGCAGTGTGGTGCGGTGAGGATCTGTCCCTTCTCCCCTTTGGGGCTAAGATGCGAATGAATGTGTTTGAGTGGATGAGTAAATTGGGAGTGTGTCGTCCTGTCTCGGCTACCTCCCTTTCCTTCGGGGAAGCAGCCTGGGTATATATATATATATATATATATATATATATATATATATATATATATATATACTTCTCGCGATGATTATTTGTGACGGCTATATTTTTTCATGTCATTATTACGATGATTTTTTAGCGTGGCTATTGTTTTCTGTGTTACGACTTGGAGGGTTATATAATATATATTCCTCCATTTCGTAACACTGAAAACAATCTTCATTATAATTAGTAATCGTGAGGATGACACGAATTAATACAGCCATCACAAGTACTAATCGCGAGAAATATAAAAGAAATGGAAGGATGGTAGCTATGAAAAAATTGTGTGGGAAGGATAACAATGAGGTTAAGGAAGTTGGCTCCTGGATACACTTATTAAATGTTGACAAAACCTGGGAGGAAGTGCGAGGGTTAAGAAAGGTTATAATATAACCTTTGTTAACCTTTTCAATACGAGATGTAACCAACAGGAATTACTGTTGATCAACCCCACGCTGTCTGACCAAGCAGACCTGTCAACTTCAAGCAAGCAACTGCCTCTGCAAGGCCATCCCGTCCAGTGAACTGATGTTCCCTCGCTGTAGGCAGCGCTTGTCCACAGCAAGACACTGGGAAGAGTAAGAAGGTTTGGTTCCCGGATGGATGCCACATGTAAGCCTCTCCACCCAGTTAACAGAGGCGTTTCAGTAGGCTCCACATCACCTCGTTATTTGGCTATATGGTTAACACCCAGCGTTGCAAATGGTTTCCAGGTTTAACGGTATTAGGCTTGTCATTCATCGTAGAACCAACCTAATAGGATCGATGAGTAATAAACTGTGACATGAATGATGGAAAAAAAAAAATAGGAAGAGAGAGGACGGACAGAGAAAAAGAATGACAGAGGTGAAGGAAGATGTAGGCAGGACTACATCAAGGAGTGGATGATGGTCTCCAGCAACTAATCGCCTGCTCCAAGTAAGATAAAATAAACAAACGAAAAAAAAGTAGAACACTGCAGTTCAAAGAGGTTAAACTATTTCTCATCCGTTAGTTATTATTATTATTATTATTATTATTATTGGAGGGAGTAGACTGTGGCACCAGTAGAACAGGGCGGTACTCCTGAGGTAGATGGCAAGCTGGAAACAGGGAGAGCTGGAGCTCCCGTCACTAGCCCTCAGGACCTGTCCCTGACCATCTCCCTATGCTGAACGTTTTCAGTGTGTGGCCAATGCGGATTGTGAGACCCTATGGTGTAGCTTGTTTAGCTTACGCTTAAATCCGGCACTGTGTGTGTGTGTGTGTGTGTGTGTGTGTGTGTGTGTGTGTGTGTGTGTGTCTTAACTACAATAGAATGACTTTAACTTGATGGAGATTTGATCCTGTTTAAAGGACCAATGTTCATGAGCAGTGGGAAATATTGAGTGTATAACACTGTTAGGGAGTTAAATAGCTCTGTAGTTTAAGTATTGAAAGAACCAGCTAATGTATTACAGAGACTAGTCAAAAATGGGCGAGAGAGGGTAGGTAGACGTGTGCTGCATGCCCACCGTAATTGGGCAGGGATGCGGGCAGGGAATAAAAAGGTGTAGTGACCAGTTTCGGAGAGAGAGAGAGAGAGAGAGAGAGAGAGAGAGAGAGAGAGAGAGATCAATGACTGAGAAATGATTTACTGAGACCCGTATTGCTAAAGATTGTTGTTGCTGTTGTTGTTGTTGCATCCCCAGGCTCATCTATTGTTAACTCTGTGGACTGGAGGACACTGGACACCTCAATCGATCGCTCCCAAAGGTACTTTGTTGATGTTATGTTGAAGGATTATCTGTTTTGTAACAGTGATGATGTAGTGAGTAATGTATGTGTGTGTGTGTGGTTGGGTGTGGGTATGGGTGTGGGTGTGGGTGTGTGGGTGTGCGTGTGTGTGTGTGTGTGTGTGTGGTGGGTGCAATGCAGTGTGGAAAAAGTGAATTGCTTTGACTTGTGTTTTGTGCTGGTTTTTCATAGGGAAAAATGGTGTTGCTGTCTACGGAAAATGGACAGTCCAGTGAAAAGCTTCACAGAGGCTTAAAAAAAAAAAAAAAAAAAAGAAGACAAGTTGAATTTTTGATGTTTTAAAATCGGCATTCTTCAGTTTGCCTCTGTTAGAAATAACAGATTAAAAGATAAATAACGATACCTACTTCCTGTACGATGAAAGGTTACACGTCAATTGTCCATCTCGGCCGGATGTTCACAAGCTGATTATCCTCTGTCGTCCGGTGAAAAAAAAAACACACACACAAAAAAAACAAGTAATATATAATACAAAGTTCTTATTTCTCAGGCAGATCGGAATTATTGATATTTACTGAATGTATCGCAGCTTATATCTATGACCATTATTCTCTACACTCGGTATTACCTTTTCTTTAGTGATTTATTTTGCTTATTACACCTTACTGTCGCTTCTGTGTTACATAAATCCATGTAATATAGCCATAAGTGTGGGGCATTTTTTATCTATGACTTGTATTTCTGTCAGTTAAAGAAGCTCCCTAACACCTTTTCGTGGTTGATTTATTTAGTTTACTACACCTTACCGTCCTCTTCCGTGTTACATAAGTCCATTGCAATATCGCCATGTTCTGCATAAGTAATGTATAAAAGGACAATAGCCATTCATATCTAAAAATAAATCGCTTAGGAACAGGTGTAAATGAGATTCTTTCATCTGACGAGATTACCGGGTTGTCTCATTACCTCTGTATAAACGTTTCTGTAACTTCTCTATCTTTAGGATATGTAGCCTATGTATCTATGTATCAGTCTGTCCACACGTGGACGGCCTGAGGGGTGCGTGCTCAGAAAATTTAACGATCTAAAAATACTTAAATTACCTTAGTCAAAATTTTTATTTATTTTAGTGTTTATCAAAGGGGAAAAAAAGAGGAAAATTCGTACAAGTAACCCTTCCATTAACCTAAAAGTTCAACAGAATTTTATGAGAGAGAGAGAGAAATGTAGAAGAGGTCTTCCATGGCCAACCCAGGACGAAACCACTTGCATGAGAGTGTTTGAGCAACAGAAAAGAGCATCATAATTAACACTGCGACAAGCTTTGCTTAGCCACTCCCACGTCCAGCTTCGGTGGGGCCTTCCACGTCCCCTCGGCAGAAAGCTTGCTGTGCCCCGAATGATATTTATTTTTGTTCAGAATAAGACAAACTATCAATTCCTACCGCTAATTCAATTCACTAACAGTTTTTCATCAGGCAACTTTTCCCCTTCATCATGTTTATTCCAGCTCTGAAAATTTCATGATGAATACCTAAAATTTCCATAAGAAAAAAAAAAAAAAGTTTTCAGTTTTTGTATCTACTCAAAACCAGTACTGATGAAGAATATTGCGAAAAGTTTCTGTACTGCGTCCAACGTTATGTGAACGAGCACGTTCTCATTTGACAAAATCCAAATTAACAATAGTAGGTAATCAGTGGTGTACCTGAGGGGGGGGGGGGACTGTTTGAAACTGTCCCCCTGGCCCCCAAATGAGGAGGGCCCCAAAAAGCCTTAAAAATTTATAAGCTTTTTTAATAATATTTAAAAATACATATATTTATCATCCCGACAATCCCAGCTGATATATTAGATAAGTTTTAGCGAGAATGAGGGGGGGGGCTTTAGATTCCTTTTGCGGGGCCCCCTTCAGGAGGGGGGCCCCGCAAAGAACATTGCCCCCCGGGCCCCCAAATCTCTAGGTACGCCCCTGTAGGTAATAGAAATAAAACAAATTGAGATTCACTTCCTTAGTCCGAATCAGAGATGCATAAAGAAAAAGCTTCAAACTGTCTTGAAACATTGTCTGAAGTTCGGCTTGGGATCTCTTTTTATTTATTTATCACTGTATTCTTTGTATCTTTACACGATATTATTCAGCTTAGGAGAGACTTGAACCTGAAGAGATTAGATAGAACCCATTTTAGCCCGAATACGAAACTTTTCTTAAAATGTTATAGGGGTTGAGAGGATGGAAAATATTGGCAACACGAAGCTGTATAATTACTCGCACCTAATACATGATGCCTGGAACACAGCGCAATTAAGTCCTGCCATAAATGTTTCTCTTTGATGAAAACAAGTCGGATGACAAGCTTCGAACCGGGGGTACTAAAACCTTCTTTGCTGACTCTCAGTAATTAACTCCTAAATACCCTTTGCTACAGCACGTTTACTCCTTCAGTGCGAGACATCATTCCTTTGAATAAAATCGTTGAACAAAGAGACATGGCGTAGCATTCCGACAGCAGGGTAGGGATCAGATGGAGGTCAAAGACAACCAAATAGTGCATATAAGATCTTCAATACTTTAATGTAATTTATCTTTATCATAATTATATTGTTAAAAATCATTATACTAGTCTTATAACACTAAAAACAGAGGAGCAGGAAATATGAACATAAGAGAAATCCAGATCTAAAATGTTAAATTGTTAGTAAATACCTTACGGACATATTTAATAATAAAAGTATGTAACAAAGCCTTTCTGAAATTAAAATTACTGTTTATAATGTAATAACATTCAATTGGTAAATGATGACTAATTCAGCACTTATGAATCTGTGGCCAAAAAGCAGTACTAATAACAAAATACCCTCTCCGTTCCTTAGCTCATGTTCTCTCTCTCTCTCTCTTTCTCTTCCAATCCAAAATTTATTCCTTGTGTTTCCCCATATCTTCACACACACACACACACACACACACACACACACACACACACACACACACACACACACACACACACACACACACACACACACACACACAAAATTGGTTGAGAGGTGGCCTGCTGTCCTACCGGACCCAGGTTCAAATCCCCGCTGGGGCAGGGAACAGTTTAAGATTTCAATTTCATACAAAGCAGACTTTACCGATCTACCAGAAGACCCGCCGACATGTCGTAAAAATACCCCCGCAAATACCAATAAACCAGTCCATTATGAGACAGCCCTAGCATGTATTCAATATGGACGGTGGGTGTTAGCGCCGAAGTGGTGACATGTAGAGGTGTATGGTGTGTAGGAGGACTACTGGGCCTCGGGAACAGGCTGTGAAGCCAATGCTCAGGGTCGAGCACATAAAACACACACACACACACACACACACACACACACACACACACACACACACACACACACGGGAGGGTGGGGAGACGTATCAGAAATGAGTCAAGGTTTATTATCATTCGTCGTCTGAAACTCGCCAAATATAAGAAGAATGCTGGTAAATATTGTAGGACTTCATAGAAAAAAATCAAACTGAATCAAATATAAGCTTAGAACAGCTTATTCTTTCGTCAGAAAATAGCCTCTCTCTCTCTCTCTCTCTCTCTCTCTCTCTCTCTCTCTCTCTCTCTCTCTCTCTCTCTCTCTCTCTCTCTCTCTCTCTCTCTCTCTCTTCCAATCACCCTTTTCATTTGCCCATCACATTTCCTTCCTTTTATTTCTTTCCTCTTTCTCTCTCCTCTTTTCTTCTCCTTTCTTTCCTTCACTCTTTGCCTCCACCCCTCTCGTCCCTCCTTCTCTCCTCGCACTTCCTCCGGGTTTGGTCAACATTTTAGAAGTGTGTCCAGGAGCCAACTTCCTTAACCTCCTTCCTATCCTTCAAGCACACTTCTTTCACAGCTGCCACCCTCCCTTTTCTATATCTCGCGATTATGATTTGTGATGGCTATATTGTTTCATCTGTTATTCCTCATGATTAATATTTACCATGGCAGTTGTTTTCAGTGTTACGAACTGGAGGGTGAATATAACCTTTTTTAACCCTTTCAGTCCGAGAGGTCGCCAATAGGATTTGTTGTTGATCAACCCTAGTCTGTCTGATCGAGCAGACCTATCACCTGCAAGCAAGCAACTTTCTCTGCAGGGCCATCCCATGCAGTGAACTGATGTTCCCTTGCTTCTGGCAGCGTCTCTCCACAGCAAGGCACTGGGAAGAGTAAGGTTTGGTTCCCGGATAGACGCCGCATTTAAACCTCTCCAGCCAGTCAACAGAAGCATCATAGTAGGCTCCACATCACTCAGTTTTTGGTTATATGGATACCACCCGGCACTGCAAATGGTTTCCACGTTTACAGAAAACTATTATGCTGGTCACTCATTGTAGAGCCATCTTTACAGGAAAGATCAGTAATAAAATGTGACACGAAGGATGAGAAAAACAAGAAGAGTGATGAAAGACAGAGATATGGAATGACAATGGTGAAGGAAGAGGTAGGCAGCACAACAAGTGAGTGGATGATGGTCGCCACCAAGTAGTCACCTGCTCCAAGAAAGATAAAAAAAAAAATGTATAACACTGTGGTTGAAAAAGGTTAAACTAATTTTTATCCTTTACCACGTTGAGTACACCGCTTCCCGTCCGATCAGCGAAGTTAAACAACGTTGGGTCTGGTTCGTACTTGGATGGGTGACCGCCTGGGAACACCAGATGCTGTTGGCATCCCTACGTGTCAAGTGGGGTTGGTGGAGGATTAGTGCCCCTCCCTGTAAAACAATTAACTTTAAGCCCTTGACCACCCCATCTGGGATATGCATGGCGTCTGGTAATAGATATGAAAAAAATGAATTATTATTATCATTATTACTATTATTGTTGTTTGTTACTACTACTGCTACGCTACTACTACTGCTACTACTACTACTACTACTACTATTACTACTACTAAAGGTGAATGTAGGGAAGGGTAAAGTGATGGTCTTTTTGAGAGAGGTGAAGTCAGTGAGTCTACAGCGAGGTTGGATGGTGAGGAATTGGGAAAATGTGAGTACGTTTAAGTACTTGGGTAGTGTGATGAAGTAAGGATGGAGGTTTGGAGGGTGAAGTGCTTGAAAAAGGATACACCAGGAGAAGAAAGGTTGCTGGTTCTTTGAAATCAGTGATAAGAAACAGGGAAGTGAGCATGGAAGTGAAAAAGTTACTACATGACAGTATTGTGATACCAACTCCTAACGTATGGAAGTGAAGCTTGGACGTTGTTGGAAGGACACAAGTCAAGAGTGAGAGCAGTGGAAATGAGTTATTTAAGAGGAGCCTGTGAAGTCACATGGAGAGACAGGCTGACGAATGAGGATATAAAGGAGCGTTGTGGTGTGGATGTGGATGTGATAGGGAAGCGTTATGAGGAACACACTGAGGTGGTTTGGCCATGTGGAGAGGATGGAGGGTGAAAGACTGACGAAGAGAGTGTATTTGAGTGAGGTGGAGGGGGGAAGGGGGAGGGGGAGGCAGAGGATGAGATGGAGGGATTGGGTGGAGAGGTATATGAGAGAGGGGTGTGTGAGTTGGGAGCAGGGCAGTAAAATGGCGGGGGACAGGGCGACTTGGAGGCGATTTGTTTGTGGCCACCTCAAACGGGATTGAGGCGTCTGGCAATAGATAGATAGATTATTATTATTGTTGTTGTTGTTGTTGATTTTATTATTATTATTATTATTATTATTATTATTATTATTCGAGGGAGTAGAAGAAAAAAACGGTACTCCCGAGGTAGATGGTTAGCTGGTGTCAGGGAAAGCTGGAGCTCCCGTTTCACCAGCCCTCAGCTGTTCCTGACCATCTCCCTTTGCTGAACATTTTCAGTGTTTTCATTTACAGAGAGCAGGCCAGCATACTCTCATAATACCTCTGCCTCCAACTGTCTACGCCACACTACATGCACATTAGATATCACACCTATTTTCATACCCCTTAGCAATGTCCGCTACTTTATTGTCAGCAAATGCGGTGGTCCTTCGATTTCCACCACTGGCAGGGTAGGGCTGGCGGCACAGGCCCCTCCCGGTCGCAGTCTAGCGACTTTGCCGACAGCGGC
>NC_136972.1:9620183-9627578 GCF_032717465.1 Coenobita brevimanus | reverse complement strand
ATGTCTGTTGGGATGAATGAATGAGAATGTATGTAATGAATGCAAGAGCATGCAGAGGTCGAGTGAGTGGACTTTCTGACCACTACTTGTTGGTGGTGAAAGTCATGGTACAGATGTGATGGATCAATAGAAAGTTAGAAGGACAGCAGGAAGTAGTCCATAAAAGGAAGGAAGAAAGGTTGCAAGAGGATGCAAAACAGCAGAATATAAGAGAGAAATGGAGTAGCGACTGGGTAAATATGATTTGAAGCCGATAATGGAGGTGGAAATAGTGTGCAAGATATTCAAAGAAGAAATCTGTGCAACATGTGAGGTGATGTGTGGGGTGAAGAGAAGGCTGGAGGGGGTGCAAGGTACAGCTTTATGGAATGAAGAGGTGGGACAGTCTGTGGCACAAATCAAGAAAGCATATAGTAAGTGGATGGGAAGCAGAAGCATGGAAGAAGTTGAAAGGTGGAAGAGAAAGTTATATGCAGAGAGGAAGAAAGAGGTGAAAAGATTAGTGATAGAGAGTAAGAAGTTAGTGGATGAGGAATTTGGAAGGGATTTGACTGTAAAGCAGAGAGATATAAGAAATGTTCTATCGATCTATTTGTCTATTGCCAGATGCCTTAATCCCATAAGGGGTGGCCACAAACAAATCGCCTCCATGTCGCCCTGTCCCCCGTCATTTCACTGCCCTGCTTTCACCTCACACCCCCCTATCTCATATACCTTTCCACTCCACACCTCCACCTCATCCCTGGCCTTCCCTGCATCTCCCCTCCACCTCACTCGCATTCACTGTCCTTGTCAGTCTGTCGCTCGCCACCCTCTCCATATGGCCAAACCACCTCAGTGTATTTCTCCTAATGCTTTCTATCACATCCAAATCCACACCACAACGTTCTTTCACATCCTCATTTGTCACTATGCCTCTCCATGTGATTCCATATTTTCCTCTCAAATAACTCATTTCCACAGTTCTCACTCTTGACTTATGTCCCTCCAACAGGATCCAAGCTTCGCTGCCATATATTATTACAGTTGATATCACAATACTGTCATGTAATAACTTTTTCACTTCCATGCTCACTTCCCTGTTTTTTATCATTGCCTTCAAGGAACCAGCAACCTTTCTTCCTTGTTGTACCCTTTCAAGGACTTCATCCCTTCCATCCTTACTCACCATACTATCCAAGTACGTAAATGCATTTACAGTTTCCATTTCCTCCTCACCCAACCTCACTGTACATTCAGTGACTTCATTTCTCTCCAAGACCATAACTTTTCCCAACTTTCACCTTTAGAATCCATTTCTTAAACACTCTCCCAAACTCATTCACCAAGCCTTGCAGCTCTCCTTTGTCTTCACTTAATAACACAGTATCATCTGCAAACAATAGTACAGGGAGTTTCCAAACAATGCCCTCTTTCATTAGGGCCACTCCAACATCCATGGTCCTACCTTGTATCTCTTTTCTATTCCCATCCATATACTGGTTGAACAACCATGGAGACATGACACATCACTTCATTCAGTCCAACCTTCAAATAGAAAAATTTTCTTAGTTCACTGCCCACACGGACTGCAGCCTTAGCACCCTCATACATACTCTTCACAGTATTCAGCAACTTCCCAATTACTCCATATATTCTTAATACTTCCCACATTCCTTGTCTATCCACCCTGTCATGTGCTTTCTCCAAATCCATGAAGGCCGCATACAACTTCTTTCCCTTCTATAGAATCTTTTCCAGTAAAGACCTAAGAATGAATATCTGATCTACACAACCTCTTCCCTTCCTAAAACCTCCCTGTTCATCTCCAACTTATTCCTCTGTTATTTCCCTAACTCTGTCAATAAGTATCCTTTTCCTATTACACTAAGAAGACAAATGCCCCAAATAATACCACGCACTTTTTTCCCCTTTTCGTTTGTGCAGGGGAATAATTATACCTGACTTCCAATCCTCTGGGACTCTACCTTCCTCCCAGGCCAATCTGCACATCTTCCACATCCATTCTACTATTTTCTCTCTCCCATGCTTCAGCATTTCATTACACACTCCATGGATTCCTGGGGCATTCCCCATTTTGACTTTCTTCATTGCTTCCTCAACTTCCATCCTGCTGATTTCTTCCTCTCTTCTGACATCCCTCCCCATCCACTTATACTCGCATTGCTTTCATTCTCTATGTTCAACAGTTCCTTTAAGTGTTTTCTCCATCTGCTTACTTTTTCTCCCTTCTCCACTAGCAATCCATCATTTTTATCTTTCACTCCCCAAGTAACTTCTTTATCATCCTGCCTAATTCCTTTTATCTCCATCCAGAACAAGGATGTGGTACATGCGCTTGAGTGGGTGAAAATGAGAGGGAAAAGAAGGAGTGCAAATGGATGGTGAACTGAGTGCATTTTTTCTACCTGAAAAATACACTCAGGGATGTGTCATGTCTCCATGAACGCTCAGTCTGTATATGGATGAGGTTAAAAAAGCGATACAATGTAGGACAGTTGATGTCGGAGTGGCCCTGGTGAGAGACGGCAGTGTTTGGAAACTCTCTCATCTGTTGTTTGCAGATGATTCTGTATTGTTACGTGAAGACGAAGGGGGACTGCAAGGCTTGGTGAATGAGTTTGGGAGAGTGTTCAAGAAACGGAATTTAGGGAAGGGTAAACTTATTATCTTCGAGAGAAATGAAGGCACTGAATGCACAGTGAAGTTGAATGATGAGGAAATGGAGAATGTGAGTGCTTTTAGGTACCTGGGTTGTGTGATGGATAAGGATGGAAATTTGGAGGATGAAGTGCTCGAAAGGGTACACCAGAAAAGAAAGGTTGCTGGTCCTTTGAAAGCAGTGATAAGATATAGGGAAGTGAGCATTGAGGTAAAAAAGAAAAAAAAAATACTGCATGTGGTGTTATGATACCAACTCTAACATATAGAAGTGAAGCTTGGACCTTGCTGGAAGGTCACAAGTCATGAGCGAGAGCAATGGAAATGAATTATTTGAAAGGAGCATGTGGAGTTCTATGCAGTGACAGAATACCTAATGAGGGAGTGAAGGAGCGTTTTGGTGCTGATGTGAATGTGATAGAAAGTGTTAGGATACACTGAGGTGGTTTGGCCATGTGAAGAAAATGGAGAGCGCGAGACTAACGAGGAAAGTGTATGTTAGTGAGGTGGAGGGGGGGGGGAGGGAGGAGGAGGCCGAGGATGAGATGGAGGTATGGAGTGGAGAAGTATATGAGAAAGAGGGGTCTGAGTTGGGAGCAGGGCAGTAAATGACGCGGGAAAGGGTTACATGGAGGCGATTGGTTTGTGGCCACCCCTTACGGAATTAAGGCGTCTGGATATAGATAGATAGTGATAACGGCAGCAACTGTAGTAGTAGTAATAGTAGTAGTGGTAGTAGAAGGAGGAGGAGGAGAAGTGGTGGTTGTGGTATGAGTAGTACTAGCAGTAGTCATAATAGTAGCAGTTGTAGCAGTAGTAGTACTAGGAGTACACTGTAATAGTAGTAGTAGTTGTTGTTGTTGCAGTACAGCTTGTAGTAGTACGAGCAGTTGTAGTAGTAGCAGTGGTAACAGCAGATGTAGTAGTAGTAGTAGTCGTTGCATCCCTAGGCTTATAAGAATATGAACCCAGTGGACTGCCGGCCGAAGCTGCCCAGTTACCGCATACCACCATCCTTCTTTCTTGAACAGGGAGGGGGTTGATGATCGTTTGTATAACCGGGTAGCACCACCGCCCTGTTATATCGGTGACACTGCATGAAGGCTTCCCTTTCGGCCGCACCACACGACGTATAACAATACTTTAATGTCTATCTTTGTGTGAGTATTATCTTAACAAAGCGTTTTCTTTTCACTGTAGTGTAGGAAACTGACGGGGATTGTCAATTCCCTCTGCCACTCCACTCACCCCCTTTCAGTCCACTCTCCACCAGTCCTCAAAAATATATTGGCGTTTGAGTAGGCCGCCTCCCCTATGTGTGTACGGTGTCCCCTGTGCTAGAGAGAGAGAGAGAGAGAGAGAGAGAGGTTCCGTGTGTTGGAATTTTGTCGTGGTAGTGTATGAGACGAAGAGTTTCCCTGTCGAGTTTGATAGCCGCTCCTGCTACTGCCATTGTTCTCTTAAATTGCTTTTTGTAGCCACGAGAGAGAGAGAGAGAGAGAGAGAGAGAGAGAGAGAGAGAGAGACAGAGACAGAGAGAGGAAATGGGCAAGTTAGTGGGTACCGTAAATGCTGTTGCTGATGTTATCCTGAGCTCCAGGACGTGTTATTGCTCTTCTAATGAGTGATAAGCTTTTACATAATACACGCTTTAAATTTATATTTTAATGAATTTCTTAATTTATTTTTAATCATTAGGACATTTAATATAAACAAAATTTAAGATTTTAACATTCTAACTTATATCTATAACACTTCTACTTGTAGGAGTATACGCTTAAAATTACTCAGGCACCGTAAGATTCTGGGTAAAAATTCATTGTGTCAGATATTTGGAAATAGGCCTCTCATTATTGATGGTTCTCTGTTAACATTCGTCGATCCACAAGTTTTGACCTTTTGAGGGAGCGACTTCTCCTCGATTTTTTTATCCATATACTTTATTCAGTCTAATGAAGTTGCTTTGTACTAAAGGATTAAAAGGATGCAACAATGGCTATTCAAGGGCTAATTAACCGGTAGTCAACAATGAATTTTTTCCTGGGCTGGAAGCGCTTCAGCAACCTTGTTTCCATCGAAGAGTAACATTTAGCGCGGCTCTTGATTACGGAGTGTTTGTGTCTTCTTACTGCTGTTTAGCTTAGAGTGTGGCAGGCTTACTGCTCAATACTCGTACAGTGTATTTCATTTTGTAATACTGAGTGCGACAAACTAGACCAGTTCCAGTCACTATTTCTTTCATACTTATAGGATTTAGGTGCAGTTTAGCGAAATTCCAGGCCTTAGTTTTGACAGTTCTGATTTTTTTTCTTTTTGTTATGGATGTGTGTGTGTGTGTGTGTGTGTGTGTGTGTGTGTGTGTGTGTGTGTGTGTGTGTGTGTGTGTGTGTGTGTCGGTGGGTGGGTGCTTCAGACTAATCAGAGAAGATACCAAGAGGTTTGATTTAATATTATGAATTATGTTATCTTGCTTGGGAAGATCCATTGTTGTGAGACAAATACACCATTTAACTAAAAAGGTTCGGAGAGCGCATACCTCCGCCAATGCTATTAAAAGGATCCGAATCCGGATCCGCCCCCAAATTTCATCAATTCTTTCTTGGTCCATAGCCCATTTTTCCCAAAATTTCATCGAAATTAACTGAGAACTTTTGAAGATAATGTGCGGGATACTCCGGATCCGGATGTGGATCCGGCCCCAAATTTAATTTCTTCCTTGGCCCATGGCCCACCCTTCCACAAAATTACATTAACATCAGTTTAAAACTTTCTAAGTAATCCTACTAATAGACAGACAGACAGACAAACAAACAAACAAACGCTTGGTAAAAAACATAACCTCCTTGGCGGAGGTAACAATACTTTCATTAAGTAATGTGCTCAATTAACTTAAGTGGCAGAGAAACATCAGTGAAAATCTAAATTATGTGGTATAAAGGCCTCATGTTATAGTGAATGTCACCATTCAATTTTGATGCGGCTTTGAAAGTGAAACTTTTTCTGTTAGTTTAATATCTGAGACTACTCAGATGAGACTGCAAGCTATTTAGTAAATGTTAAGTGGTTGGGGGTTGGGTCCATTATGATGTGGCAGGGGTAAACCAGCTCTGCTGTCAGGCCCTGCTGCGGATGTAGCCGACTTCACTGCGCAGTTGACCCTCGTGTGGTGTGGTGTGGTGATGATCTGTCCCTTCTCTCTCTGGGGCTAAGTTACGAATAAATGTGTGTGATTGGATGAGTAAACTGGGGGTGTGTCGTCCTGTCTCAACTACCTCCCATTCTCTGGGGGAAACAACCTAGGTATATAGCCAAATAGATAGTTTTTCCCGCTGTTTTCGTAATTCGACACGGATTTGGGACAACACTAATTTAACATTTCCCCCACACTCTCTGACCAGTTTATTAACATCAAAGAGATGGATTTAGCACAGTCTTCATTACTTGATGTTCAGTTCCTTGTGTTACTGATGAGGTAACTGACAAAGCGCTGAGTCATCCCCAACTCAGTTCTACATCATTCTTTTGCTGGTTGCTGTACTTGTGATAGTCGTGGATTATTTTTATTCTCGTGCAAAACTATGAGATACAGTGATGTATTTATCGTTGAAATTGCTCTTAGAAGAATCATAACCAATAGGACTGATCTTAATTTGTATAATTTTACTATCGCTGACTCCCTACTCACATAGTTCCACCTGAATTACTTTTTTTTTGTTTTTGTTTTTTAACACAGTAGCAGGACACTTACATGTATTAAGGCCGAATTTTATTCATTAATAACATCAGTATTTGAACTGACAGTCACTTTATTATCTGAAATTTAATATTTTGTAAATTCAACCTTTTATCATAACGCCAAAAGTCTCTCACAAAGGGCAGTCCTGAATGTGAGAAAAGGTCCCCTCGTGTTTACAAATGCAAAATAATTTAATAGGAGAGCCGAGCTTGTCAGTCCGTCTGCCTTTAGCTATTGTATTATCTGAGAATATCAGCCATACTGAAAGGGCCGTCGGATTAATTCCAGAACTGGTTATTGGCCTTCTTTATTATCCATTTGTCATCCAAGTAACCAACACCATCGTCACCCTTCCTCCTTTTCAGTCCTATAGCTGTTTATTAGTATCCACCTTTTACATACTTGGATACTATTGTTTTTGCTGGTATCATTATTATTCTGACCTCAGAGTCTGGCGACGATTCCAGGTGAACCGGAGGAATTGAAAAGCCCTGGTTATATGTCATGGCATGGGCCATAGCTTACAGAAAAAAAAAATCCAAATTCTTGATGTGCAATGATTGGAAATGTTAGAAAGCGTCATATCAGTATTATGCTGTGAACAAGATAAGTTGGTCGTGTCTACTGGAGATTTCAATGGGACTTGCTCATGGACTCTGAATTGCCGAAAGTTGTGTCTTGGCCGTTGCTGATAGGAAAAAAAATCCAAACCTTCCGAATGGACTCATGGTCACTGTAAGAAACAGCTGTTGGAGTCTAGTGACTGTCCACAAGACATTTATAGAGTTCTAGTTTGTAATAATTTTGATTTTTTGGCAACCATCATCCACTCACTTGATGTAGTGCTGCCTACTTCTTCCTTAGCCTATATCATTTTTTTTTTCTCCACCTGCCCTCCTCTCTTCCTATTTCTCCCATCGTTCCTGTCACTTCTTATTGCTTTTCTTTCTATTACAGGTGGCTTTACATTGAGTGACAAGCCAAATGGTTTCCTGTAA
>NC_136972.1:9545183-9615183 GCF_032717465.1 Coenobita brevimanus | reverse complement strand
ATCCTCTAAAAGCACCATGGTGGACGGCAGGAAAAGAACAACACCAACCTGCAGTCCAGAGGTTCATGTTCAGGAATGTAGGGTCGGGGAACTTTTTTTTTTTTAGGATATTACTCAAAAACGTATTTGAGCAAAATGAAATAACCCCCAGACTTCGAGGTAAACAAACACAAGCCAATTTAGCCACGTCTGTGCCCACATCTGCTAATGGTATGGCGGGTAAGAAACAAATATAGTGATGCATGATACAGTGTTTTACATCTTATTCACTAAAACTTATATCATTTATGTGAAAAATCACTAATATACCGCACGCATTACCTCTCAAACCCCACGCTATACTCACTTTTTTTTTTTTTTTTTTTTTTTTGGATTTATCCCATTTGGGGTAATTTACCCTTGCTCACCGACCCCTGCCCTAGGGCAACAACAACAACAACAAACTGACTATTGTCAAGTTCCACATCAAATTACATTAACAGTAACGAATTTCTCTGTACCATACTTTAATCGAATTTCTTCCTGATAAGGGGAAAAAAACATGCAACTGGGACTGACAAGTGCCAACGCTGTTACCCAGCTGGACCACAAATATAATTCCACATATATGCTGCGGACCTGATAGAGCGTGTGTACTCTTGTCTGACGCATATCCCCAACATCTTTTACCTCAGTTGATTGCCTTGTGTAATCGAATTGGAGGCTTGATTTAATTCGCAACCAAGGTGACTAATAACTATGGCTCACCAGATTTGATCGTCCACAGCTTAGTATTCATTTAGAGGGGACCATTTCCATCAGATGAAAATAAACTAATTAAAGAATCGACAGGACAGATTATGCCTGCCTGATAACTAAGCTGAGTCTGTAGTATTATTTTCATTTTTTTTTTCCTCCTTAATTTCGCTGGACATGAAGAACTGATTCTAGGTGTGTGTTCATTTCTGATGTTGCTTCTTATCTTCTCTTTGAGTTTTATCTCTGTGTGTGTGTGTGTGTGTGTGTGTGTGTGTGTGATTTACTGTAGATGAAATTATGACAGCTGAGATGAATCTACGATAGATTCTTTTTAGTTTAGTTGCAGCAGTTAATCACGCTAAAGTAGAATTGATCAGGTGGAATTACTGGAGAAAACTGCGATGCATCGGGTAGAAATATAGGTCAAGTGAAGATGAGATACGTCAGGTAAAAATACGATAGGTTAGGTTAAATATGATGGGTCAGGTAAAACACGATAGCTCGGTGAAATTATGAAAGGTGGGGTGAAATAACGATAGGTCAGGTGAATTTACAATCAGTCAGGTGAAATTACCATAGGTCAGGTGAAACTGCTATAGCGCAAGTAAAATCACGATAACTCAGGTGAAATCATGATAGGTCAGGTGAAAATACGATAGCTCAGGTGAAACGATAGGTCAGGAGGAATGTTAAGTTCTTCATCACGTTGATGTCTGTTTTGTTTTATTCTTGCTAACCCCATAGAACTTCATTCAGTTTATAAGAGAGTGTTCGAACTGATGTCGTTAGATACTGTCTCCATTAAACCCTCACTGCATGAAAAATAAGGGAGGCAGCAAGAACACAATGGTATGCAGGCAGCAAGAACACAATGGTATGCAGGCAGCAAGAACACAATGGTATACAGACAACAACAACACAATGGCATGCAGGCAGCAACAACACAATGGTATACAGGCAGCGAGAACACAATGGTGTACAGGGAGCAAGAGCACAATGGTATACAGGCAGCAACAACACAAATGTTATGCAGGCAGCAACAACACAATGGTATGCAGGCAACAACAACACAATGGTATACAGGCAACAACAACACAATGGTATACAGGCAACAACAACACAATGGTATACAGGCAGCAACAATGCAATGGTGTACAGGCAGCAAGAACACAATGGTATGGAGGCAGCAACAACACAATGGTATGGAGGCAGCAGCAACACAATGGTATGGAGGCAGCAGCAACACAATGGTATGGAGGCAGCAACAACACAATGGTATGGAGGCAGCAACAACACAATGGTATGGAGGCAGCAACAACACAATGGTATGGAGGCAGCAACACAATGGTATGGAGGCAGCAGGGATAAACTAGAAATGATGTCATCTCATTGAAAGTTTTATTAAAGACAAATGGATAGATACTTTTAACCCTGTAGATCAGTAAAGGTCCCCTGTAATTTATTCTTGCTTGCATCAGACTCTTTTACTTAAGTTGGACTCCTATTATTGAAGAGGACAATAATTCTGAACTAATCTGATCGTGGTGAAAATTGCATTACAAACGTTTTCTTCGTTCTTACGGAGTTAATGGAGACTAATTAACTACCAATTAAGAGTTTTGAAGAATGGACGAATTTAAGAGAGAGAGAGAGAGAGAGAGAGAGAGAGAGAGAGAGAGAGAGAGAGAGAGAGAGAAAAAATGAAAAGAGAGAAAGAGAGAGAGAGAAAAAAGGAAGGGAATGGAAGTTAAAGGAAATGGATGACAAAACGAGAGAAAGAGGGAAATTGGAAGGAAATAAAAAACAAGATTAATATGTTGGAGAAACGAATGACTTAATATTTTTAGCAAGCCATCTGTTCTGCACTGGAACATATAACTTGACTGCTTTACTGACAATATCCGTAAATACTTTCCTGGCTTCATTAATACCTACTGTTCAAACAACGGGATTCCATCCACTAGAACTAATAATTTCCTTTTATTTTTGAAAATACGCTTTCTTGTAGTCGGGCAATTTCTCGTAACTAGCCCTGACATTGTTTTAACTTAAGTTAATGTTGATTATGATACAATGGACACAAGTACAAAAGCCTTCTCTTTCCATTAAATTAGTAAGTTTTTAGATGTGGGCAAAAGCAGGTCAAATACTTACGTCCTCTTGTAGGACAGTCCACGAACTGATACAATTAAAATCCTACAGTTTGGTGTACCTTTTTTTTTTTTTTTTTTTTATGCGAGGAAGAAGGAACCAAAGGCAACGAGCCCGCAGTAACAGTTCCCTCCAAGAGACAAACAAAATACAATAGAGAGCCAAAGTCAAGATCCGATCATTTTGAGATGCCTGGACACACTGCGTTTGAAAGACTGGAGATCATAGGCAGCAGGAAATACAGACAGAGGGAGACAGTTCCAGAGCTGACCTGTTGCATAAATAAAAGACTGGGAGTAACGGTCAACTCTTGCATTAGAGAACTGGACAGAAAAGGGATGAGAGTTTGCTGCCAGACGGGTGCTACGCGCCCGTCGTAAAGGTGGAGGAATGCAAGCAGACAGTTCAGAGGAGCAGTGACCATTAAAGTAGCGATAGAAAAGAGATAAAGATGCAACAGTGCGGCGAAGAGACAGAGGTTGAAGGGAGTCAGTAAGAGGGTGAGAGTTAACGAGACGAAAAGCCTTTGACTCCACCCTATTGAGAAGAGCTGTATGTGGGGAGCCTCCCCACACATAACAGTTGTACTCCACACAGGGGCGGATAAAACCCCTGTATAGAGTCAACAATTGTGCGGGGGTAGAGAAAGAGTGGAGTCAGCTTAGCACACCCAATCTCTTGGAAGCAGATTTTACAAGAGATGTAATATGATTTTTCCAAGATAAGTCCCGAGTAAATGAAACGCCAAGCATGTTCAAGGATGATGCAGGACTAAGCTGAATATTATTAAACATTAGTGGGTATACCTGTGGAAGATTTTGACGGGTTCATAGGTGTAAGAACTGAGTCTTAGATGCATTAAAAACAACCATATTATTTTTACCCCAGTCAGAGATATGAGCCAAGTCAGACATTAGGTGTGCCATAGCCTCATCCCTTGTTTGTTGAAGCAACCGTTGAGATGGGCGTTGCGGGAACCGAATGGAAAGGTGAAGGGTGGAGTCATCAGCGTATGAGTGGATAGGGTTAGATGTACAGCTTAGAAGATCATTAATGAATAAAAGGAAGAGAGTTGGTGATAGGACAGAGCCCTGAGGAACACCACTGTTGATAGATCTAGGAGAAGAACGATGGCCGTCTACAACAGCGGCTATAGAACGACCAGAAAGGAGGCTATAGATGAAGGCACAGATAGAAGGATAGAAACTGTAGGAGGGCAGTTTGGAAATTAAAGATTTATGCCAGACTCGATCGAAAGCCTTTGAGATGTCAAGTGCAATGGCAAAGCTTTTGCCAAAGTCCCGAAAGGAGGATGACCAGGAGTCTGAAAGGTAGGTGAGAAGATCGCCAGTGGAGCGTCCCTGACGGAACCCATACTGACGATCGGAAAGAAGGTTGTGATAGGAGAGATGCCTTAAAATTTTTCTATTGAGAATTGACTCGAAAACTTTTGAAATACAGGACGTTAAAGCAATTGGACGATAGTTAGAGGGTTGGGAGTGGTCACCCTTCTTTGGGACTGGCTGAATGAGAGCAAACTTCCAGCAAGAAGGAAAGGTACAAGTTGACAGACAAAGGTGAAAGAGTTTGCCTAGGCAGGGTGTAAGCACAGAAGCACAGTTCTTGAGAACAACAGGAGGGACCCCATCAGGCCCATATGCCTTGTTAGTACTGAGCCAGTGATGGCAGAAAATACACCAACTGAAGAAATTTTAATGTCAGCCATGAGGAAGTCAGAGGGGGGAAGTGATGGAGGAACAGCACCGGAATCGTCTAAGGTGGAATTGGAGGAGAAAGTCTGTGCAAAGAGATCTGCTTTATCAGTAGAAGAAATAGCTACAGAACCATCAGAGTAGAAAAGAGGAGGGAAGGATGATGAGGTAAAGTTGTTAGAAAGATTTTTGGCAAGGTGCCAGAAGGAGCGGGAAGAATTCGAGTTGGAGAGTTGAGAGCATTTAGTATTGATGAAATTATTTTTAGTAGAGCGAAGAACAGACTTAGCATGATTCCGGGCAGAAACGTAAAGATGATGTGATTCAGGGGTGGGTTGGCTCCGGTACCTTTTGTAGGCCCTCTCCTTGTTGCGGACAGCATTAGAACAAGCGTGATTAAACCAAGGCTTTCTTGCATTATTCAAAGGATATGAGAAAGGAATGTATGCTTCCATACCCGAGAGAATAACCTCCGTAATGCGCAAGGCACACTCAGATGGCTCATGGCCATGGAAGCAATAATCACTCCAGGGAAAATCAAAGTAGTACTGCCTGAGGGCCTCCCAGTCCGTGGCTCCAAAATGCCACAGACGACTTTTCCCTGGAGGGTCCACAGGCCGTACCAGAGTGATATGATAGGTTAAGGTAATAAGGTTGTGATCGGAGGAGCCCAACGGAGAGAAAAGATTAACAGAGTAAGTAGAAGGATTAGTTGTGAGGAAGGTGTCAAGAATGTTGGAGCTCTCTCCAAGGCGGTCAGGGATACGGGTAGGGTACTGTACAAGCTGCTCTAGGTCATTAAGGATAGAAAAGATGTAGACTTGTTCACCAGGTGGATCCGTGAAAGGAGAGGAGAGCCAAAGGTGGTGGTGAACATTGAAATCTCCAAGAATGGAGATTTCAGAGAAAGGAGAAATGATTAGAATGTGTTCCATCGTAGAAGTAAGACAGTCGAAGAATTTTTGATAGTCAGTAGAATTAGGGGATAAGTAAACAGCACAGATATATTTAGTCAGAGAATGACAGGAAAGCTGAAGCCAGAGTGTGGAGAATTCAGAAGAATCAAAATCAGGAACACGAGAGCAAGATAAGTCGTTGCGTATATATACACAACAGCCACCTTTGGCTTTGAAATGAGTATAGAGAAAGTAGGAGGATACAGAAAAGGGTTTGCTGTCAGTTGCCTCAGACAGCTGAGTCTCCGTTAGAAAAAGAAGGTGAGGTTTAGAGGAGGAGAGGTGGTGCTCAACAGAGCGAAAGTTAGAGGAAAGGCCACGAATGTTGCAGAAATGAAAAAGAAGAGAGTCAGACAGTGGTTCCAGGCACCTCGAGTCGTCACCGGGAGAGGGGCGGATGGTGGGGGCATTTATGGTCCCCCCCCCTGGGGATTCCGAGGCTTGATGAATCGACGCCATTTCTGGTGAATTTTGAATAGGAAGTGTAGTGTGTACTGTGCATGTAGTTTGGTGTAGATAGTTAGAGAAATTTGTACTGGAGAGCATGCTGGCCTACTCTCTGTGTAACTGAGACACTGAAAAAGTTCAGCAAAGGGGGATGGTCAGGAACTAGTCCTGAGGGCTGATGAAACGGGAGCTCCAGCACTCCCTGTCATCAGCTTTCCATCCACCTCGGGAGTACTGCCCTGCTCGACTGGTGCTACCGTCTACTCTTTCCTTGTGAAGATACGACCCATGTGGCTACTGGTAAATCAAAATCACCAAAGACTACAGAATTTTGGTTGTTATATGTTTCAGCAGTTTGGTTGTAAATTTCACTGACAGTATTATGGACTATGCTGGTGGACAGTTAATTAACCCAAGTACTGTTTGGATATTAGATCTATTTTTTTTTTTAGGTGGAGATACATAGTCTGAATGATGTCGACAGAGAGTATAGGAATTACAACTGAAGAAGTCCTCTTTTAATAGGCCTATATAACAGTACACCACCCCTAGGTCTGTTATTTCTCTCACTGCTGAGAGACCAAAGACTGTGTAACCGTTTCGTTGGTGCCTTCATGCAAAGGTGTCAATTCCTAACACCTTACTCATAGACAGAACATTTTATATGCAGGTATCAGTGGGGAAAGGAAATATAAAATGTCCCAAGCCCTTTAGTGTACTCCCATGTTCACGGAAAAATAGAGTCAAACATTATCTATACATACATACATACATCTTTAACTATATCTGTCTATCTGTCTGTCTATCTATCTATCTATCTATCTATATCTCTCTCTCTCTCTCTCTCTCTCTCTCTCTGTATATATATATATATATATATATATATATATATATATATATATATATATATATATATATATATATATATATATATACAATATATATATATATATATATATATATATATATATATATATATATATATATATATATATATATATTATATATGTGTGTGTGTGTGTGTGTGTGTGTGTGTGTGTGTGTGTGTGAGTGTGTGTGTGTGTGTTTAAAAAATACGATATAAAAGACACACACACACACACACACACGCACAGCATAAAAATAAAAAGTTAATCAGATTAAGTATATGTATACATGTTCTTTACGGGAAAATTTGAAAAAAAAAAAAATACTGCATAGTCGCTGAAAGAACGTCACGGCGGCCAAAACCTCTGTGAGGGAAGAAAAGCGTTCTTGTTAAGGACGAGTTCCTCGTTTGGAATAAGCCGATCCTTCTAGGCTTTGAGTGGCATCAACAGGAAAAAAAAAAAAAGGAAATAATTTTGCCGTTTTTTTTTTCTCTCTTTAGTACAATTACGTCCTTTAAAATATGAACGTTTTAGTAACTAAGTATTGAATGAGATGGAAATTGTATATCTTTGCAGTACGAAAATTAATCATTCCTGATGCCGGGAACCACCAGATGACTTATATCAGGTTATGACAGTCTCAAAGTTATGGAATGGTTTTAACTACATATATGTGCTTTCTGTCTGTATGTGTGTTTGAAATGAAAGGAGTTTGGCGAAGACTGGTGTTTGGAATATTGTTTGGAAACTTGCTTTGTGTTAAATGTGTTTTATATTGGTTGAACTACTTGCTTTTTCTCTCTCTATCCTAAATATATATATATATATATATATATAATATCCATCATCATCATCCAATCCTACAGTGCCCCATGAGGAGCGTAGGAGCTCGGGGCTTGGCAGTTAGTCCCGACATTTAAGATGAGAGTGACCAGCCTCACTCATCCCTGAGTGGCATTATATGAGGAATCAACCCCAACCATCCCTTGGATATAAACCTTCACCGCCTCAATCCGATTGGAGCGCAATAATTACCCATTAAACCACCAGGCGACAAAATTTGGTTACATGGTTACCACCCAGCGTAGTAAATGGTTTCCTGGTGCACAGGAAACCATTTGGTTTGTCACTCAGTGTAGAGTCACCCACAGGCTGAAGGAAGTGGAAAGAATGAAGGAAAGAAAAACAGAAGAGGGAGTGTAATGTCACCCATAAGCAGACGGACAAGGAAAGAATGAAGGGAAGAAAGACAGAAGAGAATGGAAGGAAAGAAGGATGGAGAGGAAAGGGCAGACACCCGAGAGCAGCACTACATCGAGTGAGTGGATGGTGCGCGCCCCCACCATGCATAGCATACTTCTCTCTCTCTCTCTCTCTCTCTCTCTCTCTCTCTCTCTCTCTCTCTCTCTCTCTCTACGCAATTGTTCTTGAAAGGTTTTGTAGCTATGCTGATCAGCCACACACACATAAACTCTCTCTCTCTCTCTCTCTCTCACACACACACACACACACACACACACACACACACAAACAAACAAGGTCGTGGTGGTAGTGCTTGCAGGCAGTGGTAGTGGTAGTGGTAGTGGCAGGCGGTGTTAGTGGTGGTGGTTGTGGTGATAGTGTGGGCGGCGGCAATCTGCTCCGTGAAAGTTTATGTGATACCGTAATAACCCTCGCCTGAAGTGACGTGCACCAGACACCGCCGCTCCTGTCCTCCTCTTCCACCTTCCTTCCTTCACATTGCTATCTTTTATATTATTTACAGCTTCCACCTCACCCTTTAAATATTTTTGTCTCTCAGTCTGTCTATCTATCAATCTCTCTGTCTATCAATCTTTCTATCTATCTATCTATACAAATGGAAGATACTTTGCTGTGCGTCTTACGTCTGTCTTGCCTTCTTTCTTCATACAGACATATGTGGAAAGAGAGAGAGAGAGAGAGAGAGAGAGAGAGAGAGAGAGAGAGAGAGGGGCTGAACATTCAATGCCTCTTGTTCCCTCACTCCCAAGGACACTAAAATCAACACAGACATCCTTTCTTCACCCTAACATATATCTCAACTAATCCACTTTGGTGAGGGTCCATTGAGAGAGAGAGAGAGAGAGAGAGAGAGAGAATACAGTTTTCCCCATTCTGCATAATTAGTCCCTCTTTCATTTTTCTAATATAGATAGGTATTTATCGTCCCCATTATTATATATATATATATATATATATATATATATATATATATATATATATATATATATATATATATATATATATATATATATATCTATATATATATATATATATATATATATATATATATATATATATATATATATATATATCTATATCTATATATATATATATATATATATATATATATATATATATATATATATATATATATATATATATATATATATATATATATATATATATATTTATGTGTCTGACTCTGTTTCCAAGGCCAAGTAATCCCCTACATGCCATACACCTCCACATGTCACTACTTCGGCGCCAACACCCACCATCCATATTAATACACGCTAGGACTGTCTCATAAAGAACTGGTGTATTGGTATTAGCGGGGTATTTTTATGACATGTCAACGAGTCTCGCGGTAGATCAGTAAAGTCTGTTATATGAAACTCAAATCCTTAAACTGTTTCTTACTTCAGCCGGGACTCGAACCTGGGCCCATTAGGACTGTAGGCCACCTCTCCACCTATTCAATCACCACCTCCCCCATGATGATGAGCTGTTTAGTACAGCTGATAGTGAATGGAAGATGATTTAACTGGGTCGGGTTAAAAGATGTGTTATTTGGGGGTCAGTCTATTTACCCATCCAGCTACCTATCTATCTGTCTATCTATCTATATCTATCTGTATCTGTCTATCAATTTCCATCTATCTATCAATAAATATAGATATAAATAAAGATATACAAATATTTCCATTCGCCTTATTCCGGTAAGAGGTGGCCACAAACAAATAGCCTCCACGCCGCCCTGTCCTCTGCCACGTGGCTGCTCTACCTCTAACTCTTACTCTCCTTTGATATATCTATCCACCTCATCCCTCCATCTCATCCTTGGTCTCCTTCCCCTCCTCCTCCCTCACAGACAGTATTCGAGATAGTCTATCATTCTTCATCTCTCCACTTTAACCGTTCATCTCATCTATGGTTTCCCACTCCTCCTTTCCCCCTCCACCTCAGTCACAGACACTACTAGTCAGTCTCTCATTCTCTATCCTCTCCACTCCATCCTATTACCTCATCCTTAGTCTCCTCTCCCCCCTGCTCTCCCTTTCCACGTCACTTACATACACTCTTCTAATCAGCCTCTCATTCTGCATCCTCTCCATTCCACCTGTCCACCTCATCCATGGTTCCCCCCTCCTCTCCCCCTCCACCTCAGTTGTATAGACTCTTTTCCCTCGTATATTTCTCATCCCCATCCCGTTATCTCATTCTTGGTCTCCCCCTCTTCCTCTCCTCCTCCACCTCACTCACATGCACTTCTCTCTTTCAGATAATATTATCTCTCCACTTCATATCTCCAACCCATTCTTTATCTCCCCCTCCAACTGTCTCCCTACACCGCACTTGCACACATTCTTCTAGTCAGTCCCTCATCATGCATTCTTTCCAGGTGGCCAAACCATCCCAGAGTATTTCTCTTAACACTTTCAATTACAGCCACATCAACACCACAACGCTCCTTCACTTCCCCATCTGTCTGTCTCTCCCCGTAATTCCTCGACCTTTGTTCTCTCCCTGACTGATATATCCAGGTAATTATCATCCATGGCATTAAATTGTGTGGCCGAAGTATAATTAGAAGTGAAGCAGTGATGATGAAGGGGATTGAAGAATGATGCTAATTGGGTCAGGTGTGTAATGGTAGTGGAATGGGAGAAACTAGGCGAGTTTCTTTTTGTTTCTTGAGAAGAGTGAAGAGGAAGAGGGCCACACTGCCAGCTCGGGAGTCACTCGTCCCCGTACTGTGGTGACTCACTTTAATAAATTTTAATTTCGTCAACTAGCCCTACGAAACTCTGCCAAACTTAAAAACACAAACATCTATATCAGTAAGGACCTGTGAATCGTCTGTACAAGCAAGAAAAGCCCAATTACCTGAGCTAAAGAAGGCAAGAGCAGAAGGGAAAATTGCCTTCTTCAGTCATACTAAGTTAATCATTCGAGAGCGGAGGGAACGGATATCACTGTTGCAGCGATTCACCACGAAGACCTCGGAGGAACATCGGGCTGATGTGGGTGCTGTGGCTGATGCTGTTCCAGCCGGTGCTGACTGCATGGGCGCTACTTTTTTTCCGCACTTGGATGATGATGAAATTCTTGATCTGCTGAATAAGAGTTCATCAATGTTAACTTATGATGAATTTAATACCTTAAATTACCATTTCAGTATAAATAATGATACAAATTATTTAAGCAACTCTGATGAGTTAAGTGGTTTAATTATTTCATTGCCTATTTCTAAATATTATAATCAAGAAGATTCCTATCAATTGTTAAACAGTAAAAATTCTTATCCAATACTGTTACTGTACAACATTAATAGTATTCCCACTAATTTAGAAAAGTTTCTATTATATTCTGGTATCTGCAAATTGTCGTATTATTGATATAATGGCTTATTGTGAACCACAACTTTCCAAAGATACTGAGGATTTATATAAACTGAAAGAATATATGTTATATACTAATAATGGTAACCATTATGGAGGGGGGGGGGTTGTCTATGTGAAAAAAATTGTTTCTTGCCATGTTTGTGATAGTTTATGTATGATGAGTGATACTATCGAAACATTATTAACAGAAGCCTCCTAAGTAAACGCATAATTTGTTGTGTTCCATATCGGAGACCAAGTGCAAGCATCCTGTCATTTATAGAAATATTAGAATAAAAATCGTAGGGACATAGTTGTAACTGGTAAAAAATTTATTTTGCTAGGGGATTTTAATATCAATTTACTTAATAATTTGCAAACAATTGTTAGAACGTTCATAGATTTACAAGCCAGTTTTGGATATTTTCCATGCATCAATAAACCCACACGAGTAAAAAAGAAGAGTGCCACGATCATTGTTCACATATGGATTAACAGCCTCGATTTTACATCAGGATCCGGTATTTTGTTTACCGATGTAACTGGTCGTTTTGCTCCAATTATTCATTGTAAAAGTAAGCGTGAAAAAGAACCATTAATTTCTTCATTTAGAGATTAAAACAACGTGAATCAAGAGCTTTTATGTCGGGCAATGAAAGAGGAGTTCGATAACACACCTTTAGATAACAATCCATATAAAGCTTATTATATAGTTTCAGATGCCATAACAAGGATAGTGGATTCCCCTTAAAACAATAAAATTAAAGCAAAAGAAGTCAACAAACCATAGGTTACATCTGAATTACTTGGGCATATCAAGGAGAGACATAAATTATACCAGAAATATATAAAACGCCCTTTGACATTTGGAACTCATTATAGGGAATACAGAAACAGGGTTAACAACATGTTGGAAACGACAAAGAAGCATAATTATAATACTAAATTTAAAGATAGTGCAGGTAACTAAGGAGGAACATGAAAATTAATCAATGAAGTGATCAACACTCAAGAAAAAAGGAACCAAAACATAGAACATATCAGTATCAACAAATGTAATACTAGTGATTCACAAATGATAAGTGATTAGGCTACGTTAATAACTATTTCTCAAATATCGGTCTTCAGTTATCTAATAAGCTTCCAACCTGTATTTTATCTCCCATGTGTTGTATGTTGAACACCTACCAAGACCTTGTACTGTTGGATACATCAGAGGAAGAAATTATTTCTATAATATATCTATAAAAGATTCAGCACCTGGATATGATGGTATTCATGTTAAGGTAATTAAAATAACCGTAACAATCCTGGCTCCTATTATCTCAAAACTAATTAATCTGTCTTTTCGATCAGGTATTTTTCCAGAGAGGTTAAAAGGGACTAAACTCATACCTATTTACAAAAGGGGAAAAATGGGTGATGTTTCCAACTATCGACCTATTTCAATATTCCAGTTTTAAGTAAAATCTATGAACGAGCTATGTTCGACAGATTCAGTGATTTTCTTACAACTGATAATATCTTAACGGAATTTCAGCTTGGATTCAGGAAGAATCTTTCTCCAACATTAGCACTTACAAAATTAATGACTCATGTGCTGCAGGAATTAGGGCGTGGCAAATATGTAATAACACTATTTTTGGATTTAAAAAAAAGCTTTTGGTACATTAAATCATGAAATCTTGATTTTGAAACTGCAGCATTATGGTATAAGAAACACATGTCTTAAATGGTTTCAGAGCTATTTATGCAATAGAAAACAACATACTTCAGTAAATAAAATAACGTCAGGAGATGTAGAAGTCAAAACTGGAGTTCACCAACAGTGCCGGTCCTACCACTAGGCAAACTAGGCGACCGCCTAGGGCGGCATTGATTTGGGGGCGCCAGATTTTTAGATATTCTAGCAAATATCTGCTGATCAGTGTGATGATCAGTGATTCAGTATGCTTAAGGGGTACTGTTAATAAATGTGAACTCTACGATTAAAATCTTTTGTAGAAGCCAGTAACTTGTAATAGTAGAATAGGAATTTATTGGAAGAGTATTTAAGGAAGAGGAAATTATTGGAACATTTTTTGGTTGGACTTAAAAGCACTTTAGAGAAGGCATAAAATGATTTCGAAGCTATAATAAATAGGTTTGCAGTAATATGTGTACTATGTAGTTAATTACACTATATTTAAGCTCCAAAACTTTACTATTCTAGTTATTATTTTCGTACATTCTTTCGAAGGTGGATTTCGTGAGTTTGCTGTATTACAGGCCGGCCATGATGCGAAATGGTGGTCTGCTAAGGTTAGACAAGATTCACCAGCACTGCGGAGGCGTGAAGAGTAACGGGACTCGGGAGTTAGTGTTTCGTCATTTGTGTTGGTTTGCAACCCCAGACTCTACTGTATTGGTGAGTTTTTAACATTTTATTTTCAACTGCTAGGACATAAGATGAAACTTTTGTGTTGTGATTGTTTGTCGTGGTGTGTGGGGATTGGGTTCGGGCTGAGCCATTGTTGTGTTTTGTGCAACCTGTTTAAGGCCACTACCATAGTTAATATTTTACCAATTGTGATTTAAGCATTATATATTTCTGATTCTGAGCAGTCCTATGGTGTATCGCGAAAAATTTAAAGAGGAATTGCACAAATTGTATTAATAGTTATGTTTGGAATAGGCTATCTCCAAATTTAAAGATTTATGTTGCCAAAGGGATATGAATATTGGAGTGTTTTAGGTTTACATTTACAATTACAGTGAATTGTAAATAAGTTTATTTTTTTTAGAATTACAGAATAAAACCAGTTATACGAGGCAAACAATTATTGTTTAATTAATTCTCATCTCTTCCATAGCCTAATCAGTGATGAACAAGGTAAAATAGCTACTAGAAGAAAACCGTCTGGGGCTGAGAGTCGTAAAGGAAAAGCGAAGAAAGAGGAAGAACAAGCCAAGCTAGAGGGATCTTTCCTGAAGTATCTTAAGCATCATTCGAAGGAAGAGGAAATAATATTCCCACAGCATCATCAGCATGTTGAAGATACCCCACAGCGTATTCAGACTACTGCTGACTTTTCTTGTGCTAGTAGATCAAAAGACTCAGTGAATTTTATCCACGGTGAAAGATTATTGACGGGTGAGGGCAGTTCACAGCAACAAACGGATCAACATGACATAAAAATACCCTCTGACAGCACATCCCCAAAGGCAGATACAGAAAATACAGAAAGCGATGTTAAAGAATTAAGTAGCAAGATTTATGATGATGTCAGTTTTCAAGTAACCGAAACAGAAACGGCAAACACCCTGAATTATGGTGACCCAGCTACTTGGCCAAAATGTGATGATAACGTCCGATGTTTGTTGGTTGAGCATGGCGTGGATCAAATACAAATTTATGATTTTCCCAAGGACGAAACAGGCAGGAAATTCTCTACACATCACTACACAAGAACACTACCCAATGGTGAAACACTTCAACGAAGCTGGCTGCAGTATTCCGTCTCCAAAAATAAGGTGTTTTGTTTTTGTTGCAAAGTATTTAAAAGTAAAATTAATGTTTCTTCACTAACACAAAATGGCTCAAATGATTGGAAAAACATAGCAGCTATTCTCTCTTCTCACGAGAAAAGTATTGACCATCTAGAGAATTTTCATCAGTGGAAAGAACTTGAAAAACGATTGAAAACTGGGACATCTATTGATGAACAAAACATTAGAGCACTGAAGCAAGAAGAAGAGTACTGGCGTCAAGTACTAGATGGACTGATTTCATTAGTGAGAGTTCTTGGTGAGCAAAACCTCGCATTTCGTGGAAGTCATGAAAAATTATACACTCCTCATAATGGTAACTTTTTAAAATTTGTGGAATGGCTAGGTGAGTATGACCCTGTTATGAAGGAACATCTTCGCAAAGTAAGAAATCAAGAGACACACGTCCATTACCTTGGGAAACATATTCAAAATGAACTAATTCAGCTCTTGGCAAATGCTGTTCAGAAAATTTTTTTTGAAGCTGTACGTGAGGCAAAGTATTTTTCGATTATTCTAGATTGTACACCTGACGTAAGTCATGTGGAACAGATGACACTGATAGTTCGTTATGTGGACATTGCCAAACCAGATATGGAAGGTAATGAGATGCAAGATTCACTGGTGAAAATAAAAGAAAATTTCTTGGGTTTCATACCATTAAAGGAAACTACTGGTTCTTTCATGACGGAAACTATTTTGCAAAAACTAGATGAATTGTCACTGTCAGTTGAAAATTTACGAGGTCAAGGTTATGATAATGGGAGTAACATGAGAGGCAAGGAAAACGGAGTACAGCGTAGAATACTGAACATTAATCCCAGGGCATATTTTGTTCCATGTAGTGCACATAGTTTGAATTTGATTCTTAATGATGCTGCAAGATGCTGTTTGGATGCTACTAAATTTTTTGACCTCGTGCAACATATTTATGTCTACTTCTCTGCATCAACTCGCCGTTGGAACGATCTTACATCGCATGTACCTTCACTAGTTGTTAAACAATTGAGTGAAACAAGATGGGAGAGTAGAATTGATGCTCTGAAGCCCCTTAGGTATGAGCTTGGTAAAGTTCTTGATGCATTAACTGAAATAGCCAATGACTCTACCCTCATAGGATCAAGTGGTACGTCTACACGTGCAGAAGCTGAATCTCTCGCAAATAGCATTTCTAAGTTCAAATTTGTTGCCTCACTGATTGTGTGGTACAACATTCTTTTTTAAATTAACTTAGCAAGCAAGCATCTGCAGTTAACAAATGCGACATTGGACTCAGCCATTAAACAACTGGAGCATTCTAAAAAGTACCTTACTGACTGCAGAAGTGATAAAGCTTTTGAAGAGATGCTCGTAGATGCTCGTGATTTAGCTGATAATCTAGAACTATCAAGCGAATTTGAACCTGAGCCAATCCGCATCATAAGAAAAAAACAGCAGTTCTCATATGAAGCAAGAGATGAACCTATCCAGGACCCCAAGCAGAATTTCAAGGTGAACTTCTATTTTGCTGTTATAGACGCAGCAATTCACTCAGTTTCAGAACGATTTGAACAAATTTCACACCTTGAATCTGTGTTCGGCTTTCTTTACGATATCCATTCTCTAAGGGACAAGTCAACACAACAACTAATGGATATGTGCCAGAAGATGGAGTCTGCTTTGCAGGGAAAAGATTCTAAGGATATAGATGCTCAAGATTTATGTAATGAATTGAAGGTCATTGCAAGAAGACTCGAAAAAAGCTGTGGGCCTCTGAACGTACTAAAGGATATTTGAGAACAGAAACAGGTAGACAGTTTTCCAAATACCTATGTTGCTCTTCGGATACTCATGACTCTACCTGTTAGCGTTGCTAGTGGAGAACGAAGCTTCTCAAAACTTAAATTAATAAAGACATACCTAAGATCCACAATATCACAAGAGAGACTTTCTGGACTAGCCACTCTTTCAATTGAGCATGACATTGCTCAAAGACTATGTGTAAAGGAACTGATAACAGATTTTGCAAAGCAAAAAGCTCGCAAAGTTAATTTCTAAGAAAGATAAATTGTCATTGCAAAGGTTTATTTTTAGTTCATGTGCAGTTGCTTTTCATTTTCATGTCAGCAAATAGATAAAGTGTTATGGATCTTGATGATAAATAATAAGTTTTATTATGAGAATAAAAACATACTTTTTTTTATACTTTTATGTATATAGATATTGTACATCAGTTTTATTACAATTAGCTTCAAACTGATGTGTACAGGAATGTTAATAAAACGTCACATCATTCACATGTCTGCTATACAGAGGGGAAATGAGATGTATTACGTACATGTTTATTAATATTGCAATAAAAATGCACCATAGTCATGTTTTTCTCTTCCAAGCTTGTGTGCATAAAAATTCAAGATGGGTGGGAGGGTGGGGGGCGACACCACCAGTTTGCCTAGGGCGTCAGATGTCCTAGGACCGGCACTGTTCACCAAGGATCAATATTAGGTCCCTTACTATTTTCAATATACATAAATGATATTGTTAAGTCATCAAACTTATTAAAATTTATTGTCTTTGCTGATGATACAAATATTACTTATTCAGTATATGATATGCTCTTATTATCGAGCACATTGACTCTTAAATTAAGTTATGTTACAACTTGGCTAACAGCAAACAAATTATCTATAAATATTGAAAAAAAAAAAAAAAAAAGTATCTAGTATTTGTGGGCAATAATATTTTGGAAAGAAATTTTACGATCAAATTATGCGGGGAAACAATACAAAGTTCATTTTAATTAAGTACTTAGGAGTCTTGATAGACCAAAATATTAGATGGAATTACCACATAGCATATATATACAATAAAGTCTCTAGATTATCAGGCATACTACATAAAGCAAAACATCTATTAACCACTGACACACTCCTCACACTATACTACACATTAATTTATCCTCATTTACATTATTGCAATGTTGTTTGGGGTATGGCTCACATGACTAATTAAAAACCACTACAGGTGCTTCATAAAAGGATAAGAGCAATGATTTAAAAGCTACAAAATTCTTAAAATTAGTAATATTTATGTACTTGAATTTTTAAAATATTTCCATGAACAGTTGTATTTAATTCAATCTGTTGAACTGCAGACGGCATATCAAATACATAATATGAATACCAGAAACAGAAATCATATTAGATCACTTTTTCCAGTTGCTGAATCTCAAAAAAGATTTGTATCATATTATGGATGTTTAAAATGGAATGATCTGCCTGAACACTTAAAGTGTATTAATAAGAAAACCACGTTTAAAATAAATACAAAGAATTACATACATAGCCCATAGTAATTTGAGAGGAGCCTGTGGAGTCACATGGAGAAACAGACTGACAAATGAGGATGTGAAGGAGCGTTGTGGTGTGGGTGTGGATGTGATAGGAAGCGTTAGGAGAAACACATTGAGGTGGTTTGGCCACGTGGAGAGGATGGAGAGTGAGAAACTGACGAGGAGAGTGTATGTGAGTGAGGTGGAAGTGGAGAGACGGAGGGGAAGGCCAAGGATGAGATGGGGGGATGGAGTGGAGAGGTATATGAGCGAGGGGTGTGTGAATTGGGAGCAGGGCAGTGAAATGGCGGGGGATAGGGTGATGTGGTGGCGATTTGTTTGTGGCCACCCCGTATAAGGGATTAAGGCGTCTGGCAATAGATAGATAGATAGATAGACATATTAATTACTCATTAGTCATTTATATATTGTTCATGCACTAGGCATTCATATGAGTATGTATGTGTATATGCAAGTGTTTATGCATTTACTGTATGTGTATGAATTCGTTAATAGAATCTCACGTATATGTTCTGGAATTAATGCACGTTGTAAATATTAATTGTTGCGATTTATATGTTGATTATATGCAATGTACAGTAAATGCATAAGTTTGTCTGTATACAAGTATTGTACATTTGCAAGGCCTCTCTATTTATTTATATTTTCTTAGGGGACTGTAAAAAATGCTTCAGTTAACGGTCCCAGCCATGTTTATATAACTTGTATTAAAAATTATGTACCGGTGCCTATATATATATATGACTAATAAACTACTTGAATTGAACTGAATTGAACTGAAGTGGATGGCTGAAGCAAGGATGTTTGTATGATGTGCAAAAAGAGTTTATCTGTCTGTCTGTCTTTATCTGTCTTTATCTTTGTCTGCCCGTCTATAGATGTATTAATTTACTTCTGTCAATCTGTTTGACTGTCTGTCTCACTGTAACTGTTAGTCTATCTGGCATTCTACCTATCCGTCTGTGTATCCACCTATCTATCTATATCTGTCTATCAGTGTGAATGGAAGATTGCGTTTAATTAGTACATCTGACCACGCTATTTTTTCTTATATTAATGTTTATATTCATTGCTTTTATTTTTGCTTCAACCAAGTAATTTTACAGAATATAACTAACCGAAGTCCTCCCCTACCGAATAAGTGGAGTAAGGCTTTATAATTTCTCTATTCTTCTATCCCCTCCAGTTAGGAAAGTCTTTACTAAGACAAATGAAGTCTGAAGATAGAGCGAAGTGAAAAAAAAAAAATATACAAGTCCCGAATGACACCTTCATATATATATAAATATATATATAGGTATGTATGAACATGTATGTGTGTGCATGTGCTTGTTTTCACAATACCCCATGTTCATGAGTTATTGTGAAAACTAAGCAGATATTCCTAGCAGTGTTTAAAGCTTTGCATAATCTGTATCGTATCACACAGGGTAAATTACAATTTCAAATGCAAAGGTGATGCAAAGGGTAGCACAGCAAAAAAAGTGCCATCAGGTATTTTTATCGTTATTCAAGAACAATATCAAAAGGTAATAGTGATACTATAAGGTCAGATGATTTTATACAGCTGAGAGTGAGTCATACGAGCCTGAGTGTTAGACAGGCAAGTAGATGTGTGTGTGTGTGTGTGTGTGTGTGTGTGTGTGTGTGTGTGTGTGTGTGTGTGTGTGTGTGTGTGTGTGTGTGTGTGTGTGTGTGTGTGTGTGAGACCTCTTAGTTAGTAGTTGCTTCTGACAAGGTCTCCTCAGGAGAGAGAGAGAGAGAGAGAGAGAGAGAGAGAGAGAGAGAGAGAGAGAGAGAGAGAGAGGTAAAATGAGATTACAAGGAATACTTTTACAAATCTGTATTTACACTCTAATGATTATTGTTGCATGCAGTTTAATATTGTTCAACAAATCTAGACCCAAACTTGGAAAAGAAAATGAAAACATCCATATATAATTGGTATTTCATGACAGACAGACCAACAGAGAGACAGAGAAACCGACAGACAGGCAAACCATATTTGATTTGATGTACTGTAGGTGACGCGGGTAAGTAAATGGAATTCCTTCTTTATTATTTAATTTGTGGTACTGGTTATTCCAAAGCCACATCATTTAATCGGATGAGTGGATGACTACAAATTGCTTAAGCCCTTGACTTTGAAATAAGAACCTGTTACTGTATTCGGTTATGACGATATTTTTATTTATTAATCTAGTTATTTATTAGTTGGTTGGGAGAAGCTCACCTCCCTAATACAGTAAAAAATTATCTTTAATATTTTAGCTTATAATTACAAAAGCTTTTTTTTCATTCCTACTGACATCTTGGTATTGTATTTACTCGAAGACCATCCTTCCAACCAGAGTTAAAAATGACGCTCAACCTAATCTGTAGTAGCTGCAACCCCCAGGCTTATCTGGGCATGAACCCAGTAGAATGTAGGCTGATGTTACCCATCTCCTGCCGTCCACCATCCTCCTTTTGTGGAATATGGAGGGACTTGAGGACCCAGACTCGGTGTAAACCCAGTAGACTGTAGGCTAAAGTAACTCCTGCAGTCCACCATCCTCCTTTTGAGTGATAGAGGAGATGAAGAAAGTTTGTAAAACCAGGCAATGGAGCAGCTCAGTCCCATCCGTGCCAGCACATAAAGGCGTCCCTCATTAGAGATTCCGTCAGTACCGTATTCCCTGATAATGATATTCAGCACAAACTGGCAAATTAACCATTGCAAAACATAATGCCAACCCATTTTAACTCGACGGAAAAGGAAAAAAAAATTACTGGATATTGTTGCCAATTAAGAAGGATCAGTATTCAACAGTCATGTGGAGAGAATGGAGAATGAGAAACTGACTAGGAGAGCGTATGTGACTGGGATGGAGGGAGAGAATAAGGATGAGATGGGGGAATGGAGTTTAGATGTATGTAGAGACTGACTAGGAGTGTGTATGTGACTGAGGTAGAGAGTGAGACTGGAAAAGAGACGAAGGAATGGAGTTGAAATGTGTACAGAGATCAACTCGAACAGTGTGTGAGACTGTGGTGGGGAGGGAAGGGGGAGGGGGAGACCTAGAATAAGATGGAGGGATGGAATGTAGATGTATGTTGAGACTGACAGCGAGGGTGTATGAGATTGAGGTGGAGGAGAGAAGAGGAAGGGGAAATTGAGGATTAGATTCAGGGATGAAAGGGATATGTAAACAGAGACTGACTAGGACAGTGTATGTGACAGAGATGGAAGGGAGAAGGGGGAGGGGAGACCAAGAATAAGATGGAGGGACGGAGAGGTATAAGAGTGAGAGGGATGTGAGCTGGAGAGAGGGCAGCCTGTTGATGGAGGACAGAGTGACTTAGAGGTGATTTCTATGCGCTTTATTCCTGAATAATGAAATATAAAATTAAGTCATCGTAATTGACTAAACCTTCCAGTGATTAGTACTGTGGTTGTGAAATCCCCCTGTGTGTGTGTGTGTGTGAGAGAGAGAGAGAGGCTATCTAGGTCACTGTCGCTGAGACCTCCTTGAGCATGGCATTAACCCAACTTCCTCAAAGTGAGAATAAAGGAGGAATGGCAGTCAAGAAAAGGGAAAGAGTAGGGAATCTAAGTGAACTCTGTTCGCCTATTCTCTCTCTTCACTCTAACTTGGCGTAAAATTGTCGTCTACCCATCTTGAATACTGATCTGTAGTGAGGTATTAAAACTAAATGCAACTAACGAAAAAGTGTCTTAGAAGGGATGTAGAGCCTCGAAGATATGTAGAGCCGTAAAACTGTCTTTTTCTGCCACTCTAATACTTGAAATGAAGGAAACAAATCTGGGACAAGTTATGGCTAAAAGGGTAAATAGGCCAAAAATTGCAATCTCTCCATCTTGGCTGCTGAGTTGTAGCAACAGATTAAGACAATAATTATGGTGCTAGTGTCAGAAGTGAGCAACAAGGTCAAGAATACACCTTACATCAGGTATGCGGTCAAAATACCTGCCACCTGTCGCATAACCAATCTGTCATAGAACCAGTCAGTCATTAAGCCAGTCTGTCATAAGACCTGTCTGTCATCGAACCCGTCTGTCACCAAGCCTGTCTGTCATCGAGCGTGTCAATCACCAAGCCTGACCTTCACCAAGCCTGTCTGGCACAAAGCCTATCTGTCACCAAGCCCGCATGTCACCAAGTCTTCATCCAGACCACGTTTTTGCTGATTGTCAAACCTCCAGTGATTCGGTGACCTGCAACTCGCCCCCCTTCACCTCCCACCAACTAGCAATACCAAGTCAAACCACACCCAACGCTATATGCTGTATAAAATGGTGGTGAGTTAATACCATTCAGTAACAAGTTCTTCTGTTATCTTTGGCCAATAATCTTTATGCATTATTTTTTTCTTCCCTTACCCAATTGAATTACTGTACTTAAAACAACTTCCCCAGATTATTATTCATACCCTCAATTTTATTTTTCTATATTCATCGATACGATCACTTCATTTGTGTATATATATATATATATATATATATATATATATATATATATATATATATATATATATATATATATATTTACAGTAAACCCTCAAAGATCCGGACTAATTGGGGGTATATCCCTGTCCGGATCTCGAAAAATCCGGATCTTCCAGAAATTATATAAATTTGCTCATATGAAAGAAAACTTATGGTGGTTTAGGTATAACTTAATGCAAAATAAAAACAAACAGTTATTTTTTATATTCACCTTGCCAAAGTGTCACTTTCTGTTGTTCATCCTCGGGTTCTAGTGGGGGTGCCTCTGACTTGGGAACTGGGACCTGCACTTCCACTTCCACTTCCACCTGCCTTGGCAGCAAAACCATGAAGCTTGGCTTTGTTTCTCTTTATATCGCTGATTGTTTGTTTTGCAACACCATATTCCTCACTTAACCGAAACATTGGTACACCTTTTTCTAATTTTTCTAGTAATTCAGGTTTTCCACCTATGGTTAGTGCCGCATGTTTGTGCTTTGGAGCCATGGTGGAAGAGTAAAGAAAGAAAACTGTGCTTTCACTCGGTCAATGTGTTCCCGCGACTCACACTTGGTCAACTGCCTCAGCTCATTGTCCCCTCAAGGTCACATTCCCCACCCCCCATTCACATGTGCACGCCTCACAAAAGGATACCAGAGAACCGATAACATTTATATTAAATTTAATACAGTATAAAATTAATAGGATAGTTTAATAATGTGTACAAATTTTTTTTTCGTAAATTTTAATTAATAAATTGTGTATCTTGTTGCCTATGTTTTAAACTGAAAATGTGCCAAGAAATAGTCCGGATCTTCGGAAAATCCGGATCTTTGAGGGTTTACTTATATACTGTATACAGTATATATATATATATATATATATATATATATATATATATATATATATATATATATATATATATATATATATATATATATATATATATATATATATATATATATATATATATATATATATATATATATATATATATATATATATATATATATATATATATATATATATATATATATATATATATATATATATATATATATATATATATATATATATATATATATATATATATATATATATATTTAACGACCCTCCTTTGATAACTGTTATTATACATAATAGTTTATTTTAGTTTTTAAAAAATCACTTCACCTGTATTCACTTAATTTCTTCCTTTACTTACTTATTCTCCATTTCGTTTGTTAATAAAGTTTCCTTACTATTAGAAAATTAATTTATCTGAAGATGGTACACATGCCAGATGGAAAGCTCAAACAAAAATCTTACTTGTTTGATAAACTGAAGACTTATCCACAAGAAACAGTTCAATCGACTGAGTTCTATTCACATTATGTCTCGAATATATTGCACATTTGATATGGCAATCTCCCTCTTTCCTCAAACGATCACCTTGGAAGATGCATCACGTCCTAAAGTTATGCAAATGAATCCTGCTATTTGCATGTATAATTTCATTAGTGATGTCCAGTCTGCAGTTGCGAACAAAGGACTTACAACACAGAGTGCTAAAATCGCCTGTTTTTAGAGCTGATTAGGTGATAGTTACTCCCAAGTGAGGCATATATTTAGGTGTAGATTCTTAGAGGTGTTTACCTCCTTTGATGGATGCTGTTAATTTTTTTTTTTTTCTTGTAACCAAACGAAAGCAGGATGCTTAATCTTCTCGTGCACGATGGCACAAAACAAGTCAACGTCCTTGCAACCTGAAGAGTAACTGATGCAACTTCCCTATAAATGATTGTAGAAACTTCTACTGTGGCTGGAATTCATCAAATTTGGGTGGCAAAGGTGAGGGTGGCCAGGTCTGAGGGAAATATATGGCAACACTCACAAAGCCTATTACAAGGAAAAGCGGCCTATTATTAGCTCAGTGTCCTCTCGACAGTCAGACTAGGAGGGTGTGTGAGTGCGCGGCCAGCCATTTTACTCCTCGTTTTCTATTACATCACCGTCCATATCTTACGTGCATTATAGTGATAGTGTGTTATATATAGTGCAGTGTGCCATTGAAGAAGGTGTATAAGTGCTTTTTATATATTTTCAGAGAAATCCAAATCTGATATTCATAATCGATCGTTACCATTCCCCTGCTGTACTGAAACTAGCCACAATGGCAGGCAAGGGCTTATCCGAAGAAGAATATTTGAAATACTTATTCAGTGAGATGGAAAGTGAGGAAGATAGTAAGAAAGAATCTGGTGTGAGTATGAAAGTGACTGGGGTGTGGAGGTAGGGGGAGAGGGAGAGGAAAGGGAGAGCTGAGCCCTCCCCCAGGGGACGCGATAAACCTAAAGCTGCAGTCAAGGCCACGGCCATTATCACGACCACAGCCAGTATCACCATCACTACCACCACTGGTATCATCACTACTGTGAAAAATATTTAGTGATTCTGGTAAACAAATCGGGGCCCTCACTCTGGGCACCAAACTGTGGAAAATATTTAATGTATACAAGTCGGTATCCCTGTCCGGGCACCGCTATGTAAGAAATTTCTGGTATTTCCTAATAAACAACTCGTAGGTTGTTACTTTTCCCTAAAGTTGTCCTTAAGTAAATTAAGTCTCGTTGGGTTAGGTGAACCGTAACTTAACCTTAACTCACCTACAATAACTATTTCTCTTCTGTCTCTTAGCTAATCCCCCTTTAATTGGCCAATTCGTAAAGGTTACTTAGCTAGTGAAGGAGTGTCAGACAACCAATGACGATGGGGCTGCTTTGTGTAATTGCTTGAGCAATCAAGCGTCTTTAAGGTGCGTATGTACAACGTGCTAGTTTGACTATGTCTAGGAACAGAGTGAGGTGTGCGGCATGCTCTACCTCCATCATAGAATGGTAGGTTGCCAACTATCAATTAATTACAGTACTAAATACAGTTAGATTACATCATGATACGTGCAGCGCGAATCTAACAAATTAATCTTAGTTTTAATTAAACTAAAGTTAAACCAATTATTCCCTTTAACGATGTAAATATCTTAATTCCACATCTGCTTTACACGAAGATCTTTCCATCCTCGCCACGTCATCTAACGCGCAGACGCAGTTTAGGTCAGTGGAAAATTCCATATAATTACATGTATTTACAATATAGAGTTGTCCACGAGGGTTAAACGCAGTAGCATTTAATTTAACAATAACAAGAATTATTAAAGAGAATGTAATTTCTGGGTAATAAAAACCACTTGAACAATTGACACCGTTCTTTAGTTTTCCTCTGCGTTTTAACCAGCGACGACTCATTCAAAATGTAGAGAGTGCAACTGCTCTGGGGGAAAATATTTCCCACAACTACCACCACTGGTACCACCATGACCATGGAGACCGAGCCATGTTATCGCCACCTCTCTTCACCCCCCACAGCAAACACAGACCTCATTACCCCCACAATCACCCTGCACTCTCACAACACTCCAACCTGCCTGCATTTCACCACCCATCCAAGATATTTCGGTCTCATCTTCCCCTACGAAATCATCAAAGTCACTGTCCCCTTCAAATTTCACTCCCCCTGAATTTCAGCCATCATCACCAGCAGCAGCACCACCACAACCATCTCCATCACAACCATCACCACACCCAACTCCACCACAACCATCTCCACCACTACCATCTCCACCACTATCATCTCCACCACTATCATCTCCACCACAACCATCTCCACCACAACCATCTCCACCATTACCATCTCCACCACCACAATCACCTGAACCTTCAACAACCCAACCATCATCAACACAATCATCATCACCATCTCCCTCCCCACCACAAAGACGAGGGCAGCGTGGGCCTAGGGGAGGGAGCGGTGCACAGATGAGAGGTAGTCGTCTGGCTGGGGGTCGTGCGCGCCACACACGTACACAGCCAAGCATTTCCCCAGGTGAAGATCGTCAGGAGGAAACTTGGAGTTCTGGGTCATTCACACCCAATGCTGGCTCCTTCACTGAAACTCTAGGTTTGAGAGTGGCAGCACCAGCAACTCCACTCCAATATTTCCAACTTTTTTTTACCAGGAAGTTGCTGACCTGCATGGCGGTCGAAACAAACAACTACACAAAATTCCTGGGGACTGAACTAGATGCTTGGTATCTCTGCAGTGAAGAAGAGATGGCCAGGTTCCACGGGTTGTACTTCCTCATGGGGATTTGTGACCTGCCAACAGTGGGCAGTATTGGAGTCCACAGAGGTACACGATTACCCCATATTTCGGCGGATGATGAGCGGAAAGTGCTTCAGGATGGCCCTGAAGCACTTTCGTGCTTTCAACAGTCCCACCATACCCGAGGACAATCAAGACTGGCTAATAAGGATTCGCACAGTGATGCAGTATCTCCAGAGGTTCAAGGAGGTTTACATCCCATGTGAACATCTTAACCTTGATGAGGGATCTCTGGGATGGAAGGGGCAGCTCTCCTTCTGTGTATATAACTCTATGAAGCCCCCAAAGTATGCCATCAAACTTTACATTTTGTTTGAGGCAAAGAGTTGCTACATTTGGAATTTTGAGATATACATGGAGGTGAAGAAATCCATAGAAAACACAGTGTGGGGCCTCGTTGAACCTTTGAAGGACAAAGGATCAAAGTTGTATATGGGCAATTATTACAACTCTGTATCACTGTGAGAATGCCTCTTCAGTGAGACAGTCTATGTGTGTGGCACAGTACGACTTGCAAAGGGTGTACCGAGGGAGCTGCAGGACATCAGCAGTGCTAGACGCCTTCCTGATGATGGAGTGGAAGCTAGGCACAAGGGCAATTTGATGGTGTTGCTGTGGAAGGACAAGCGTATCATGAGTATGGTGTCCACCTTCCAGAGTGATACCACCGTCCCTAAGCACGTGCATGGGAAGGTAATGGGTCCAGACGGGAAATTTCGTCACATTATCAAGACCATCAACAAGCCCGTCATGGTGGAGGACTACAATCGGCACACAGGAGGGAGGGATCATTTTGATCAGGTGATCCAGTACTACCCTGCCTAATGGAGAAGGGTCAGGTGGACTAAGAAAACTTACTTTTACATCATTAACAATGGCCCTTTTCAATGCCTTCACCCTCTACAAGAACACCAACAGGCCTATGACTCTCCTAGAATTCCAGGAGCACATATGCCACAAGCTCCTGGTATTCCAGGGGGAGGAGTGGCCTACATCGGGTCTTGTTCTCCTCCATGCACCCGACCTTCCCTTGTGGCAATGACCATCAGTACCTGCAGCAACCACTCCATCAACTGCAGCCTCCGCTCTACCTGCAACAATCACTCCACCTCCTGCAACCATCGCTCCACCTCCAGCAGTAGCTGGCCCGTCAGGAGTAACTTAGCCAGTTACTGCCACAACCGCTCCACCTCCCGCAGTAGCTTGCCCGCCAAGAGTTACCTTGCACCTTCAGCAGGAGTATGGAGGCGAGGAGATGGAGGAACACCGCCGTCCAAGTGCCGTCGATATGTGCATGAGAGGACACGCTTGGACTCAACACTGCACCACACTCCGGAGAGAATCCCCAACAGGAAAAGGCTGTGGTGTTTGCTGTGCTGTTTGCACAAGAGGAGAAAGGACACCACCTATATATGTCCTGTTTGTGATGTGTCACTCTGCACAGGACTATGCTTTCATCAGTACCATACTGATGAAAGCATACAGCGGTAAATCACATCACACACACACACACACACACACACACGAGGGAATAAAAAGGAGGAAGGTAGTAGAACCAAATTATGACAAGTATATAAATAAAATGATTAAGCTGATGTACTCAAATGTGGATGGAATGGTATCTAAATTATTAGAGATGAATGATTATGTCAGAGAAAATGAACCACATATAATATGCCTAACTTAATTAAAATTAACACGAAGGATACCGAATGACATCCTAAACTTAGAGGAATATAATATATGGAGAAGAGATAGGAAAAAAAAAAAAAGGAAGAGGAATTATAATATTAACTAAGAAAAATCTAAAAGTCAAAGAAATAAAATCAGATATACCCTCACGAGTAGAACTGATTGCAGTAGAGATAAATACATCTGAAGGGAAAGTAATTGTAGCCAATTTGTACGTGCCACCCATATCAAACACATGGGAAAGAGACGAATATGAGGACTTGGCAGAGAGTACAATTCAGAGTTTAAGAGCATTACTACATAAAATGGAAGAGAAATCGAAACGAATTATACTAACTGGAGATTTTGATACAAATATAAATTAGAATACTCTAGATATAATAAGCCAAGAATGCTGTTGGGACCAAAAGCTCCTGGATCTTGTTCAAGAGTTTTTCCTAACGCAACATGTAAGCTAAAGCACCAGAAAAAGAGGACTCGATGTGCCCTCAATGCTAGATCTCATATTTACTAGGCAAGAAAACGATATTGACAGTTTAATATATCACCCTCCATTCGGCAAAAGCGACCATGCGGTACTAAATTGCAATTTCAGGATTGCATATGACATAGATAACAGCAATGAAAGTTACAAAAAGAGCCTAAACTATAAAAAGGGAAAGTATCATGACCTAAAGAAGTACTTCTTAGAAATTGCTTGGGAAAAGGAGCTTAGAGGACAAGATTTAAATGCTATATATGAAAAATTCTGTGAACTTTATGAAACAGGAGTCCAGAAGTACATCCCACAGCACAAAGAAGCAGAAAATAAAATAAAGAAATGGATCAATACAGAATGTAAAAAATCAAAAGAGAAAAGAGATTTGTTGTGGAATAGATACAGAAGACTCAATACTGAAGAGGCATATAATAATTACAAACAGGCAAGAAACGATTATATAAGAATAAGGAGGGAAGCCCAAAAACAGTTTGAGGAGGATATCATAAATGAAAGTAGTGATCAACCAAAGCTATTTTACAGCTACATTAGAAGCAAAACCAAAGTAAAAGATAAAATACAATCCATTACAGACAATGGAATCACCTATACACAAGAGAAGGATATTTGTGATGCACTAAACAAGAATTTCCAATCAGTTTTTACAGAGGAAAAAAAATTTGAGAGGGATTATGTGGAACATGCATGCCCACACATATTACCAGATATACAAACATCAGAAAAAGAAATACAGGAGGAGCTAAGTATATTAGACAAAGGAAAAGCAAATGGTCCTGATGAAATTTCATGTTGGGTGCTACAAGAATGTGCAAAGGAGTTAAGTAAACCATTATTTTTAATTTTCAAGAAATCCTGGAGTCAAGGTAAACTACCTGATATTTGGAAGAAGGCAAACATTGTTCCCTTATTCAAGAAAGTGAATAGACAAAATCCACTTAACTACCAACCAGTATCACTAGCCAGTGTTGTAAGCAATGTATTAGAAAAGCTTATAAGAAAAGCTTGGGTAAATCACCTAGAAGAACACAGTATGATAACAGAATGACAGTTTGGTTTCAGAGAAGGAAAATCATGTGTTACTAATCTGTTGAGCTACTATGGCAGAGTAACAGACACGTAACAGACACATTACAGGAAAGAGAAGAATGGTTGGACAGAGTCTATTTAGATTTCAAGAAAGCATTTGACACAGTACCACACCAAAGACTTTTATGGAAACTGTACCATCAAGGAATTCGAGGCAAACAGTATTGTTGGATGCAAGATTTTCTCATGAAAAGAAAAATGAGAACAGTACTATGGGGAAATTACTCATCATGGAAAGAAGTGACTAGTGGAGTACCACAGGGCTCAGTGCTGGCACCAGTCATGTTTTTAGTGTATATAAATGATATAGACAGCAACACTGGAAACGAAAGCTATCTAAATATGTTTGCAGATGATTCACAAATACAAAGGAGAATTACTAACACAGACTCTTGTAAAGAGCTACAAGAAGAATTGAATAAACTTCATGAATGGAATAATACATGGCAAATGGAATTCAATGTGGACAAGTGTCATGTAATCAAGTTTGGTAAAAGTGAAAAAGACCTGATTGGGATTATATGTTAGGAAATAAAACCCTACACACATCAGAAAGAGAGAAGGACCTCGGTGTGATTGTCAATAACAGACTATCTCTGGCTGACCACATCAGTAAGAAGGTATGGAACATGTATGCACTGCTTGCCAATATGAGAATAGCGTTTACATACATAAATGAAGACATGCTAAGAAAGATAATAACATCATTCATCAGACCAATCCTGGAGTATGCATCAGTAGTCTGGAGTCCTCATCTCAAAAAACACATAGACAAGATTGAAAAAGTTCAAAGGGCCGCTACAAGATGGGTACCAAGCTTAAGAGATCTAAGCTACGAAGAAAGACTAAATAAACTGAATCTACCAACACTACAGGAGAGAAAGAAAAGAGGTGACATGATTATGCTATATAAATGCATATCAGGGAAGGAGAAAATAGACATAAATGATTACTTAATGTATGGGGAAGCATCAGAAAGTGGACACTGCAAAAAATTGCATAAAAAGAGAGGTGATAAAGACGTAAGGAAATTTAGTTTCCCAAATAGAGCAATTGATCAGTGGAATGCACTACCGAATGAAATTGTGCGTGCCAAAACAATTCACAAATTTAAGGATATGTACGATAAATATGGTTTAAGATATGAGACAGTACGAGCTTGACTCATTCCTGTAAAGATACAATTAGGTAAGATCACACACACACACACACACACAAGCTGTGATCGTGCATTTCTTCCTCTCTGCAACTCCATCTCCACGCTCCAGAAACATAACAACACTACTAGAGGATGAGAGTAACCAGCTTATTTGTCTAGTTTTTTTCTTTTTTTAATTGCATTGTAAGGTATAAAATGTGTGTTTACCCTATATTCTCATGGGGGAAATGTGGTGCATTTCATTGTGATTCTCTCAGGCATTTCATTCATAAAGTTCATTCATTCATTCATTCATTGCCAGACGCCATGTATCCCAAACGAGGTGGCCAAGGGCTTAGAGTTATTTGTTTTACAGGGAGGGGCACTAATCCTCCACCAACCCCACTTGACATGTAGGGATGCCAACAGCATCTGGTGTTCCCAGGCGGTCACCCATCCAAGTACTGACCAGATCCAACGGTACAGGTCGCATAAAAAATTAGAAGAAAACATGGTCAAGCTGATGATTTCTTATGGATACTTTTCACAAGCAAAGTAACCTATATGTGCAAATAATTATCTTGGGAAAAGTTCCGAAACATGAACATAGCCTACAGGCCAGAGTGTACATGCTGTTATTGCGCACAACCCATTGTAACTTTTCAAAATTCATTTTTCAATAACAATAAGGGTTATAACACTGTGAATTATATCATGGGCTTCCTTAACCCTTAGGCTACAACACTGGAAATAAATTACATATAAGTTTGTTACCGTGTCACCAATAACATACGAAATAATAAACAAATCAGACCTTTTTAGGCAATTTTTAAAAGTTTTTTTTTTTTTCTATTTACTCGAAACCTTTTGGGCGTATCAAATCGCCACGGGACTCATTGGAAAGCTCGTGAAATTTTGCATATACACATATACTTTGCAATTGCGCATCCCAGGAAAAGTTTTGTGCAGTGTTGTTTGAAATTTATTGGAAGTTATTTTTCATCTAAATAAGGTTTATTCTCACTTCATTTATTTATTTTATTCATTTTTTTTTTGGTGGGGGGGTTATCTTATAGTATAAACATCAACAATGATGATGGGCAATGACTTTTATCAATATAATCATTTTCCAAGGGTAACTTTGGACTTGGAATTTTTTTCTTTTCTGCACGAGCAGAGGCAGCATAAGCGGGGTTTTGGTGTTGTGCATGGCTCTAAAACTTATCAGAAACTTATGATGCACGAGAGGGTTAATGTGCATTTACCGATAATTGCAAAGTATGAGACAGAATACGTTCATCACCTCTGAATAAAATACGCTGTTAGAAATGGCTGCAGTGTCAGCAGCAACAAGAACGGAAATCTCAGGGGCATTACGAAACACTCCGTGGGCTGAAACTGATATGGGAAAATCCACTTTAACAATAATGTAGCATCATTATTTATTTACCTCAGATTCCTAAATCATTTAAGCAAGGATGAATTAGGCATTGCATTAGAGACTCAGTTTTCTACAAGGGATGATATAACCATGTTAATGAACTTTACAGATAGAAACAAAGCTCGGTATCATACATACTCAAACAGTTCAACAAGTCAGTACAGTCACGGCGTGTGACTCTTAGGTTGTTATTATCGTTCCCTGGCAACATACCCTTCAACAGTCTGTCTGATTTAATGTATAATATGAGATGCATGTGATCTGTGTATAATATGTTTGTGTATAATAATATTCGTGTATAATATATTCATGCATATTAACTCGTCACGTCCTGACCGATTTTCCACCACTGACTCCCCCCAGTCCCGACCAACTTTGGAAAAAAAAAATTTTGGCTCAAACCTCTGCTTTTGGTGAGAAACGTTGAAAATTCATAGAAAAATCGCTCACCTGAGGTTTAAAATACTCGATACAGGTAGCAGTTCTCCTTATCTTACTGGGTTTTTTGTCAGGCTGGCTTCAAAGAAAACGAGTTCTATGGGAGGGTAAATATTCCAAACCACTCATAAATGGTATTTATTTATTTATTTGGTATGAATTTATATGTAGTACAAGAGTATAATGGTTTTCAAACAGTAATATAGGCAATGAAGAGGTGAATGGCATGTAGGAGGACTACTGGGCCTTGATGGTAGGCTGTGAAGCCTATGTCCACACTCGGAAACATAAAATATATATATATATATATATATATATATATATATATATATATATATATATATATATATATAAAGTATTGTTTCACTCACTAACACATCGACATACCTGACCTTTTTTGGCGACATTACCTGATCATCATTTCTGACTGTTTCTTCCTCTAATGCTATGTAAACTTTGCCCTCCACATTATCATCAGTTGGGGAATCACTCTGGTCCTGACTGCCTTTATTGGCCGGGTCACTGGTAACAGGTGAATTGCCGAGACAATGGCGTGCAGGGGGGGGAAGTCATGCGGGGTATGGCTTTGTCCCTGCCTGGCATCTTGTAGAGGAATAAAGGAAGGTGTCCTGTGTTTACGTACCAAAAATGATGCACAAAAATTGAAAATTGTGCAAATTATGAACCTAGCAATTGCGTGACGTACCAGTACGTTGACGGGTCTAGCTGTGACAAAACATTGCAACCTACCCATACGTTGACAGGATGCCTCGGGTTAATATGATCCGTGTATAATATGATGCCAAATCGGATGCACTTTTGAATGGTAGGTTACCAGGGTACAAGAATGACAACCTCAGAGTTGTGCACCGCGACTATAGTTCAACACCACATTCCTTGAAGTCTCAAGGTCAAGGACATGTTTCACATCCGCACAGCAGACAAAACTTCACATCATGTTCACCAACCATTTCACGTGCAAGACCTGCATTGCAATGTAGTTTCTCTCATGACCGTGCCAGATCTAAAAACAGAACTGAGACGGTACTATAAATGAGCAGGTCATCACTTAGCTCATTATTACAAAAAGCAAGGAGATCAATGAAGACAAGGCGTGACAGTAGATCACCTTCACGATCATTCAGGAATAAGTTCTGTACTTATCACAGAAACCACCATCATTCCACTAGCGAATGTCATCCCCTTGCCATTACACAGTGAGGGGAAACCCTGCGCCAGAAGCAACACAATCCTTCATAACGACACAAAATTCTGAGCTCCCAGAATGCCAGATCGGTCCATTGACACACTTATGTGTAGTTGTCTTTGGTACTTGTGAAGGGGTCCTTGCATCACTTTTTATGGACTCTTGGTCTATGATGAACATAAATATCTGAGTCCTCCTCAAACAGTATTAAAGGAAAGATCAAATGGGTTTGGATCCTTGAGCTACCTGGCAATTGTCTCTGTGGTGTTGACCGCTCAGATTTTCATGTAAATGGTAAGGTAACTTTTGAAATACAACTTGAAGGGCGAGGTAATACTTGAAATACAACTTGATTAGTGAAGAAAAAACTTTCACAACTGAGTTTTAAGTTACAAACTCAGGTATCCTGCAGATGTTTTCATTGGTACTGACACGATGGCTGCGCATTTTAGTGAACGGATTCCTGCCTGTGGCAGTATTAAAGGTAAAGGGAATTTATGTATCAGGCAATAATTGTCCACACCCTGTCATTTCGCAGGTAATTTCGGTGATGCAGCCACCAGTAGAGAGTAACGTGGATAATATAGTACCTCTACCTCATGAAACCCCCTCTAACAGGGACACAACGGGTTGACTCATGTATGTCTCACTTAACTCCCTCCAAAAGTCTGAATGACATTTTCCAACATGCGTAGATGAAATGAGCAGTGACAAAATGGTGGACAATTTTGTTGCTACACAAATTCACGAAATTCTCTGTCTGTATTGTAGAAGCAAAAGAAGGAACAAATTTATTAACCTTACCTGAGAAAAATTTGTGTTGCCTTTACCCATTAAATGTCACCAATGCTCCACTAGGGCTTACCAGTGGTACAAAGTTTGGCGATTTCCTGGTGTACCCATGGGCCATACAAGAATGCCAGGATATACCATTCTCTGTAATTGATAAGGATGGTGATGATGATGATCATGATCATGATGATGATCATGATGATGATGGTTTGCTTGGCTATACCATTAAAAACTCTACGGATTCTACCAGACTCCTTCAGCCGATCTCACCTTTCAAGTAAAACCAGGCAACTTTCCCCAGTATAAAGAACATTTAATTAATCATTTGCAGACCTATAGGTTGTATGACCTTACCTGGTGAACCTATGGGGATGACCAATTGATAAATTTAGCACTGAATTAATTCCCAGTAATCAACCACTTTATGTCCCAGCATACAGATCATCCCATAGCTTATGAAAAGAAGATGACAAGATAGTACAGGATATGCTTGAGTAGATCTGTCACTATGGGAAATAGTCTGCTTTTCCTAGTCCCCAAGAAAGAAGGTGAGTTTAGATCCATAGTTGAGTATCGTAATGTAAACCCTGTCACTGTACCCGATCGATTCTTATTACCAGTCTAAAGATATTTACTTTAATCTTTTGGCGAAAATGGCGTTGTTTTCACTGCACCTACTTAGAGGCTATTGGCAGATAGAAATGGAAGAGTTGTCTCTCCATATAAATGTATTCAATACCCTTTCTGACCATTATCATTTCAAAAGGCTTAGCTTTGGTCTTAAAAATGTTCCATCATTATTTGTGAGGCTATCCATTTTGTGTTCAATGGTATGATTGGCCATTCTCTTTCTGCTTATCTAGCCCACCGCGTCCCGTCGGCATATGGATTCATCAGAACTTTTTTTCACGTTGAGACCCGTCTACATACTGTTACATTCTGTAATCGTGAGGTCCATCACTCTCACATATTTCAAGTTTCGTGGGTGATTTTTGGTAGGCATATGCGAGAGACCTTCCTCTACCTGCCGCCAGGTGGGGGCATTCCACAACCCCGTGTGACCCCCATGCGCTATTGTCTTGGTCACTCACCTGTTAGCAGTGACCTAGTAAAGACATGTTCCGATGACGAAATTCAAGCCACTCTTGATGCCTTCACAGGCAACAGTGATTCCCCAGTCGATGACGATGTGGAGGACGAAGATTACGTAGTGCTGGACGAAGAAACAAGCAGCAATGATGAAGAGTTATAGCCGCCAAGGAAGTTGTGGTACACTACTTACCATCTGGCTAGGGAAGGCCTGGCTGGATCCCAACAACGTGCACGCACCTCTCTCCAGCCTCTAGATGAAGGGTCTGACGAGGACGAGGACGAGGACGAGGACGAGGACGAAGACGGAGCAGTAGGTTCGGGTGTTCCCTCATGGTTAGGGAGGGAGGGGATTTCGCCGCGGGGAGCTGGAAGGGCGGTGAAGAGAAAAATAAGGTATGGGCCTAGTGCTTTGTCTGGGGAAGGCACGAGTGGTGGGGCAGGTATGAGTGAAAGGGAATGTGGTGTTGGCAGGGAGGCAGCTCTTGGGCGAGCACATGGTGCACCTAGGGAGCAAGCAGATGGGGAGGAGCCATGCCCCAGCACCTCTTTCTCCCAGCAAGCTTCCTGCACTTCCTCCCCACAGGCCCCTGATGTGGGGAAAAGAAGGAAAGGGAAGGGAAATGGGAAGGGAAAAGGGAGAGGGAAGAGGAGTACGAGTGCAGAAGGACAGCACTCTTCACCTCCTCAACCACCTCCACCACCCTCTCCTCCCCACTCCGACGAAGGCAAGGTTGGAGACGAGGATGGGGACGGTGGTGTATCATGAGACTGGGAAGATGGGTGTGATTTCAATCCCATCATTCACTGCTTCACGGAACAGTGGTGGTCTAGCTGTACTGCACCTTGCCCCTATGCCACCAGGGTGATTTCATCCACCTATACTTTAGCGAGGAGTTTGTGAAGCGAATTGTGGATCAGACAAACACTTTTGCTAGCAACCAGCACCACGAAAACAAGTGTGACGGTAGAACTAGCAGGCACTTCCAACAATATAACTACCCAGTAACCACAGGTGAGATGTTCATCTTTTTTGCCCTGGTTCTCTTGATGGGTATTGTAAGGAAATGATAAATTCTGGCATACTGGTCTATCGACCCAATGATCAACACACTTTTCTTGGAGGATTGGAGGTCAGGTATAATTATTCCCTTGTGCAAAGGAAAAGGGGAAAAAGAAGTGTGTGGTAATCATAGGGGCATTTGTCTTCTTAGTATAATAGGAAAAGTGTATGGTAGGATACTTATTGAAAGAGTTAGAGAAAGAACAGAGAAATTAGTTGGAGAAGAACAGGGAGGCTTTAGGAAGGGAAGAGGTTGTGTAGATCAGATATTCATTCTTAGATCTTTAGTGGAAAAGCTTCTAGAGAAGGGAAAGAAGTTGTATGCGGCTTTCATGGATTTGGAGAAAGCATATGACAGGGTGGATAGACAAGGATTGTGGAAAGTATTAAGAATATATGGAGTAGATGGGAAGCTGTTGAATGCTGTGAAGAGTATGTATGATGGTGCTAAGGCTGCAGTGCGTGTGGATGGTGAACTGAGTGAATTTTTCTCTTTGAAGGTTGGGTTGAAACAGGGATATGTCATGTCTCGATGGTTGTTCAATATGTACATGGATGGAGTAATAAAAGAGGTACAAGGTAGGGTAGTGGATGTCGGAGTGGCCCTGGTGAGAGAGGGTAGTGATTGGAAACTCCCTGTACTCTTGTTTGCTGTGTTGTTGAGTGAAGACGAAGGAGAGCTGCAAGGCCTGGTGGATGAGTTTGTGAGAGTGTTTAAGAAACGGAATCTAAAAATGAATGTAGGGAAGAGTAAAGTGATGGTCTTTGAGAGAGATGAAGTCAGTGAATATACAGCGAGGTTGGATGGTGAGGAATTGGAAAATGTGAGTACGTTTAAGTACTTGGATAGTGTGATGAGTAAGGATGGAGGTTTGGAGAGTGAAGTGCTTGAAAGGGTACAGCAGGGAAGAAAGGTTCCTGGTTCCTTGAAAGCAGTGATAAGAAGCATGGAAGTGAGCATGGAAGTGAAAAAGTTACTACATGACAGTATTGTGATACCAACTCTAATGTATCGAAGTGAAGCTTGGACGTTGCTGGAAAGACACAAGTCAAGAGTGAGAGCAGTGGAAATGAGTTATTTAAAAGGAGCCTGTGGAGTCACATGGAGAGACAGGCTGACAAATGAGGATATAAAGGAGCGTTGTGGTGTGGATGTGGATGTGATAGGAAGCGTTAGGAGGAATACACTGAGGTGGTTTGGCCATGTGGAGAGGATGGAGGGTGAAAGACTGACGAAGTGAGTGTATGTGAGTGAGGTGGAGGGGGGAAGAGGGAGGGGGAGGCCGAGGATGAGATGGAGGGATGGGGTGGAGAGGTATATAAGAGAGGGGTGTGCGAGTTGGAAGCAAGGCAGTGAAATGGCGGGGGACAGGGTGACGTGGAGGCGATTTGTTTGTGGCCACCCCGAACGGGATTGAGGCGTCTGGCAATAGATAGATAGATAGACAGACTTTTCTTGGGCAAGGTAATGGGTCATAATAGATTTCAGCAAATTCTGAGCCGCCTCCACTTTAATGATGCCGAGGACCCTGTTAATGCTATTAACACTGATAGAATGAAGAGAATAAGGATGGTATTTGATCACCAGCAGGAAAAGATCCGTTCATCCTTCTAGCCTTACAGAGATCTGGTCATAGACGAGAGTCTCATGTTGTGGAGAGGCAATATTTCTTTTTGCCAGTACATACCCAGCAAGAGACACATTTTGGGTTCAAGATTTTCATTATGTGTTACTGTAAGACTGGTTATGTGCAAGACATAATCTTGTACACCGGCGCACACACAGACATAACAGAAGATCGGAGTATAGGACTCTCAGGGGTAATGGTGAAGACCACGATTGAGGAGTACCTTCACCGTGGTCACGTCTTGTACCTGGACAACTGTTACACTAGCCCCCTTCTTGTTCGGAACCTCAACCTTCATGACACTGAAGTCTGTGGCACAGTCAAGAAACACCATCAGCATATTAAGGCTGGAAGGAACTTTGACAAGAACGAGGTAATATTTTTCAAGGCGAATAACATCCTCGCCACCATATGGAAACACAACTGGGAAGTTTTCCTCCTGTTGATGGTACACCGCCTCCTTGATGCACCGCACCGTCTCTGTGAGAGGAGGCTCAACGCTTGGAAACCGGAGTCAGTAACTGACTCCAGTGTCAACATGAGGCAAGCTGACCAGTCTGACTCTATGATTTCCAGTGAGGAATGTGCCAGGACCACGTTGAAGTGGTACAAAAAAGCTATTTTTCCATTTCCTTGACATCACGCTCCTGAACGCCCACAACTCCCACTACCTCCACACCTTTACTACTGGTGTCTCAGAGACCTTCAAGGAGTTTGTGAGGGAGCTGTCCCGGGAAATTATCTCGAAATATGCAGAGAACTGGCTCCACCACCGCCCCCGCCCCACCACTGCCGGCCAGACTCCCCTACGCCTCTCTGGACGCCACTTCCCCACCACCATCCCTCCTCAACCGAACCGTCCTAGACCCCAGTGCCGCTGTCACGTATGCAGTCACTCAAAAGTAAGACCAACCACTCAAAGAAAAGACATGAGGTACGAGTGTTGAATGCAACATTGGATTGTGCAAAGAGCCCTGTTTCAGGGAATACCACACTTTAGTACATTACTGATACTGTGTGTGCTTGCGATATATGATGCTCACTATAATAGTAAGGCCTGTAAAACTATGTGATAACAGTTATATAAGGTGGAAACTGGTTTGATGTTTGTGGAAAAGTATAATGTAGGTTGCAAAAAAGAATGTAAGTTGAAACAACATAGTGAGTCAGTCGTGCAGGAAATTAGCAATTTTGATGTGTTCAGTGAGTGAAACATCGTTATATTGCCTACATTATTGTATGAAAACCAATATAATCTTGTACTACAAATAAAGTCGTACCAAATGAACAAAAATCTACCTATTTTGAGTGGTTAGAAATAGTTACCCCTACCATAGAAAACGTGACAGCATCAGCATGGCTCCAGAGAAGACAGTACCAGGTGTTTAGAAGGTCACCTGTATAACAAACTTCTAAGTTCAGGTGAACACTTTTTTTGGTATTTTCCGATGTTTCTCTAAAAAGGCAGAGGTTTGAGCCAAAAAAATAAAAAATAAAAAATCCAAAATCTCCCAGGATTGGGGGGGTGGGGGGTCACTGGTGAAAAATCTGCCAGGATGCGGCAAGCTAAATGACATCATTGTAGTGAGTAAGTCAATCCCTGAACATTTTGCCAAGCTGCAGGAAGTTTTTTATTGCCTCCAAATGGAAAGTCTAAGGTTCAACTCAGTAAATGCAACTTTCTACATAAGAGAATCAAATCTCTTGGACATGTGATTGATGCTGAAGGAATTCATACCTCAGATGAGAAAGTTAATGCAGTTTCTTACTTCCCAGACCCTATTAGTTTTGATGATGTCAGGAGTTTTCTTGTACTGAGTTGTACCATTGCAGAGTTATTCAAAGTTTTGCACAGAGTGCTACCCCTCTGACTAAATTACTGAAGAAAAATTAACCTTTTGTTTTCACTAATTAACAGTTTCATACATATAAAACACTGAAGACAACACCTATTAATGCCCCAGTCCTGGCATTCCCTGATTATTAGAAACCTATTCTTCTTTGTACAGATGCATCCAGGGTAGAACTAGGCTCAGTTTTGATGCTAATTGCTCAGGCAAAAAGCAAACATGGTGTAATGTACGGTAGTCGTGCTCTCAATGCTGCTGAAAGTAACCATAGTGTTACTGATGGGAAGGCTTTAGTAGTGTTTCGTCTCTCAAACGTTTGAGAGACATAATCTTCGGATATCCAGTGTATATCCAAACAGATCATCTCCCACTTTGTGATCTGTTCAAAGGAAGAAACCATAGCAGACGTCTAGCACAACAGTCATTTATTATTAAGAACTTAAACACCAACATTTGAGTATATGCCTGGTTCATTAGATGTTGTTGCAGATGCCCTATCACCTCATGTAATCGCGGCAGTCTCACCATATCAGTTAAGTAGGTTCCTTATACAACTCTAACTTCACATGTTGTTTATAGTTGTCAGTGCACAGACATTCTGTGGTCTAAGGCTATTTACTTCCTAGAGTCAGGAGGCACTTTGATCTTACCTACTGTGCCAGAGCCACTAGATGATCTCATGTTTGACAATGATATTTTGTATAGGAAGATATCCCTTACCCGTAGGGACATACCTAACTGAGAGGTACATCAACTTGTTTTTTCCTCTGATAACCCCCATAAGGTAACCTGGGGTCTGTCAGACCCCACCAAAAGTTTCTTTGCGTATGCCATACATTAGTTTAACCCCTCCATGGCCGCCGGCGTCAAATGACACTTGGCCGTAGGATGACTGCAGGCATCATTTGAGCATGGCTTGTGGAAAACAAAGAAAATTCTAGGGAAGTGAACGAACATTCTGAACATCTTGAGATTGACCTAGACTACACTCCCAGATGCCATATCCATCAGTTTAGTGCACGCCGCTGTGATGATTGGACATCAAGGTGTCGCATCTGGCCCTCCCACCACCCCCTCCCACTGCCACACTATGCACGCACGTCAGGGACTAACCAGCCCTGAAATCAGGTCTGAACTGTTACCCAAGGGTGGGAAAGTGATACAGACCAGACTGGGTCAGAAGATGGCCACAGGAGCAAGAAGGAAACACGCAGCTACAGTAGCAGTGATGAGTGGTACAAAACACCACCTGACGAGGAGGACAATGAAGATGCTTCCTCTGAGTGCAACGCTGCTGCTCCACTACATCGTGGGAGAGCTGCACCTCCACCAAAAAGAGGAAAATGGTGGCCAAAGGGCTCTTTCTTGGAGGAAAGGAAGCTGAGGAGAGAAGTGGGGCAGAGGACCACGAAGTGAGAGTGCAGGTGCACTCAGACTGCACAGCCTCTCCCACGCTACCATTTCCCACCACTTCACGTCTCGTTTCATCATTTCCTTCAATCTCACGTGCCATTTCACCACCTCCCTTAACGTCATGTGCCCCCTCACCACCACATCATGCATCAGGAACATCATATTCTGATCCCTGGGTAAAGTCAGTGCCTCAGTATGTACATAAGGTGCAGAGGACTGCATCGCAACGTGGGAGGCAGACCAGGCAGCAGCCAGGAGTACAGGTGTCCCCTTCCCAAGCAGCCTACAGATGGAAGGAAATGCAAGAGTTCAGACCAAGGATTTTTGCATTTGACAGTACAAGCTCTGGTGTCAGGGACACGACAAAACTGATGGCGATGAGCTCTATCATGAGTTTTTTCCTCCTCTTCTTTGACGAGCAACTCATGACAACAATTGAGACAGAGACCACCTTTTTTTTTTTTTTTTCCATCAGACGGCAGCAGACATGGCACAGGAAGAAACGTATAGGACGTAATGTTGGACTAACGTGACAGTGCCAACCTTGTATGTGTTCATGGCACTGAAGATGTTGATGTCCATGGTAAAGAAACATGGGCTTGTTGACTACTGGACCACCAATGTCTTGACATGGGTCAATGCATTCAGCAAGTACATGACACAAAACACATACCAGAATATCCTTTGGCTCCTTCATTTCTCCGACAACACAACCTCGAACCCAACAGACAGTTTGCGAAAGATCAGAATTGTTTTGGCAAACCTCAAAGGCAAATTCAAACGCTATTTTGGGGCATTTCAAAAGGTTGTGATTGATTAGTCGCTGATGTTGTTCCGGGGCTGTATATCTTTCAGGCAGTACATTCCATCAAAAAGTCATCGTTTTGGCATCAAGATAATTTTGCTGTGTGATTGTGATACGGATGTTGTCTTAGATATGATAATATACACTGGGGCAATGACCGATATGCCCCATCATGATCGTCTTGGCATTTCTAGTGCAGTTGTGAGGCATATAATGGAAGAATATTGGGGTAGAGGACATGTACTCTACACAGATAATTGGTACACCTCTCCTGCATTAGCAATGCTCCTGCTATCACGAGGCATTGGTTCCTGTGGCACAGTGCGGCCAAATGGACGTGGCATGCCATGCTTCCATAAGAAGCAAGAGAGAGGCACAGTGCTGTTGCAAAGTAGCACTGGTCACCTTGCCCTGTGATGGCGAGACAAGCGTGATGTGCATATGCTATCAACTGTGCACACAGGTGCTCTCATCAATACAGGGAAAGTAGATCGTGCGACAGGCCAAATGCAATAACAGACTACAAATGTAACATGCGCTTTGTTGTTAAATGTAACATGCAGACTGGTAGTGTGGAGTGCATTCGTCAATGTTTCAAGTGGTACAAGAAATTTTTTCCACTTGGTAGACGTGTGCATGTTGAATGCCATCACTACTAGTGCAAGAAAACCAGAAAGATGATCTCGATGCGGAAGGTCGTGCATGATTGTGCTTAAGCTATTGCAGGAGTATGGTCACCAGACGGCAGTGCCACGGGGGCATATAAGTACTGTAAAAGACACACCAGAAAGAACCCGCTGCAAAGGACTGGGCAGCACAGCACTACTTGGTGAAGCTGCCACCACCCACTGTAGCTCAAGGTATGGCGAGAGGATCAAGACGTGAACAGCTGCGCTGCCATGTCTGTGGAACAACCGAGAGACGGCAACGAGAGCAAAAGCTCACCACCTGGCAATGCAACGCACGCAAGGTGCCTCTCTACCCTCCCTGCTTCCCAGAGTATCACTCCTTGGTGAGGTACTAACTCACTGATTTTGTAAATACTGTAGTGGTGTAATTTTAAGCATAACTGTAAATAACTTTGTTTATTGTATTGTGTTTATTTCTAAAAGTAAGCAGTTGTTATAGTGAGAGTTAGAAGTGTTTGGGGAAGTAAGGGAAAGTAAGCTTCGATGATAAAGTGAGATTCAAAGACAGTGACTTATCTATGGTTGCTTATGACCCACGAAGGGAGGGCACAGAGGGGTAAATGTTGGCCTGGCCTGACTCCACAACTCGCACAATGCACAAGAGGTTAGTAGTTATTTTTTGTTTCATTCCTTCAGTGTATTATGTTTGTCTCCATTTATGTTCCATTACAGTTTTCCATTTGTGTTGCTTTTCCGTTTGATTGTGAAATACTCATATTAGATGTTGTTGAATGCTGTTGAATGATATATTTAGAAGTGCAGGACACCAAAATGCTATCAGTAAAGTGACTGTGCTAATCTCAGATAATATCGTCTTTTGACCGTGTGAAGTTTCCCCAGAAAGTCAAAGGGAGACCCTTTATCTCGACTCAGACAGAGAATATTATCTTTCTCCTCCCTTGCGACACACAGACAGTAACTAACTTTACGATAATAACAACATACAGGATAAACATGAAGTACGTGAGTATAAGAGAAAAATATTTGTTTGGGGCTATTACGTATTTGTTCCAGATTTTTCTTACTGTTTGGGAGCATTTTACATATTCCTTGCCTTGCACTAGCATTTCACCATTGTTATAGGCATACACGTGATGTCTGCGTGGCTAAAAAGCCCTGCACTCCCTTACCCCTAATCAGCTTAGGCCAGGTGCTAATTGCGGCTCGCCTCGACTTTCAACGGCCTGTACACTTTATGACTGACATTTTTCTCGTTTAGGTCTAGAAATGGAATCTCTCGCCTCTCTTTTCGCACAAACTCCACCACCCAGATGAAAAAAAATAACTCGATACTATAATAAACATAAACACGAGAAAAGTGGAAATAAATTCATAATTATTTTCATGTTCAAACCTCACGTTTTATGTACTGAAATACTTCCTAATACCTATATCTTGTCATTTCACACCATTTGAGCACCACAGACATTGTTTTTGTGTTAAAAAAATATATAACACTTTGTACGATGTTGGACAGAGGCAAGACCACGCCAGGGGACGATATAATCTGCCGATATTTTTTGCAAATTCCACATTCAATTGCACGCCACAGGATGGGTCTAGGAAGCTAAAATATGCACTGGAAGGTGCATCAGAACTTGTTCTTCAATATGGCAACAAAAAATCGATTTTCGATACTTAGAAGAATGATTGTTGGCCGGGCCTGCAGGGCATGGAAATCTCCACACGTTAGGCCACAGAGGGGTTATGGTCATGGGATTTGGTTTTCCCTCCACATTCCTGACCAATAGTGCAGGTGAGTGTGGTTATTAGGACTTTTCTTGATCGAGATTAGTTTTTGCTGTATTATGGCCTTGGGGTCAAGCAGATCGCAGGTTACCTGACGTGTTATTTTGGTGGGGTCTCCAGATTTCACCTTGTTCACAAACGCAGGGACTTATCCCTTTTATAACACATACTTTGGTCACATGTCTACGCCAGGCAGTAGTTGATAACTGGGGAATCATTCTCAGTTGGGGAGTAGTGGCACTACATTTAACCCCTCCGCCCATGATGACGCTTTTGTCATCATATGGGCATGGCCACGACTATACTCGATGACGCGTTTGTCATCATTTAAGCATAGAAACCTTCGTCAGAGAAAAAGTTTTCAGCCAATCAGTGTCATTTTTGGAGGCGTCATAGCTCCCGCACTTCTCGTCAAAAGTAATGACTTGGCAACGTTGGGGCCTGAGATGCACGGCAGCCTGGACAGGTTCATTAGTTCCACACCAGCTGCTGAGGGAGAAGGTTGCACATGGCACGGCATTTAAATCATACTCTGTTTACCCCCGTCCCGGGCGCGCATCATATGCCACTATACCTATATTGCTTGTGTTTACTTTTTGGGCACTACTGTGATTAGATTTGGTGTTTGCTATAGGAAATTGAGTTTTTGTGAATCATTCCTGGTCGTTATCAGCCATTGGCCCAACGAAGATTGTGCTAGGCCTACCCTGTTTTTCAGCATGTCCCAACAACTACTCTTCCTCTACCCTGCACCCAATGTGAGATATACTGTAGTGTGCAATAGCTAGTGAGGAAGGACATGATGAAACGTTTAGCAGGGGGAGGCAGGAAACAGCCTGACGACATGGTGTTGTCTTGAATGGAATATTTGCCAAGGTGTTGATGAAGTCCTTATTTTATGCTGATATATGGTGGCTAGTGTTATTGTGCAATAGATAGGAGTATAATGCAACGAGTGTACATGATGAAATATTGGCTAGGGCAGGAGTCATGTACGCCTTACAGTCATGGCACGCTGTTGTCAGGACGGGATAAATTAGAAGAGGTTTATAGGGATATTTGATTATATCATATTGTTATATTTATTCCATATGCTTTCTGTGTGAAAGAGAGCATGAGTGTTATAGTGATATGTTTATTGTATGCTTGTGTGGATGAACGTTAGCACTGCACCACGTGCTCATCAGAAAATATCATCTGCAATATGTTAGGTATCACAGATGTGACATACAGGGCACTTTCATGTACTGTTGTGGTGAAATATACTGTATGTTTCATAAAGTGATGGATTTGATTATGTGTATTGTGAAATAAAATCGTAGATACTGCAGTGTCTTCAGGTAAGGGAAACAATATCTGCTACACCTTAGCGCACAGGTAAGGGCCACGTACTTGTACTTGTTGTGATGTAATATACTGTGTATCTCATATACTGATAGATTTGGTTATGTTTTATGTGAAAAACAGTAAAAGACTGACCCAACTGCTCGTAGGAAAGAGTGTCTCGTACATCTGAGTTAGCACAAAGGTAGTGACATGCAACACGAGGTTAGAAACACGTGCACTTACATTTTATTGGTGAAATATACTGTGTATCTCATAACTGATAGATTAGGCTATGTATTATGTGAACATAACGTGAAAAACCGACCCATGTGCTCGTAAGAAACAGCACGTCTCATACACTTGAGCCAGCACAAAGGTAGCGAAATGCAACGTGAGATACATAATTGTAGATGGTGTAATATACTGTGTATCTCATACAGAGATATATTTTGTTATGTGTTTATGTGAAAAGAAAGTGAAAGTGAACCACGTGATCGTCTGGAAATCATCCTCTGCTACACTTTATTGCCCAGGTAGGGGCCACATAAATGACCTACAGAAGACGTGCATTTACATTTTATTCGTGAAATATACTGTGTATCCCATATATGATAGATTTGGCTATGTATTATGTGAAAATAATGTGAAAGACTGACCCACGTGCTCGTAAGAAAGAGAACGTCTTGTACACCTGAGCTAGCACAAAGGTAGTGAAACGGAATGTGAGTTAAGGAAGATCTGCATTTACATTTTTTTGTGGTGAATTATACTGTGTATCTCATGAAACGTGATAGATTTGGCTATGTTTTATGTGAAAAGACAGTGAAAAACTGACCCACGTGCTCGTAAGAAACAGTGCGTGTCGTACACCTGAGCTAGCACAAAGGTATCGAAATGCAATGCGAGGTTAGAAAAACGTGCATTAACATTGTTTTCTGTGAAATATACTGTGCATCCCATGTACTGATAAATATGGCTATGTTTTATGTGAAAAGACAGTGAAAAACTGACCCTCTGCAGCATGTTCTCGTAAGGGAAACACCGTCTGCTGCACCTTAGAGCACAGGTAACGGCCTACGGAACATGTTCATTTACATAGTGGTGAAATGTATTGTGTATCTCATAAAAATGATAGGTTTGGTTATGTGTAATGTGCAAAGTAAATGAAAGAGGTAACCACCTGCTAGTGGCCACTACCTGTGCGCTAAGTCAGGTGCAGGAGACAATGTTTTTCAAGGACCTACACGTATATCATGAACTCTTGTGTTGTGCCGGTGTTGAATCAAGTTCTTGGCTGGCTGTGAAATAAAATACCTTGACTTATAAAAATGATAGATTGGGTTATGTTTTATGTGTTAGGACAGTGAAAGACTGACCCACTGCAGCATGTTTTCGTAAGGGAAACACCCTCTGCTACACCTTAGCGCACAGGTAACGGCCTACAGAATACGTCCATTTATATATTAGTGGTGAAATTTACTGTATATCTCATAAAAGTGATATATTTGGTTATGTGTAATGTGCACAGTAAATGAAAGAGGTAACCACGTGCTCATGGCCCCTACCTGTGCACTAAGTCAGGTGTAAGAGATGATGTTTTTCAAGACACACGTATATCATGAACCCTTGCATTGTGCCAGTGTTGAGCCAAGTTCCTGGCTGGCTGTGAATAAAATATCTTGACTCCTTTATTTCAGCTCACACTCCTACCACAGCACTGGACTACCACAGGGTCCTGAATCCCTTTTGACAGCAAATAATTCTCCAGTTGGTTTGCAGTGACAGCAGTCTTGCAGATATGAAACGCAGGTTGGCACCACATGAGTGGCATAAGATCCTCGATGAGGTAAAGTCGGAGAGCGACCGTTCCGGAGTTGAGGAGGTTGAGCTGACACCATCCGGTCAGCAAGTGGAGCTGCCCTGCTGCCTTCCATCGTGGGAGACCACACCACTATCATCGGCTAGCTTCACCAGAGAACCCTCCCCACCTCTAGGACCTGCCAGTCCCACTGCTCTCTTCATCGGCTTCCAATCTCCAGGCCCCTCTGCCCTCCTTTGCAAGCCAGTGTCACCGGAAGCTGGGCCATCATTCATTGTGATGACCCCTCCACCCTCTTCTGCTGTGCAGGATGCTATAGTGACGTCCTCGCCGGCCAGGCCAAGGAGACTGGTGTCCCCAGAGCCCTCTGTCTTGTCCTCATCCTCGTCCAAGGCGTCCCCTTCCAGACGAGGGTGCCGTGGTCCGCTGCCTGGACACAGAGGATGTCCAAGGGGTTGGAGGGCAGGCCGAAGGGTGTTGACAGGCCGACCCATTGCCACTGCCGCCTATGCTGCTGAAGAGGATCATGGGTGGAGCAGTGGCCCGTTCACAATGAACCACGGGCCGTCCACTGGCTCCCCAGGGAAGAAGGTGGATATTCCAATAACTCCCCTGCAGTTCTTCCTGCTCTTTTTCATGCGGGAGTTGTTGTCATACCTCACTGTGGAAACCAAACAGTACGCCACATTCCTGGGGACTCAGCTGGATGCCTGGTTCTCCTGCAATGAAGAGATGGCAAAGTTCCTGGGGTTATACCTTTTCATGGGGGTCGCGCACATGCTGACCATGAGGCACTACTGGAGGAGCTCCGAGTTGCATGACTACCCTAGGGTTCAGCGGGCGATGAGTGGAAAGCACTTCACTGCCATCCTTAAGCACTTCCACACCTTCAACTCGCTCGCCATTCCCTGGGACAACCAAGATCGGCTCATCCGCATTCGTACAGCCATGGAGTACCTCCTTCAGTGGTTCCAGTCAGTGTACCAACTCAAGGAGCAGCTCAGCCTGGATGAGGGCTCTCTGGGATGGAAGGGCCGGCTGTCCTTCCGTGTGTACAACCCCCAGAAGCCCACGAAGTATGCCATCCAGTTGTATATGTTGGCTGAATTGTCCACGGGCTACATCTGGAACCTCGAGGTCTACACAGGGATGTAGTGTACCCTAGAGAACACCGTGTGGGGCCTTATGGAACCATTGAATGACCAGGGCTATAAGCTGTTCATGGACAACTGTTACAATTCTGTAGCCCTGTGCAAACGACCCTTCACTGCAGGATTTTATGTGTGGGACTCTACGGCTGCCTAGAGGAGCACCACACTAGCTGCAGGCCATCGTCAGGACTAAGAGCCTGCCTGAGGGGGGCATGGCATACAAGCACAAGGACAATGTGGTAGTCCTACTGTGGAAGGACAAGTGCATTGTGAACATGGTGTCCACTTTCCACAATGCAGACACCATTCCGAAAAGGGTTCGAGGAAGGGTGCGGGGTCATGATGGGTGAACAACCTATGTGGAGAAGGTCGTTAACAACCCTGTCGTTGAGGAGGAGTACAACAGGTACATGGGTGGGGTTGATCATTACGATCAGATGGTCCAGTACTATCTCATCCAAAGGCAAGCTGTCAAGTGGACGAAGATCACATTCCACTTCATCCAAATGGCACTGTTCAATGCGTTCGCCTTGTACAAAAAGTATAGATGTGCGCAAGTAACTCTCCTTGAATTTGTGGAGCAGATCATCTACGATCTTCTGCATTTTCTTGAAGAGGACTGGCCCACGTCTGGACACACACTCCACCACGCCCCAGCCCTACCTACCCGGCGGCCAGCACTAGAACACCTGGCACCCAGCAGGCACGCACGCCAGCACCAGGAAGGGCCCAGCCACCACCAGCACCAGCACAGCCTGCAGGACACCCCACACCAGCACCACCTGCAGCGGGGCCATCACATGTGTCACCATCACCACCAGCACCACCTGCAGGAGGCCCATCAGGAGTGCCAGCACTGCCACCACCTCCAGTTGCTGGTCCGTTGGGGAATCCATGCCTGGGCCTGCAGCTCATGCATGACAGGACCACAGAGCATGAGGGTATCCAAGAAAGCATTGCTGGGTGATTGATGACGACATGAGGTTGGATCGCACACTGGGCCACCACCGGGTGAGGATCCCCGACAAGAAGAGGCTCAGGTGTACCTTCTGCTTCAAGTTGGGGATGAGGAAGGACACAAGGAACATGTGTCCTGTATGTGATGTGCCACTTTGCATGGGTGATTGTTTCGAGAGGTACCATACCGAGCAATACCTTCATTAGTGGAGCACCCACACACACACACACACACACACACACACACACAGTACAAAACTCCTCACCTCTGAACCGAGCTGGTCCTACAGGAAGATCATCACCACTGGAGAAGTACGTGATGTTCTTTTTTTTTTATCTGTCTACCTCTATTTATGTCAGTGTATTTACACAAACATATATATTGTTATTTACCTCAAGCCAAATGACAGAGAATTAAGTACAGCTTCAGTTTCAGTGGCTTTCAACAGGTTTAGTGTTCATGTGTGGTTTCTGAGAGGACTAAAAACAAAACAGAAGTGATTATATAAAATAGTTGTTGGTATAAAATCAAAGGAAGCGTAGCTAGCAATCATAAAAATGTTAGTGGGCTACGGGAAAATAACATAAGTGAGCACGGCTGATGGCAGGTCAGCGCACGGGAAAATATACCGTAGTTTTTTGCATTTTTCTCGAAAACTATGAGGCCTAAGATCACCGTTCTAGGCTCAAATGAATGCGAATGAAATTCTGCATAGTATGATAAAATAAAAACATAACAGTGCCGAGAAGAGTTCTTCACTAAAGCTCCCTGAATAAAAGATTTGTTGTCTGTCGGAAATGGGTTTTACTTTTTCGCCTTTTACTCGAAGACTATATCTCATATCAAACTGGGACCCCTCTCCCCCATTCAAAAGCTAATATAATTCTCATTCGATTGATGGTATAACATGTAGAGATTGATTAGTAAACATTTGACTTATGATGTTGGGAAGTGAAATCTATGATCCCGAACGTTTATTCCAAGGGCCCTAACGTACGTATAGTTTTTTTTTTTTTTGCTTATCATGTAGAACAAACATTGACAAATAGAAATATGTGGGTTTTTTGGCAAAATAAATATCTTTGGGTGGTGGAAATAAGCCGAGAATACTCATTTTTGGAGCTCGCGGGGGCTGAGGGGGAGGGGAGAAAAGCCCACGTGTCATAGAACAGAAAACTTATGAAACTTATCCACGCACGAAGGGGTTAAGGATGTATAAATTTCAAGTGCTTGTCTTTGTTATTTTCCCCAATATTTTTTTTTTTTTTTTTTTGGAAGAGTTTTGATAAGATTACCACGAAATTGTAGCCAATTGGTTGTAGAACTTGCGTTAAATAAACATATTTCAATAAATCCACTGTATCAATTTTTGCCAAATTTTTAAAAATTGAGGTCCGGCAAACCCTGGGTTACCTGACAACATTTATGATCATGGGGATTATCTTATAGGTAATATATATATATATATATATATATATATATATATATATATATATATATATATAGGTGAGTGTGTAAGAAACGTGAAATGTAAAAGAGTAGTCACTCGACAATAATGGTCAAGTTTTGTGTGTGTGTGTGTGTGTAGTAGTAGAAGTAGTAGTAGTAGAAGTAGTAGTAGTAGTAGCAGCAGTAGTAGTAGTAGTAGCAGTAGTAGTAGTAGTAGTAGTAGTAGTCGCAGTAATGGGAGGTGACTGGTGAGGCAGTTATCAGTCGGGCACTACGGAAGGTCAGGCGAAGGCGGGTGTACCCATGCTACTCCCATTACTTTGTGTGTGTAATATTGTACTCTGAAAATCTGCACAATGTATGGACAATAGTATGAGTGCTTTTTATACAAAGCTGGTAGAGGCTGAGGAAAATATAACAGGAAGTTCTTCAAGTTTGTTGCAAAGAACTTAATGGACTTAAACGACCTATTACAAAGAAGACTCAGGAAGACTATCGTTTATTACGAAAACATGATATCCTGGAGATAGCAGCTGAAAGTACCACCGTGCAAAAGCTGCAGAAGATGGGAACCCTGCTTGGATTCATATGCACTACAGATGTGTTCCATGTGATCCATGCTGTCCATTGTGCAAGTGGACATGGAGGTAGAACTGTCGTGTTTAAGGGAACAAGTGAAAAATATGCCAACATTTCAAGAGCCCAAATAACATTGTAGCCTACTTGTAGTTCTGTGAGAAGTGTTAACTGAAAAAAAGCAGTGTCCTCAAGTCTGTGATTGTTAAGCCAATTGTCTCCAACAGCATGAATTCGTGAGCTCTGGTTAGTAAGCCAGCATTGGTTACTAGTTAGCATACTGTACATTATATTCATAGCTAAGCTATTATTATTATTATTATTATTATTAAACCTATGAACGTAGTGAGTGGGATGGTATTGTTAGAATGGATTATTAGTATTTAATTTGATGTTCTGTCTGTTTCTTGGTCGATCTGATTGACATGCAGAGTCAGCCAGATGAGAAACACAGTTTCTTTCTCAACTATCTGGATCATTTGACCAAGATGGTGTGCCTTCGGGCTCTACAGACAAAGACTGCCGAGGATGTAGCTTTCCACCTCGTTGACATTTTCTGACACACACACACACACACATACACACACACACACACACAACCTAACTAGCTACTTGCTGTTTGGAGATTTTGCAGACTGACAGTATATATTATTGATGGTTTTGGAAAATAGCCGTTATTCATGTGCTTTTGCAATTATACCCAGACATTTAAGGTAATTATACAACCTTGCCAGGGTTTTGGTTTCTTTGCAAACTGACAGGGAAATCTGCTAAATGACCGATTTCACATAATAACCGTAACGTAATTATATACTCTTATTATACATATACTTAGTCTTAGATATGTGGGAAAAGTAGTACTGTATTCAGCAGAGAACTGAATAACTTCAAATGATTATGTTAGCAACGACTGCAGGTGCTACATGAAGCAATTATACACTAACTACAAGTGTTAAACTTCAAGAAAGACTCCATTAATAGTGTACCAAATATATTTAAAGATTTCTTCAGTGAGAAGACTGTGTTGGACTGAAGGCAGGAGTTTACTGGCTTGCCCTCAAAAATTGTAACTACAGCACTGAACTGAGCAACAGTGAAGCTTTAAGACTGATGTCGTTCCAGAAACCTATCTACACAACTAATCCTAAAGAAATTTGGAAACATAATTTACTATCGGAACTCTAAATAGTGTGTGACACATCGCCGCCTCACCACCGTGGAAGTTTTGTTTACTCACCGTCGTTTACAGTAACATTGTGTTGTTTAATTTTAAAAATAACTCTGCATTTCTCATATACTTTAGCCTGTCAAGGAAAACATTTTTCCTGAATTGTTCAGTGTTTGTAATTGGAAAAAAGTTACTGTATTCATGAATATTTATATTTGCGACACAAGAGGGGTGGGGGGGGGGGCTCTGGTGCCGTTTATGCCCCTGTCACATTCCAATACTATTTTACGGCATGACCAGGTGACGTACGCCTGGCGTGAATGGCAAATTTATTTATGTTACGAAAAACAGGAGCGTCAGTCGCTTGCTTTAATCAATACTGGCGTTTAGTTTTTATGGTACGACTCTGTCACACTCCACCCCCTCTCTGTCATACCCCACACTCTGTCTATCACATTCACCCTCTCGCTATCATACTCCACTCTCTCTCTATCGCACCCCAACCTCCCTCTATCACAGTTTATTCTATCACACTCACACTCTCTCTCTCTATCACACTCTACCCTCTCGCTATTGCCCTGTACCCTCTCTCCATTACACTCCACCCTCTCTCTGTCACAGCCCACGCTCTCTCTGTCACACTCTGCCCTCTGTCTATTACACTCTACCCTTTCTCTGTCACACTATACCCTCTGTCTATCGCTCTCTACCCTTTCGCCATCACACTCCACCCTTTCTCTATCACACATCTCACATTCACACTCCAATCTCTCTATTACACTCTAATCTGGAGGAATTTCACTGAACCTCGTTCCGAGACATATACAAAGTTTTATTGCATTTTTTGATCCAATGGACTCTACTAATGAAAATAAAAAAGTGCACCCAGTTGGCACACTTGAACATTTTGTTATATGGGCCGAAATCCAAAATGGCCGCCCGAAAAAAAATGAAAAATTACAATACTTGATTACTATTGTCATTAGTTTTATTAGTATTACATTATTTAATTGTAGATTTCTTTCAAGAAATTCTAGGCATAACAAAGTCTATTATATATGTGTAAATTGTGAAAAGAAAAATTACTCAATTAATAATAATTGCTTAAAAAAGGCACCAAATGTGATTACCGTACCCTGTTAGACTATCACTAGGTATAACCACAATATTTCATTTTCTTAGCAAACTATACAGGGACAGGATGCAGAATTAGGTCTTCCTGTCAGTAAACATTTTTAATCTATTCCAACAAACATATTTAAACCATAATCTTTTTCACAAATAAAATGTTCATATCCCATACATCAGAATGTTAGACCAATTACGTCCTTCAAAATTGATCAAAATGCTTTACATCAAAAATATATGTTGCTTATAAATATAAAAACACTGATAAACTAAACACATTTACAATTAATAATTTAATATATTAAGTGTCTGTCATTTCCATGTCCATACTTTCCTCCATACTTTCCTCTCAACTGACACTCTTGATTTACTTTGAAGATTGTAGCAGTCAGTTCCATGGCAAGCACAAAACAGTGAGCAAGAAAGGTGTGCTGCAGCACATCTACAACGGGCAGTTGAACATGGGGTGCGGGATTGACACCCACACTTGATTAGTATAAGAATATCAAGAGATGCAGGAGAAGCATCAGGTGGCAAGCCAATTGGAACCAACATGTTTGAATTAGTATCCTTGGTCCACCCATAATGAAAAGGGTTCATTTCTGGTGACTCTGGATCAGGGGAGCTTCTCCAAATTGCTGCCTGTAAATGGGCTCTGCAAACATGTTCTTCAAATGCTTCTGTTGTTGGTGGCAAAGCTTTTAGCTCTGGTGCTGTGGTGAGCCGAAGATTGCCCATCTTTGATTGCCACACAGTATATCTTAAAGATGTCATGTTGTTTTCATTTGGAAAGCCATAACATGCTGCAAAGAATTTTGTGGCTTCAGCAGTAACATCAGTCAGCTCTTCTAATAGACACCATAATCTAGTAAGTGTCTTCCCACTCTTTATTGCCCTTAACATTGCCCCTTTACACCCCATAAATATAAAACAGTCACATCCTGTAAGAACATGGGCAGGTAACAGATGTTTAGAACATCTTGATTTTGCTCAACTGTTGCTTTGATATCTACATTTGATCGTGAAGGGCTTGTTCCAACCATTACCATATTGCAGGCAAGATATTCTTGCTTATAGAAATGGCATAGCAGGACAAATATGTCTGTGTCATCAGCAACAATTCTAATGCTTCGTCTTCCTGATCTTGCCAAATGGACAGCTTGCTGCACTACAGTAACATCAGCTTCCTCACGTGTAGTGCGCAAGTCAGGCCTGCTTCTTCTGATTCCATTACAAAGCTGTACTGGTACTGGTTCCTTACCTGTAATCACAAGGTGTTTGTCAGTGTGTGGCAGTAGATCAGTGTGCTCACACAGATACTCACAAATGAGATTAATCACCTGAGATTTTCTGTTGTGGCAGAGTTGTTGCCAATGACAGTCTGTGGCATATACCTGCTTCCTTCCCAGCTGTAGCTGCTCGTGTTGCCTCTTTTATGCTTCTACTGTAAAATCTGTCAAAGACCATATGTGTGTTTGCTGCTAAAAGACAATGACGTATGTGCTGCACAAAGTTTAGTATATAATCTTCTATGACACCTTTGCTTGGCCATTTGACAACCCAGAGAATTGCACACCCATCAAGTATTAAAGCATCAGCTGGGACCGTTCTGCGATCAGATACTTCTACTTGCTTTCAGGGTGGCTTTAGAAGATGAGGGTCTCATATCACCTGTCTTTGCCTGGAGTATTGAAGGTGGAAATGCAACCAACTGATAAGAGAGAACATCTCTCATGTTGATGTTCCTAGAGGTGTGAAGACAAAACACTCTTGAACAGATCAATGTGGTACCATATTGTCCACTTTATTTTTTTTTCTTGAAGTTGACACGAGAACAACTGGTCTTGTGAGTGGCATGTGAAACCTCTGTGGCCATCCTTCCTCAAATGTTTTCATCATAGCTGCTCCCATTTCAATAGCCCTGTCAACATTGACATGTTCTGCCCATATCCTACCTGTAACCAGATTAATAAGTCCAGGTGGATGGCACTCTCCTTTCAGTGGATCTACAGTATGCAGCTTTGAAGCTTCTCCCGAATTTTTTGTCTGTCTACTTCATCACTTTGTATCCTTGAAGGACCTTCTTCCTTATGGGTCATGACTGTGGATTTTGCGTTTCCATCAAGAATGGATACAACATCTTTTTTTTCAGTTGAGTGCAGATGTGTAGTCCAAGAGCCCACCTTTTCAGTGCTGCTGGTTAATAGGTTATTCCAAAAATTCCTCCAGGACTATGGCCATAACGCATGAAAGTTGTCTCAATGTACTGGTCAGACCAGATGCCATTCCAGATGCCTGGTTGATGTGATACTTGGATGCGTAAAAGGAAGCACATCTTCTATTACACTTATATGTAGTTTCACTACCATGACTAAGCTTTTCATGCAGACTGTCACCTCTGTGCGCACTAGCTACTCAAAGTCTTTCTCCCCCAACATTATGAAAAGCACCACCACTACAGTTCATTTAGTCTTTAAGAAAGTAGGTGTCCTCCATCATGACCTCTTTTGATAGAAACCTGGAACAAAAAAGATTCTGTTAAATAAAATCTACTCAGCATTACTCTATATTGGAATCTTGGGTAAAAGAAAAATACAAGCTCTTCTGAAATGTAAATTAAGCAATATGTATAATTTGATATAGAAGTTTGCTCTCTGAATCTGTAATTAAGATATGTCCCTAAAATATAAACAGCAATGAATTAGGAAATAGCACTCAAATGACATCTTTATTGTTTTATTGACTTTGATCATAGCAATTTATTAACATTCAAAATTTCTTCTATCAGCACCTGAAAATGATCATGAAAACTTAAAAATCGTTAAAATAAAATGTTACAATGTGTAGTTTACAGGTGATCATTTTGTTTAGTGCATGTTCTGATAGGAAAAGTTGTTATTATTACTGTATGAAGAAAATTAAAAACTGAAAAAGATAGCTAAACATGTTTTATTAGCATCATCATCCATGTAGGCGGCCAAATTGGATTTCGGCCTCCATTTTGAAACGCTCAAGTGTGCCAGCTGGGTGCACTTTTTTATTTTGATGATTACATCCCAAAGTATTAGAAAATGCAATAAAACTTTGCATATGTCTCGGAACGAGGTTCACCCGAAAAATGACCATTCTACCACCAGACTACTGTACCCTCTTTCTGTCACAAACCATTCTTTCTGTCATACTTTGTCCTTCATCACACTCCACGCTCTCTCTCTCTCTCTTTCTCTCTCTCACTCTCTCTCTCTCTCTCACACACACACACACACACACACACACACACACACACAGTCCACTATCTCTCTATGGAAGTCCACTCTCTCTCTCAGTCACACTTTGCCCTCTGTCGCACTCAATCTTACCTTCACCTCTTTCCACGGTATACATTATTCTTCAATTTCTCCTTTTCTAAAAACTTTTCCAGGCACTATACCTTCCTGCCATCTGATTTCCTCTCTCTCTCTCTCCCCTTTACTCGCTCTTTACCATCACACACACCTCTGTAATACCCTGGCACCTCAATTGTTTTATTCATGCTATTGACAGTTTTTTTTTTCCTCCCATCAGAATTCTTTTTCACAAACAATAACAGCTGTCTTTTTATTTATTTTTCATCATCACCCTGTCCCTTTCGCAGTCGTTGGAGGTGGGTATGTAATTACTCATGTCTGTCTATTTCTATAAAAGATGTATAAAAAGATTGTTACCAGATTGCAACAAATTCTGGCGGATATCTGAACACAGGGTCCTGGAAGAGTTTATTAGATTTTGAGATGAATCCAGGTTCGAATGTAGGACTAAATAATAAATTTCTTTGGGGCTGGGGGAGGTACGCGCTCTCATAGATTTCATAACAGGCAGTGTAAGACCGTAGAATTAATTGGTTAACTGTGACTAAAAAAGTAATGGTCTAGCAGGAAAGAGGAATTATTGCATTACATTTTAGATATTAATGCCACTGCTGTTGGTTTGTTTATGAGTTTTCTAATTGTTTTATTTTTCCCACTACAAGACGCTACACATTATTGTTTATTATTATTATTATTATTATTATTATTATTATTATCATCGTCATCATCATCTGAACCTCCTTTCCCACCCCAGGGCAGGGTAGCAACGTCCAGACAGCCCAAGTTTTCCCAATTCAGTGGGCTATTCCATTCACTCACCATTCAAGCCTCCGGAATCCTGCATCTATCTGATACGTCAAGATCTTTCTCCGCATACTGTAGCTTCACATAAACTTATGCGATAGAGTCAGTCTGAACGCTATCGCGTTAAAAAGGGATGCCAAATCCCAGATCATGCTCTTCTTACAACATTCATCCAGGCAGTTCGATCTCTTGTCAATCCCCTAGCCTCACCGCCTTCCATACCGCCTCTTCCTCACACAGTCATACACCATATCCTTCCACCTCGCCTCCTCCCTCTTTCAAATTCGCTCAGATATATATCTTTTTCACCACTCTGTTGTTATCCATTCCCTCCATATGAACATATCATCTCAATACCGGTGTCAACAGACCTGCTTACTCCACATCTCTCACGAATCACATTATTTCATATCCTATCCACTTTATGTACTGCACTCCTCATACATTCCTCTTCAGTCCCATCTCCACTGCTCTCTTGACTTTTCGTTTTCATCGCACACAATAGTTCCACATACAAATGTTAAAGTTGGCACTAACACTTCTTCATGTAGGTAGCTTTTTTTTTTTTTTTTAATGCGTCCTACTCTGGGCATAGGCTTCACAGGCCGCTTTCAAGGCCTAGTAGTCCATCTACATACCATACACCTCCACATGTCACCATTTCGGCATTAACATCCACCGTCCATATTAAATACATGCTAGGGCTGTCTCATACAGGACTGGTATATTGGTATTAGTTGCAACACTCAAGCTCTGTTTCTTTCAAGGCTTTCACAGCACCAACTACAGTACAAACGCCCAAAGAAGTGATGACCAGTTTCCCAGTACTTTTCACTAAGGAAGTGGTATCTGGCAGCTGTGACGGCCAAGTTATATTTTGAATAATGCACTCCAGAAAGAGCAGTTTTGGGGTAAACAACACCAAAAGGTAATATATCAGTGTTTTTCCCGTGTATATCTCGCCGTACGGAAGAGGAAACCACTATATACTGTACTAAAGTTGAGGCTTAGCCGTACGAAAGAATGTGAAACGCACAGCCTATCGCTCAACGGTTTCAGGGTTATAACGTGGAGAACTCTCGTAATACTTATTTTCCATTCAGAATCAACAGTACTGAAGGAAAAATGTCCCATCAAATAAAACCCGCAGATAACGGTAATGTCGAAACCACTAGTGCCATCAGATCAGAAAAATAAACTTCTAAAAATGTATTATTATCCACATTTAATTCTCTATGCAGGATTATATTTACGCGGTAAAACCCGTTAGCGCTAGCTGCTAAGCAAGATGGATCAACAAGAAACTACAGCCTATCAGTGCAAGCAGATTGTTGTTCTTTATTTAGCAAATATTCCAGTAAGACAGATATACTGGCAGCTTATCATCAAGAAAACAGTTAACGGATAGATAAACAATATACAGAGGTAGAACATAGGAACATTGCTAAATGGAACCCCTCGTAGCACAAGATCAAGACAAGTTAATACGTGTGCCCAGGAACAAGCACTTACTCCTTGTGTTGCTATGAAGAAGCAGATTGATCTGCCGGCATTCAGTGAAGTTAGTGAAACCAGTGCAATCATAAGGGGAAAATTTGTCATTTTTTATTCACACGATGAAATTCCGTTTTAAATATGTAGGGCAGTTTCATGAAAGAATTAAAGAGGGAGAGGGTGATTGTTAAAAGCAAGAGTGCGACAATGAAGAGAACTAAAACCAAAATGGATTATATTAAAAAAAAATAAAAAGGGTAGGAGACCGTGACAAAAGTCGAAACATTCTCTCCCACTCATGATGCAGTAATTTAATTCAGTTCAGTTGAATGTCAGGGGTAATGCCTTTACAACGGCACCCCCTGATGTATCTTCTCACAGTCTAGGTCTTATTTAAACTTGTCTAGTACTTTCAGTTTCTTGGTTCTTATCTGCCAGAATTTATGTAATACTGATTTACTTTCGTCTAATGTACTTCTGTTGAAGAGCCGATTTCCTACTACTGACTCTTCATCCTCTTGGTATTGTCACCGAAGTACTGTGCTTCTTCGTTCCTCTCTGTATACTGGGCAATGTAGTACAAAGTAGTTCAAGTCTTCCATGTCATCTCCACACATCAGGCACTCCGTTGATTGATTACAAAATCTCTTTCTCTTCCCGAAGTTCAAATTATTACATCTATACATAAACAGGATCATGGAAGCCTCCCTGTTCTCATACATTTGCTCCTGTCCTCCCAGTTCTTCTCGCCAAGCTTTATACAACTTCAAACTTGATTTTTCTTCCACTTCTTTTCTCCACTCATTCGTATCCCACTCTCAATTTTTTCCTTATTTCCTCATTTGTCACTTTCCTTCCTTTTATCCCCGTCATTCTCCTATTCTATATTAAACTCCCTATCCACCTATTCATCATTTTCTCTCTCATCTCTTCTACTATTCTTTCAAATAATGCATTCCCTTCCCCTCTCAAAATATACTGCAGATACTTCAGTTGTCCTTCCATTCTTGCCCTCATGCTTGTCATACCTATCTCCCCTCTAAGAGCTGCCGCCTGTGTAAACCTCGGTGCTCCCACTCTTTGCCCACTAACACTATTCTCCGTCCTTTGCAGTCGCTCTATCTCTTGCTTTCTTGAACAACTCTTTGCCACTACTGAGTATGTCACATTTGCTAATCTTATTGCCTTCTCTATCATTTGTTCTTTCTTTATCTTGAAACAGTGTTTACTGTCATTTATCGTAATTCCCAAATACTTTATTTTATCAGTAACTATTATTCCCGCAATTGCCCGCGACTTTTCTTTTTCATTAAATACTATTATTTTACTCTTCTGCCTATTTATTTCTAACTCACACTCTCTACTTACATTTATTACTGCCTCTATAACTCTCTGTGCATCTTCCACACTCTGTGCCAACAACATACCATCATCACCGAAAAAAAGGGATGTGATTTTGAATACATCATCCTTATAGCCTATATCTAATTCTTCTAGTTTCTGCATTATTCTATAGGTTACTAATTTGAACAATGTGGTGGACCCCATACACCCCTGTCTTATTCCGCTAGTTACTGGTATTTTTTATTCTTCCCCCTCCCCAAGTCTTACAGTTGTATTATCCCTCCTCATACAGTTTTGCTATTACTTCTATTATTTGTGGACTTATCCAGTAATTTTTCAGTACCTCTATCAGCTTACCTCTTTTAATGCTATCAGACGCTTTAGCATAATCTATTGATATCATAACTAATGGTTTCCTCATTTCGAATGTTTTCTTTATACAGTACCTTAAGGTGAAAATATTATTTTCTACCCTTCTTCCTTTCATAAAACCTGCCTGAGTATCTTTTCACTGCTCATTTCTCTCAATTTACTCTTCAATACTCATCTTATTACAGCCATTATTAGTTTATATCCTATATTTGTTAGTGCTATAGGTCTAAATTCTTTAACTTGAGGTTTTCTTGTCTTAGGTATCATTACCGTATTAGATTCCTTCCAACCATCTGGTATATTCCCTGTCCATATTACTTCCTTCAACAGTTTCACCAACAATTGCAGCAATATGTCACTCTAACCCGCGGCATCCCATCGACGTTCTTTAACGTCCACACGTTTTGTCACTGCCTATCCCGTCGACGTACATAAATGCGAATCAATTGCAAGGTCCCTAATTTGCACAATTTTCAATTTTCGCGAGTGATTATTGGTACGTATACACGTGACACCTTCCTCTACAAGATGCCAGGCAGGGACAATGCCTTACCCAGTATGACCTACCCCCCTGTGCACGCCATTGTCTCAGCAATTCACCTGTTATCAGTGACCTGACCAGTAAAGTGATGTCATGCCACGGTACGAAATTCAGGGCCAGAGTGATTCCCCAATCAATGACAATGTGGAGGACAAACTTTACATAGCATTAGAAGAAGAAACAGTCAGAAATGATGATCAGGTAATGTGGCAAAAAAACGTCAGGTATGGTGATGAGTTAGTCAGTGAAACAATGCTTATAATGCCTATATTACTGCTTGAAAACCAATATACTCTCGTACTACATATAAATTCATACCAAGTAAATAAATAAATACCGTTTATGAGTGGTGTGAAGTAGTTATCCTCCCATAGAACTCGTTTTCTTTGGTGCCAGCCTGTTAGAAAACCCAGTAAGGTAAGGAGGTACTCCTACCTGTATCGAGTATTTTAGACCTCAGGTGAGCGATTTCTCTAAGAATTTTCGATGTTTCTCACCAAAAGCAGAGGTTTGAGCCAAAAAAAAATTTTTCCAAAAATGGTCGGGATTGGGGGGAGTCCGTGGTGGAAAAGTGGTCGGGATGGGGCGGGTTAAAGAACTCTGGCTTTATTTTGTCTGGTCCTGCGGCTTTCTTAGCTTTCATATTTTTTAGACATTTCTGTACTCTTCCTACATTTATTACTTCATCATCCATGTGTGTAATTTTATTCTTCACTTTTAGTACCATATCTAAATGTTCTCTTACTTCATTAGGACATATATATCAATATAGTTTGTATCACTCTCCTCTAACTCTTCCTCCTTTGTATTCTCTTCTTAATTGCCCTCTAGTCTTATCTTCATATTTTCTCTATCCCTCCCATACCTCTCTATAGTGTCTGTACAGTACTCCAAACCTCATTTATCTCATTATCACGTTTTCCATAAAATTTACCCCAAAAGTTCATAACTTCCCCTGTTATATTTTCCTTACTTATTTTATCTCTTGTTATGCCTCATGTTTCCTTTATCAAGCCCTTAACTGCGGGGCATCACTTTCGTGATGCTCGGGAGCAAGAGATCATACCGCGGGGCATCACTTTTGTAATTCAGTGTTATTTCGAATTCGCCCAGGCTTTCAAGTGGTGGTTTGTATCATCTGTCAGTACTGCCTGTGTCCAGCTATAGTCAGTGCTGCTAATGTCAACTGTACTCCCATCCATTGTTGACAATTTAGCCATTTTTCCCGTCCTTGACTCCCCTCCTTACCTCCCCTCCATTACTCTCTCCTCCCGCCTACCCAGCCGCGCTGCGCTACACAAATCCTGCCCGGATTTTTCCACTCATATCATCTATGGAAACGTGCCCTATGCCCTATTCTTATACAAAATAATATATAAAAAAAGAGAAAAGGTAATTGATACTGCCATACACCTGGAATGGGCTAATTATCACCTGGCAACACCCCACAAGCACTCGTTTGATAATTTTCCCTGTTTATTTCCCCCTGAAATATGCCGTATGACCTATTCTTGTAATAAAAATATATATAAGAAAGGAAGGGAGAAGCCTAATAGATATTTACATTCACCTGGAACTACCTAATTTATTATGTATTGTCTAGATTTCCTGCCAATCATTTCACAGCATATAAATTAGCAGCTGTCACCATGCTGACATTGTCAACCTTTCCCTGCCCATAATACGCCACATCATTCAGTTGACTGTACTCTTTCGAGGTGAAACCATGTCGGATTCGCACCCCTCCATTTCCACCATTTCTGAGCCCACTGCAAAGGGCCCTGTGACCTCTACCCCTACTCAACCTCGTGTGAGAAGGAGTAAAAGGCTAAGTGACTCTGCTGTGGAACATGAACTGGCTAATATATCCATGACAGTGATGGACAGTGCCTACGATCTTTCTGGTGAATCATGTGATAAGCCAGTGCAGAAAATGGTGACAGAAACTTCCAGTATGAGTGCTTCAGTGTCCTAAGTTTGTCCTGGCTCCAAGGGAAAGGAGCCCTTAGTTACTGCAAATAACAGTGCATAATATACTGCGAATAAAATAGAAATGTAAATAATGTAAACAAAATAGAAAATGTAAATAGAAATGTTAATAATTACTAATATAAGAATCTGAGTATAAATACTTGGAGGAATGGCAGTGAAAGTGAAAGCGTCACTCTCTATGCTAGTTTACTGAATGAGAAAGTGAATGCCTGAAGTGAAAATAAACTTCTAGTAGTGAAGGAAACATATGGATAAATATTGTATATATAAATATGTGTAATAAAGTACTAGGAATATAAAGTATGAGTGTGTTTATAATAAATGACAGCTCCGCCTCAGAATACCAGTGGGGAACGAGCGAGGGTGGAAAGCTCGTATGCACTCATAATTTACATTGCTTTCACAGTTTTTTTTTTTTTTGGAGTATGGATTAAATACTACTTGGGATTCATAGAATAGTGTTTGTAGTGATAATATCAGGCAGTGGTAACCAAAAAAATAGTATATATATATTTCGGAGTACAGTATCGGGAAATGTAAAGTGGAGACTTTGTTACCCAACTTCAGAAGTCTCCACAAGTCCTACCGTAGTTGACGAAGGCTCAACAAACATCCCAGGAGAAACCTGAAGGTATGTGCCATGGGCATGTATAATTATAGTATTCTAGGACTAATAACTGATTTTTGGCAAATATTTTTAAAGTCAGTCAGAGCACGATTATCCCCGCGGGACGAGCACGGCGCACTTCCGACATCCCCGTGGTTAAGGGGTTAACCCTTATTTTAATTTCTATTAGGTTATGATCTGTTATATCAACCTGCTCTTGGTCCCCATCAATTTTCATTCCCACAAATCTATCATAAAATCCATTCAATAGAAGTGCATAATCAATTACACTTTTCTGGTTATCCCTCCTCCAGGTATATTCACCTTCATGTTTGATATAATCATTCAACATAATTAGTTTATATTTTTCCATCCATTCTATAATCATCTTGCCATTTTCGTCTATGCTTTGTTCCCCCTTAAACCCAACATGCCTATTAAAATCACCTATTATAATTAATGGAACATCATCTTCTATATTCACTATAATCCTTTCTATCTCTTCTGTCATAGACTTATTTCTCTTTTTGTCATTGACACTAAAATATGCTACTATCATTTTAAATTCCCATGCCCTTATAACCCCTTTCATATTCAAAATATCTTTACGTATGGTTTCTATTTTACTACAATAAATATTTGGGTCCTCCTGGTATAGCGCCATTAATCCCCCTCCTGACTGACAGAACGGAAGGCCTGGCGTGCAATGTTGCCAAAGGAAATATAGAAATCCCCTAAATTAGTCTCAGATGTGGTAAAAATCTGCCAAACTGAGGGAAATTAACAAAAAAAAAAAAAAAAATAGTTAAGACCCCCCCAAAAAAGACATAAATGTAATTTAATTTTTACCAGCTAGATTGCTTTTAAAAATCTAAATTTGGCGGGAAAATTGCTTCATTGGTAACTGCTGGCATGAGTCGTGGAAATGTGCCAGATGTCACTTTTTATTTAATTATTGATTGATCTAAAAGAAAAAAACGCTGAACTAATATTTTTGCAGGATTAGATTTTTTACACCTTAGATTATGTTTGCAGGGCAGGCAAAGACTGTTTCCGTCTCCTAATGAACATTGCCAGACCCTGGGAGTTTTGTCAGAAACTTAAAGAAAGCGAGACATCACATGTTTGGCGATCGTACTTTCCTTTGCACATATTCCCTTCTTTTCTGTCACTGTACCCAGGTATTTGAGCTCTCTCACCAACTCCAGCATCAACAAAACTCTGCACTGGTCTACCAAGTTCTTGTCTGGTATTTTCATGTAGCACTGCGTCATCAGCATACAACAAACTTGAGATATTCCTTCCATCACCATTCATTACGAACGCCATCTCTCTCTCTCTCTCTCTCTCTCTCTCTCTCTCTCTCTCTCTCTCTCTCTCTCTCTCTCTCTCTCTCTCTCTCTCTATCCATTACTCGTGTTTTTATTTCTCCCATTACCCCGTCCATATATATACTGAAAAATCATGGGGACATCACACAACCTTGTCGCACTCCCACAATGATCGTGAACGATTCACTTAGATGCCCATTCACCCTTACACATGACTCATTACCATCATTATGACTTGACGGCACCTAACGGCTTACCATGCATACCATGCACCGTATATGCGCAAAACCATCCGCAATGCTCCTCTGTCTACTTTTTGTATGCTTTTTCCAGATCCATAAATACCATAAACACCTTATAGTCCCTCTCACAAACATTCTCCACTATCTGCCCCACTGCAAATATTTGATCCACGCATCCTCTGCTACTCCTAAAGCCACCCTGTTCATCACTCACTAGGACTTCTGATATCTCTCTTACTTTCTCTATAGCAATTCTTCCATATACTTTCCCTAACACACTCAATAAACTTATGCCACGATTATTCTTCCCCTCACTCCTCTCACCTTTATTTTTGTACAGGGGTACAATCACATCTTTTTCCACTCTGCTGGCAGTTTCACTCATCCATGCCATCTTACTTGTAACCAACATGCACTTCATTCTGCTCTCTCCACTACACTAAATCATCTCTGCGTGCACTTCATCAACCCCAGCTGCTTTCCCGTTTTTCAGCCACTACACAGCGTTCTTCACCTGGCGAATTTCACGTTTGCTGGCACTGCGTTCCTTGTCTGCACACCCCTAAAACCAATAATTATTACAGCCTCTCTCCTCTCTCTATTCTCATTCGTCAGGCTTTCAAAATATTCTTATATCTGGTCCTTACTTCATCCCCATGGGTTAATAATCTAACACTTACATCCTTCGCACTTTCACATAACTTTCCGTTGGAACTTCTACATTTCCGTACCTCTTTCCAGAATAGCTTTCTGCTTTCAAATTAATTTGCACTAATTTTTCTTCCTAGATCATCATGTACCTCCTTTTTTCCTCCTCACTAGTCTCTTTACAAGCTTCTTGTTCCCAATATATTCAGTTCTTATTTCAAATGAACCCCTATTCTGTAACCACTCTAGCCACTTCTTCCTCTTTTTTTCCACTGCACTCTTAACCTCTTCATTCCACCATGCTGTAACTTTCTTTGTTATTAGCCTACTCTTCCCACACTACACACCGCTTTAGCATTCCGAACTAAGCAATCCCTACATGCATTCCAAAGGCTGTCCAGAGAGTTATTTCATTCCAATTCGCTGATTCTAACTCATTCCCTGCTTTGTCCCTGTATTCATCTGCCATTTCTTTATTATTATTATTATTATTATTATTATTATTATTATTATTATTGTTATTATTATTATTATTATTATTATTATTATTATTATTGTTATTATTATTATTGTTATTATTATTATTATTATTATTATTATTATTATTATAATTAGTTATAATAAGAATAAGAATAAGAATAAGGAAAATTTTTATTATAAGTAGTAGTAGTAGTAGTAGTAGTAATATCATTATCATTCTTTGTCCTTCTTAGGCCCGGTTAGGACAGCTCCACTGTTTTGCTGCAGCTGCCGTCAGTTAATTTTACCCGCAAATGGAAAATGTCACCAGGTGAAAGGGTTACAATTCAGTGTTCACATCGTAGGCTTTGTAAGACACCTTCTCCATTAATCTCACGCATATAAAAATAAATGAATAATTACATAAAGAAATAAATCAAAGTGTCTTTGAACGGAAAATTTTGAGGTGAAATGAAACTTTATTGTTGGTGCTGTTAGTAAACATGCATTAGAGGATAACTGAACGGAAGGAAAATAATTATATAGTTTTTTTCTCTGATAAATTACCAATATGCTGGGAAACGAACCAGTGACTCTCAGGTGAGAGCCAGGCAGCATACCACTACACCACGACCAGGTAAAAGTTACCTCACGTTGTCACAATCTTGTAACCAACGTCCCTCCGCCCCCACTGTGGGCATCAAGAGGATGAGTTAACCCCCTGGCACTCGGGCAAGTAGATGCTTTTAATCTATCCCAAGCACTTACGGCAAGTCAGAATGAAGAGAGAAACCTGTACTGCACACAGGAAAAATCATCTGATAAATTACCAATATGCTGGAAGGGGGAAAAGGAAGGAAGAAAAGAGGAATTGTAGTAGAATATGAAGGAAGATTGGTGCAGAAGGCAACAGAGAAGGAATTGGAGGAGGATGGAATGAAGAGGATGAAGAAAGAAGGAAGGAAAACGAAGAAGAGAAAGGCAAGGAAGGAAGAAGAAGGAGGGACGATAAATTAAGGAAGATTACAACGCTGGTGGTTACCATATAACCAACCCATACGTGCTCTCTGCGTGTCAACAAGTGGGTTGGTGGAGGGTTAGTGCCCCTCCCCGCAAAACAGGTAACTCAAAGACAAGTGGCCGCCCCTTACGGGATTATGGCGTCTGGCAATAGACAGATAGATAGATTAGGAAAGGGGAAAGAGGAAGATGAAGGAAAAAGGAAGAGAAAGAGAAAGAGGAACCATGGAAGGGGAAAACATGAATGAAGACACACGGATGAAGGAAGAAAATTTAAGATGAATGTAGAATTTTCGAGGGAAGAAAAGAATAAAAAAAAGAAAAGAAAAATGAGTGAATGAAGGTGTGTGCCATTCCACTAAGTATTTCAGTGACGGCCAGGTGGTTATATATTAGAGGTACTGTATTTGCCATTCCACTAGGTATTCCAATGTCGACTAGCTGGTTAGGGAAGTGATCTGCTGACCGATGAGACGCAAATAAGATCCCAGGCTAAGGCAGGGAACATTTTGATAATTATCTGAATTAGCTTAGAGCTTCTCAAAATGTCGTAACTCCGCCGCCTCTCTTTCGTGGTCTTTTTTATTTTGACCTTT